>NC_057419.1:27419844-27755995 GCF_019320065.1 Cervus canadensis
ATGTCTTTCCTTTTCTCCTTTGTCTTTCACTTCTCTTCTTTTCTCAGCTATTTGCAAGGCTTCCTCAAACAACCATTTTGCCTTTTTGCATTTCTTTTTCTTGGGGATTATCTTGATCACTGCTTCCTGTCCATTGTCCTGAACTTCCGTCCATAGTTCTTTAGATACTCTGTCTATCAGATCTAGTCCATTGAATCTCTTTGTCACTTCTACTGTATAATCGTAAGGACAATATTGCATAGGAACCTGGAATGTCAGGTCCATGAATGAAAGTACGTTGGAAGTGGTCAGACAAGAGATGGCAAGAGTGAACATTAACATTTTAGGAACTGGTGAACTAAAATGGACTGGAATGGGTGAATTTAACTCAGATGACCATTGTATCTACTACTGTGGGCAAGAATTCCTTAGAAGAAATGGATTAGCCTTCATAGTCAACAAAAGAGTCCGAAATGCAGTTCTTGTGTGCAATCTCAAAGCCTTTATTGTAGTCAATGAATCAGAAATAGATATTTTTCTGGAATTCCCTTGTCTTTCCTATGAACCAATGGATGTTGGCAATTTGGTGTCTGGTTTCTCTGCCTTTTCTAAATCCAGCTTATACATCTGGAATTTCTCAGTTCATATAATGTTGGAGCCTAATTTGAGGAAATTTGAGCATTACCTTGCTAGCATGTGAACTGAGCACAATTGTATAGTAGTTTGAACATTCCTTGATATTGCCTACCTTTGGGGATGGAATGAAAACTGACCTTTTCCTGTCCTGTGGCCACTGCTAAGTTTTCCAACTTTGCTGACATATTGAGTGCAGCACTTTAAGAGTATCATTGTTTTTAGGATTTTAGATAGCTCAGCTGGAATTCCATCACCTCCACTAGTTTTGTTTCTAGTAATGCTTCCTAAATCCACTTGACTTTATACTCCAGAATGCATGGGTCTCAGTGGGTGACCACACCATCATGGTTATCCGGGTCATTAAGACCTTTTTTGTACAGTTCTGTGTATTCTTGCCACCTCTTCTTAATGTCTTCTACATTTGTTAGGTCGTTGTCTTTCCTGTCCTTTATTGTACCCATCTTTGCATGAAATGTTCCCTTGATATCTCCAATTTTCTTCAAGAGATCTCTAGTCTTTCCCATTCTATTGTTTTCCTCTGTTTCTTCACATTGTTCACTTCAGAAGGCTTTGCTTATGTCTCCTTGCTCTTCTCTGGAACTCTGCATTCAGTTGGATATATCTTTCTTTTTCTCCTTTGCCTTGTGCTTCTCTTCTTTTATCATCTGTTTGTAAGTCCTCCTCAGAAAACCATTTTGCGTTCTTGCATTTCTTTTTCTTGGGGATGGTTTTCATCACTGCCTCCTACACAATGTTACAAACCTTCATCCATAGTTCTTCAGGCACTCTGTCCACCAGATCTAATCCCTTGAATCTATTGTCACCTCCGCTGTATAAAGGATTTAATCAGGTCATACCTGAATTGCCTAGTGGTTTTCTCTCCTTTATTCAATTTAATCCTGAATTTTGCAATAGAGAGTTGATGATCTGAGCCATAGTTACCTCCAGGTCTTGTTTTTGTTTACTGTGTAGAGCTTCTCCATCTTTGGCTGCAAAGAATATAATTTATCTGATTTTGCTGTTGACCATCTGGTGGGGTCCATGTGTAGAGTCTTCTTTTATGTTGTTGGAAGAGGGTGACCAGTGTGTTCTCTTTGCAAAACTATTAGATTTTGCCTAACTTCATTTTGAACTCCAAAGCCAAGCTTGCCTGTTACTCCATATATCTCTTGGCTTCCTACTTTTACATTCTATTCCCCTGTGATAAAAAGGATATTTTTTTGTTTTAGTTCTAGAGGTCTTATAGATCTTCATAGAACCTTTTGACTTCAGCTTCTTTGGGATGAGTGGTTGGGACATAGACTTATATTACCCTGATTTAGAATCTTTTGCCTTGGAAAAGAACCAAAATCATCTGTCGTTTCTGAGATTTCACCCAAGTACTCCTTTTCAGACTCTCTTGTTCACTGTGAACACTATTGCATTTTCTCTAATGGATTCTTGCCCACGGTAGTAGATATAATAGTTATATGAATTAAATTCACCCATTCCTGTCCATTTTACTTCACTGATTCCTAAAATGTCTTGATCACCCTTATCATCTCCAACTTGATCGCATCTAATTTACCTTGATTCATGAACCTAATCACATTCCAGGTTCCTATGCAATATTTTTCTTAACAACATCAGACTTTACTTTCACCAGCAGACACATTCACAGCTGAGCATCATTTCAGCTTTGACACAGCCTCTTCATTCTTTCTGGAGCTATTTATCCATTCTTTCCCTGTAGCATATTGGACACCAACCACCCTGGGGAGGGGCACTCATCTTCTGGTGTCATAGCTTTTTGCCTTGTCATACTGTTCATGGGGTTCTTGACACAAGGATACTGAAGTGGTTTGCCATTCCCTTTCACAGTGGGCCACTTTTTTCAGAACTCTCCACCATGATCCATTTGCAAGTCACCATGCATGGCGTGGCTTATAGCTTCATTGAATTACACAAGGCTGTGATTCATGTGATCACTTTGGTTAGCTTTCTGTGTTTGTGGTTTTTGTTCTGGATGTTGTAGGATTGTACTTCTTGATTCTTCTTTCTGTTCTCTGATGGCTGAGAATGAGGCTTGTGCAAGCTTCCTGATGGAAGGGACTGGCTGTGGGGAAAGCTGGGTCTTGCTCTGGTGGGCAGGGCCATGCTCAGTCAAACTTTAATCCAATTGTCTATTGATGGTTGGAGCTGTGCTTCCTCCCTGTTAGGTTTTTGGCCTGAGGCAGCACAATCCTCCAGTCTGTAGGCTCTATGGTAGGACTGAAGTGACCTCCCAAAGGACTTATGCCAACAGGTGCCTCACAGGACCTCTGCTAGCAGTGCCCCTATCCTCACCACAGTCCACTGCTGACCCATTCCTTTGCAGGAGGCCCTCAAATCCTCACAGGCAGGTCTGGCTCAGTCTCTTGTGGGGACACTGCCTGTTTCCCTGGGTCCTGGTGGTTTTGTTTGTGCCCTCCAAGTGTCTCTATTTTTCCCAGTCCTTTGGAAGTTCTGTAATCAAATCTGACTGGCCTTTAAAGTCAAGTTCCTTGGGGAGTCCCAGTCTCTATGGCAGATTCCCAAGTTGGGAAGTCTAATTTGGGGTCTAGAACATTTGAAATAGTAAGAGAACATTTTTGGTATTATTGTTCTCCAGTTTGTGGAACAACCACCCGGCAAGTATGGGATTTGATTTTAATGTGATTACACCGCTGCTTCCTTCTTGTTGTGGCTTCTCCTTTTTCTTTAGGCGTGGAGTATCATTTTTTTGGTGGGTTCCAGCATCATCCTGTTGATTGTTGTTCAGAAGCTAATTGTGATGTTAAGAGGTTAGGAGAATCTCTTCAAAATCTCAGAAGAGTGGGAGAAACTTACTGTTTCAAGATGGATTGGCTAGAACCATACATAATTTATGCTTTTTTCAAATATACAGGGTACAGATGGCTTGAGAGATGTGTACTTTTAAATTGTATGAGGTGCACCACACCTTGATGTTCAAGTTAGCACGAAATGTCAAAGAGTTTGGCAATTTTCATGTTGAGAGATAGATGTTTAGTGAAATAGCAGCTGAGTATGTTTTGTCAGTCTGAGAAATTAAAGATACAGAGTGTTGAGCATAAATGGTTTTTGATACAGATAAAAGTATAGGAACCTTTTCATGCTCAGCAATGAATATCTAACATAAGAGTTTCCCAAAGAGCAAAAGTGACAGAATAAATGATAAAGTAACATAGGGGTAACTGCCTTATAATCCAGTAATGCTGTATAACTGCTTAAAAAGTATGTAAGAACCAGCCAATCATTCAGACCTTTAGCAAGAGCATATTGAAGAAACAAGATGATAAAGTGTCAAATAAGGAGAGTTTTATTGGCAAGCAAGAAACACCGGTTAAAGTACCAGACTGTATTGGGAAAAATACTGGCGTTTATTCATTAATTTTTTATCTGTTTTAGAGTACGTAGTCCCATATTTTGAAAAGGAAGGATAAAAATACTGTAGGATAATTTCATTGCCAGCAAATAATGTATATATCATCTATCATGGAAGTTTGCAGAATTATCATTAGATCATAAAGATTTGCAAAAAGCTTCAGTATTTTTGCCCTGAGAATCCAGTGAACCGAATGAAAAGGCAAAAAGATATGGCAGTTTTGGATGTGTGTGGTGTGAATGTAAAGTGCAATGTTACATAGAAAAATATTGATAAGAACCTGGAATGTTAGGTCCATGAATCAAAGTAAATTGGATGTGGTCAAGCAGGAATTAGCAAGAGTGAACTTTAATATTTTTGTAATCAGTGACCAAAATGGAGAGGATTGTGTGAATATAATTCAATTTAGTAATCAGTGACTAGAATGGACAGAATTGGGTGACTATAATTCAGATGACCATTATATCTACTACTGTGGGCAAGAATCCCTTAGAGAAAATGGAGTAGCCCTCAAAGTTAATAGAAGAGTCTGAAATGCAGTACTGGGGTGAAATACCAAAAACAACAGAATAATCTCTGTTATTTTCCAAGGAAAACTATTCAACATCACTGTAATGTGATGCCCCAACTCTATGCCCCCAAATCTAATGTTGAAGAAGCTGAAGTTGAATGGTTGTATTACAACCTACAAAACCTTTTAAAATTAACAACTAAAAAAATGTCTTTTTCATCATTTGGGACTGGAATGCAAAAGTAGAAAGTCAAGAGATACATGAAGTAACAAGCAAGTTTGGCCTTGGAGTACAAAATGAAGCAGGGTAAAGGCTAACGGAGTTTGCCAGGAGAGCACTCTAGTCTCAGCAAAACCTTCTTCCAACAACACAAGAGACGACTCTATACAAGGACATCACTTGATGGTCAATAGTGAAATCAGATTGATTATATTCTTTGCAGCTGAAGATGGAGAAGCTCTATATGGTCAGCAAAAACAAGACCTGGAGCTGACTGTGTCTCAGATCATCAACTCCTTTTTGCAAACTTCAGGCTCAAATTGAAGAAAGTAGGGAAAAGCAGTAGGCCATTTAGGGATGACCTAAATGAAATTCCTTAAGATTATACAGTAGAGGTGACAAATAGATTCAAGGGATTAGATCTGATAGAGTGCATGAAGAGCTATGGACGGAGGTTTGTAACATTATACAGGAGGCAGTGATCAAGACCATCCCAATGAAAACAAAATGCAGGAAGGCAAAGTGGTTGTCTGAGGAAGCTTTACAAATAGCTGAGGAAAGAAGACCAGACAAAAGGTAGAAATGGAAAGATATACCCGACATAATGCAGAGTTCCAGAGAATAGTTAAGGAGAGATAAGAAAGCCTTCTAGAGTAAACAATGCAAAGAAATAGAGGAAAACAATAGAATGAGAAAGACTAGAGTTCTCTTCAAGAAAACTGGAGATCTCAGGGAAATAGTTCATGCAAAGATGGGCACAGTAAAGGACAGAAACAGCAAGGGCCTAACAGAGGCAGAAGAGATTAGAAGAGGTGGCAAGAATACACAGAAAAACTGTACAGAAAAAGGCCTTAATGACCCAGATAACCACAATGGTGTGATCACCCACCTAGAGCCAGACATTCTGGAGTATGAAGTCAAGTGGGCCTTAAGAAGAATTACTACCAACAAAGGTAGTGGAGATGATAGAATTCCAGCTGAGCTATTTCAAATCCTAAGAGATGATGCTGTTACAGTACTGCACTCAATATGTCACCTGATTTGGAAAACAGCAGTGGCCGTAGACTGGAAAAGGTCAGTTTTCATTCCAATCCTAAAAAAGACAATGCCAGAGAATGTTCAGATTACCATACAATTGCACTTATTTGACATGCTAGCAAGATTATGCTCAAAAACCATCAGAGGTATGTGAACTGAGAAATTCCAGATGTACAAGCTGGATTTAGAGAGGCAGAGGAACCAGAAATCAAATTACCAACATCCATTGGATCATAGAAAAAGTGAGGGAATTCCCAAAAAAATCTACTCCTGTTTCATTGACTACATGAAATGCTTTGACTGTGTATGCATCCAACAAACTAGGGAAAATTCTTATACAGATGGATATAGCAGACCACCTGACCTGTCTCTTGAGAAACCGGAATACAGAACAGGAAGCAACAGTTAAACTGGACATGAAATAACTGGCTAAAAATTGGGAAAAGAGTACATCAAGATTGTATATTGTCACCCTGCTTATTTAACTTATATGCAGAATACATCATGCATAATGCCGGGCTGGATGACTCACAAGCTGGAATCAAGAGTGCTTAAACAAATATCAACAACCTCATATATGTAAATGATACTACTTTGATGGCAGAAAGCAAAGAGGAACTAAAGAGCCTCTTGAAGAAGGTGATAATCAGAGTGAAAAAGCTGGCTTAAAATTCAGCACTCAAAAAACTAAGATCTTGGCATCTGATCCCATCTCTTCATGGCAAATAGATGGGAAACAAATGGAAACAGTGACAGAGTTTAATTTCTTGGGCTCCAAAATCACAGCAGACAAGGATTACAGCCATGAAATTAAAAGATGCTTACTCCTTGGAAGAAAAGCTATGACAAACCTAGACAGCATATTAAAAAGCAGAGATGTCACTTTGCCGACAAAGTTCTGTATAGCAAAGCTATGTTTTTTTTTTCCATTAGTCATGTAGGAATGTGAGGGTTGTACCATAAAGAAGCCTGAGCACCGATAAATCAATGTTTTTGAACTGTGATGTTGGAGAAGACTCTTGAGAGTCCCTTGGAATGCAAGGAGATCAAACAAGTCATTCTAAAGAAATCAACGCTGAATATTCATTGGAAGGACTGATGCTAAAGCTGAGGCTCTAGTATTTTGACCAACTGATGCCAAGAGCCAACTCATTGGAAAAGACCCTGATGCTAGGAAAGATTGAAGGCAGGAGGAGAAAGGGCTGACAGAGGATCAGCTGGTCGGATGGCATCCCTAACTCAATTGACATGATTTTAAGCAAACTCAGGTAGGTAGTGCAGGACAGGGAAGCCTATATATTGTAGTCCATGGGGTTGCAAAGAGTCATACACTCTTAGTGACTGAACAACAATAACAGGGATTAATGAATTTTGGAAAGAGATAATTATTCAAAAATAATGAAATAAAAATGATCACTGCAATGAAGAGAATATATTTCTCTTAAAGAAGCAAAAAAAGAACTTGCAATAAATAATACTGTGAGAATAAAATATCAGTGCACAAAGACATATGGAATTATATCAACGAGTGAAATCATTAATGACTTTATTAGCAGTCCAGTTTGTGATTGAAAACTTTCATGAAGTGGGACTTTGAGCATAGAAATCAGTATGTGAGGTGTAGCTAATACAGGGATGGAAGAAATTTCCCTCTGCCCTTCCAGGTTCCTCTTGGTGGTCTAAGAATTAATTTCACATTAGACAGATTAATGAGATAAAATAAAATATGTATTCACATATACATGTATGTGTTCATATATATAACACATATGCATATATATTAGTTATGTAAATGTGTATGTGTTTCCCACAAGCTTTTGAGCTTAGTTTTAATTTAAATGTGTTTGAAATGTTGAATTCCATTTCAGGGCATTAGCATGCTGTGCTAATTTGGGTTTTAAATTTGTATTGTACTACCACTACAGGCAAAGATGGAATAACAGGGAGCAGATTCAATGGCTCGCCTGAAATGTCTAACAAGACAACCCAACAAAATGGCAAAATCCTTATGAGAACCATTTCTCATAGGTTGGACATGTGACTAGGAAAGACAGTGACTCCTGAGAGATTGAAAACAGGCACGGCGAACCTAGAATGACCTCAGCTTGCTGCCATGTACCTGAAGCATGGGGATGGCAGGTCAGGTGAAACCTGGCCGCCTTCCAAGTTGAGATGAGGCTGAGGGTCATAGGAGGACCTAAGGACCCCTCTGAGAATTCACAGGACAGAGGAGTGGAGGGTGAGAACTACACACATACACAGAGAATTCTGGGGCCCACACACAGCACAGAATAGTTTTTGTTCCTTTTAGTCATAGTGGAAAATCACATCCTGCCCAGGGCATCAGAGAGAGTCCTCAGAAAGGCTTGTGTCTGTAGTGATGCTATATGAACCCCAGGTTTATGCTCTGTGATCACACCTAACAGCTTAAAAGCAGGAAAGAGAGATCATAGTGCTTCAAAATCATTTAATTGAGTCCCAGAACAAAGCTCAAGATACAGATATTTAAAGAAAACTGTTCAGTTCCTTTGTGCTGTGTAAGTATGAAGAGTGTGAAGTTCATTATATTTGGTATATAATTGAAAATTGTTATACATGTAAAGGAGAAAAGGGGGCTTTCATGTTGTTCAGTGGTAAAGAATCCACCTGCCAAGCAGGAGATGTGGGTTTGATCCTTGGCTTGGAAAGAAACCCTGGAGAAGAAAATGCAGCCCACCGTAGTATTCTTACCTGGGAAATCCCATGGACAGAAGATCCAGGTGGGCTACAGTCCATTGGATCTCAAAGAGTCAGACATGACTTAGCGACTGAGCACACTACTTTATAGAAGTGAAAGAGGCAACACCTAACCAGCAGGAGGCTCAAGGATCAAGAGACAGTCTGAGAAGTCTAGAGAGCAGGAGGATATAAGAGAAATTCAGGATATGAGGGAAGGTGTAGAGCTATGATGCTTCCTAGGCAGAGAGTCCTAAGCCTGCTGAGAAAGGTTCTCACTTACTGCCTCTGCTCTGGCATTGATAAAGTCTGCTTGAGACCCCCAGGAGGGAAGGGCTTGCCCACGACATACAGTCGGGGGTGCAGTGAGGCAGGCCAAAAATCTAGAGAAGGATGCAGAGTCCCCCAGTTTTGGCCCCTGATGCAGTTCCAGGGTCCTGGAACCAGAATGGGACTAACAACAAGTAGGGAGGGAACTGGGCTCAAGGACCCACAGAGTGGGAAATTCACCCAATCAAGTCCCTGATTATTTATACGATATTAATTTGCACGTTGTGCGGTCATCTTGGTTAAACTTCTCACCTCAAAATGGATATAACTGTAGAAGAAATGACAAAAATTGAGAGGAGAAACATCTTGGCCTCAGTGGGCTCCTTCACCATTGGAAATTCTGTTTCCACCAGGCCCCAAGGACAGTGTCAACTGCCACGTGAGTGTTCTTTGGGTATGCACAGCCTGGGGGTACTCCTTGCAACTCAATTGAGGGGAGCCATGATACAGTGAGCTGACCTGGATTGTGCCCTGTGGGTCTTGGAAAGAGAACAAAGCATAGAGTGACAGCAAGCAAGTTCTCATGGGAGAGAGAGAGCGAAAGTCAGGAATCTCCAGCTGGCAATTTGGGCAAGACCACTGCAGTTTCCCTTAGCAGCAATCCTAGTCACTGCACCAAATATGTCAATGGTGAAAAGCGATTTCTTATTCTTGCCCTTCCAAAAAGAAAGAATTCAATTGAGAAGCATAGAGCAGTTTTAAGTAGCAGGAGTTTTATTAAGCAGAGCGAAAGTACAGTCTCAAGAAAGGTTGAGAGTGTACTGTCTGGAAAGCACAAACAGCCCCACAATGGGGTAGGGCTGGGTGTGTCCTGTGTCATTTGACTGACAAGTTGATTGACAGCTTTAGGTTATTGAACTTTACTCTTAATGTGCAGGTGCTTACCCATTTGCTCTGAAGTGAGAACCACTAGGGGAGGCAGGTGGGGGACAAAAACAGTGATGCTAATTCATTACAAATACGGCATAATGATCCTTGGGTTTCCTTGAGTCAGTTTTCAGTTGCTGGTGTGCCAACGCCCACCTGTGCTGGTAGTTTTGTCTTGGATGGTCCTGACATGGCAGGAAAGCTAGTGGTGGTCCTTGACCACAGGAGAGAGGCTCTCTAGGTGTGCTCTGACCACCAGTCTTCAGCTGGTGAAGGGAAAGACAAGTCATCCAGGATGGGGCAAGATCTCAAGTCTGACTAGCTACCAAATAATGTTATTTATAAACTTTGATTCTGAAGTCAAATAAACCTCAACTGGAAAGAAACAATGTTTGAAAAAGAATAAAAAAAACACACCTACAAGTTACTTATATGGAAGAGGAATAAAAAGAAAATATGCACTGTATTTCTTCCAGTTGCACCTTGCTCCGTCACTGCTTCAAACATTAACTACGTGCTTCACTGAAAAGCTCCCTCAGACTTCACCTGACGCAAAAGTGCCGTGTCATGTGCTGTGCTCAGTCGTGTCAAATCTTGTGACCCTTTATACTGTAGCCTGCCCGGCTCCTCTGACCTGGGATTTTCCAGGCAAGAATACTGGAGTGGGATGCCATTCCCTTCTCCAAGGGATCTTCCTGACCCAAGGATCGAAGCCAAATCTCTTCTGTCTCCTGCATTGCAGGGGGATTCTTTACCATGGAGTTAGAGGTAGTTGCTAGTAATGAGCCTTTGGTGCTAACTTTGGTGCTAATCCTGGCTGCATCTATTCCTCAGGCTCTCTTCCTCAGCTCTGAAACCTTTATCATATTGGGGTAGAATGCACTGACTCTGGCTTTTTTTTTTTTTTTTTTAACTTTGGTCAGAAAACACCAGCACTTTCATCTTGCTGGTCTCAGATGGGCCCTTGGGCACCACAGGAACTCATAGCACAGGAATCCCTGTTGGGCACCTGGGGTTACTCCAGGTACTTCTGCTACACCATATCTTTGATGATGAGCTTCCTGGACCCTTCATATATGAATTCTTTCTCCCAGCATATATTCTAAGCTTATTCAGTTATAAAATTAAAAAGTTACAAGGATAACGATTTAATGTATAGCATGGTGACCATAGTTAATAATACTATATTTCATATTATAAAGTTGCTAAGAGGTATATCTTAAGGTCTTCATCACAAAAAAAAAAAAAAAACTGTTACTATATATAGTGATAGATGTTAACTAGACTAATTGTGGTGATCATTTCACGACATATACAAATATGGAATTATGATGTTATATACCAAAAACTAAGATCATTATATGTCAATTATAGAAAAATTTTGTAAAAAGAAATAACAAAAAAGTGAAAGCAAAGCAAAAAATTTTCTCAAATCTCTTCTGTGGTGCAGTTGGCCTTGATGAAGATGATGATGAGGTGTGGGCACCCTCTTATTACCAGTCAAATTTCTGTTGTTGGGAGGTTCAGTGCACTGACAAGAGCATCAGGGTTTACTTCTTTTATTCAAGGTCAAAGACCAGCTCCATCCATTCAGAGGGTCTCCTGAGGATCTCGGGGAATTGGTCCTGATACTTATTTTGGAAAGCCTTTACCATGTCTGCTTTGTAATGCATCTTCCATTTTATAGATGTGTAGCAGAAACTGTACCAATAACAAATAACTAAGCAGCATGTCTCCTTCCAGCTTAGAGGACCTCTGGGTGTTAGCTTTCAGTGCAGGGAGCTGCCAGGGATATGCTTCTCCTCTCCTAACCTTGCTCTTGGCACCTTCATCAGATCTTGTCTACAAAGTCCCCCAAGAAGCTTGGTGGGGTGCACAGCTCCCTGAAGATTCTGGCGAGCACCAACCTCAGGGGAGCTCAGGTGGAGAACTCTGAGGGACAGAAGAGGGGGAGAAGGGGTGCTCCTCTTCTGCAGCTGCAGCAGCACTGGGCTGGGCCTCCACAGGACGCTGAGTGTCCCTCCAGACCTGGTGGCATTTCAGGCAGTCATGGTACTTGTTCTTGTGCCTCCGAGGCATGGTGACACAGGTCAGGGACCACAGGCGGGCATATGGGTAGGAAGTCAGGCAGTGAGGGCACCTGGATGAGGGTCCAGGAGATGCTCTGAGCACCTTCAGTGGGAAGAATCCTACCTGGCTTGAACCAAACCTACCTCTGAGGGGTCCTTGAGGCCACTGCTCTAGGACCCACAGGGCTCCTGTTCTCCTGGTCAGCCTGTCCCCTGAGACCCCTGAGAAGGAAGTGAGAGTGAGTGCTGGGCTTCAGGGTGCTGGCCTTACCAGAGTGTCACTAGGGTGACTGCAGTGGCTGCCAGTGAGACTGTCTGTGTTTCAGAGTGGGGAGTCTGCTCAGCTCATCTTCAGGATTGTCATGCAGACAGTAGACAGGGCCTGGGTTTCCTCCCCTCTACTGCTCTGAAGTTGACAACTCTGTGGTCCCTGGGACCCATGAGGTAGAAGCAAGGGGGCCCCCAGCTGTCTGCCCTGACAAGGGAACCCAGTGCTGATGGCTCTGTGGAATCCTCCCCATCCAGGTGCTCCAGGAATCCTCTCCATCACTGGGTGCTCACTCCCTACTCAGTGCTCTCATCTTGGCTGCACATAGAGCCTGGGACCACCCTTCTGCCCTTCAGGCTAAAGATGTCCCCTCCCTTAGACCTGATGTTAAGGAGCCCATGCCCAACAACCCTGCGCAGAGCCTTCAAGTGCCGAAAGCAAGGGCACGGCTAGACTCTGTTGTCCCCAAGACTCAGGAGGTTGAGTTTGTTCCCTTAGTCACCCCGCAGGGTTCTCAGTTCAACTCCTGGGAGGTCTTGCAGCTCCTCTCTCTTTACCTGAGGACATGTGCTCAGAGTAAGGCCCACAACTCTCTGTGACCCAATAGAAGAAAGCAAGGATCGCCTAACCTATCACATCTACCTGTGGTCTCTCAAGACAGAAAGCTATGGCTGGCAAATTAAGGCCTTCTGATGGCTGGCCCCACCAGTCCTCGCTCAAGCTCCTCAGTTTGACTCCTGGGAAGACCTATATATCCTCCCTCTCTTCACTGTTACTGTCCTCACTTTTCTGTCACCCTGAGGGGGATCGATGGTTCCTCTGCTCAGCCTGACATCTATCCAAGTGTCTGCCAGTACTGACAGCAGGGACGGACTATGGCTGCCCCATTGCTATGGTTTTCCTGTTCCCCTGCATCCTCTGGTCCTCACCCTAACTTCTAGACCACCCAGAAATTTTCCCTATGCCGTGTCAGCCGGCCTTATACCAAAACCCATAACACCCTCAGTCCCCAGATATAGAAGTCAGAGTAGGCCATGTTTACCCACAGGTGTTTTGGGGGACTTCTGAGAACTAGCAGCAGAGGGCAGGATTCTCTGGCCTCCCTTGCTCTGGGGATGGTGACCTTGAGAGTACTCACTCTCTCAGGGTCTGGGCCTCTTCCCCATATTGACCAGAGTCCTCCCAAGCTGGAAGCAAGTGGGTGACACATCTGACTACCTCTGCCCGGGGCTCCCAGAGCTGAAACGGTGCTGGGGCTATGTGTTCCTCTCTCCTTTGGGTTGGGGTTCCCCTCGGTCCTCTCTCCAGGTCCTCACACTGACTTCCCATGTCCTAGGGAGGCCTGTCCTCTCATGCTACAGCCTTGAATTCCCTGAGACCACCTCAGAGGATGTAAAGGCTCTCTCATAGGCATGCCTGCCTGTGGTCACTCATGGCTGACCCTAGGGGAGGGATTCTGTGGTGTCCCCACTTTTATAATGTGAGTGGTTCCCTTAGTCCTCATGGTCCTCTGCTTGACTCTTGGTATGACCTGGAATTCCTCCTGAGGCTGGCCCCTGAGCCCAAGTTCCTCACCTCCTGAGATGGTCTAAAAGGAAATGTGTGGGGTGCATCATACCCACGTTCCCAAATTTGCCAATGGGAGGTGTAGAGGGGCAGGGCTATATTCTAGGCACAGTCCCTTTAAGAAACAAGTATTCTTAAATGAACTAAATTAAGTCAAAGAATTTTTTATTTTTCCCAAAAGAAAGGTTAGATGAAACAAGACAAACTGGAAATTAAAGGCTTTTATTTTTCTTAATATTTTTTTGTTTATCAATATTTTCTGTGGTTGTCTTTTGCATTACCATGAAAAATCTCCCTTTCATTGGGGTGCACGTGTCTCTTTCAGATCTGGTTTCCTCGGTGTGTATGCCCAGAAGTGGGATTGCTGGGTTATATCAGTGCCGTGTTACCTACTTCCAGATCATAAAAACAATATAAATGGCTCGTGAATTTCTTTTACATCTACCAAAACTGTAACTTTAAAACTCTCAAAATGGCAGTAAACATAAGAGCAACATCATTACCAAATTCATATTCTGAAGAAAAACACTCTTAGAAGTAAAACCTTTGGAAAAAAAGAAAGAAATAATACATAGAAGTTACTCATGTAAAACAGAAAGTGAAATGAGATCAAATTTGGCTTGCTCCACCACTACTACTCTTCACTATTTAGAAGCTTGACTACTCTTTGTAAAAATTCTATTCCAATGTCTTGTTATCTTGTTTGGATTGTGAACAACATATTCAGTACTTTCAGTGTGTTTTATAAATAGGCAAACTGTGCCTTTAAAAATTTTAAAGCAGCAAAGAACTATGATTTATATGATCCATACATTTGTATTCTAAAGGACAATAAACCTTATGAAAAGTAATTAACATTTGAAAATACTAAACACCTCCTTCATCTCTTTATCTAACTACCTACCTAAATTATCTATATTTCACTAGATATTACTCATATGGATAAAGGAAAAAAAGATATATATTTTGTTAAAACTAACTGCACCTAAACTCCCTTACTACTTAAAACTGTAAGAACACATGGGTATTGTTCCCTCCACCCCTACTACTCTGCACTATTTAGGAGCATGATTGCTCTCTTTCAACACAAAGGGAACAAAGCGCCCTGCCCCCCTCCCTAGATGTGGGAGGAGCTACAGGACTTGGCCCTGGAAGGGGCACTGGCCTCAGCCATAGCTGGAGCCTGAGTTATGCTTCTCAGCCCTGCTCTCTCCACCTGATCTCTCAGAGTCTCGTCATAGAGGTCTGGGAAGGAACTAGGGACTGCACCGTGGATCTTGGCCTGAACCTCCAGCACCTTCATCTTACTGGTCTCAGCACAAGCTCTCGGGCCCCACAGGAACTCGTAGCACAGAGGATCACTATTGGGCACCTGGAGGTAATTCAAGAACTTCTTCTGCACCAGATCTTTGGTGATGAGCCTTCTGGGCTCCCCAAAGATTAAGTGCCTCCTCCCAGCATAGACCCCCAAGACACTGAGGAATTCCCAGACCTCCTCCTCGGTGGCCCGATTACCATTCATGAAGATGACCCCCAGGAGCATCATCAGGAGACTGGATTTGGGCAGCCTCCCTGATCACTCGGACCTTCGTTGCCCCCAGGGTTGAGCTTGCTGATGAGGACATAAATGTTCCTGCTGTGGTCAACTTCCGTCAGCTCCAGGCCAAACACCAGCTCCATGCGCTCAGAGGCTCTCCTGAGGATCTCGGGGAAGTGCTGCCTGTGCTGATGACCTGCAGCAGGGCGTGCTGCGTGATGGGCTCCTTGGGGTACTTCTCCAGCAGGAACTCCACCAGCATGCTGGCCTTCCTGGTCAGAGGATCTTTGAGAGTGCTCTGAGTGGCCAGGTCTGCCTGGGAGGCACCTGCACTTTCCTCCTCTGGGCCCTGGGCACCTTCATCAGATCCTGCGCAGGAAACCCCTGCATCAGGAGAGCTAGGGGCCATGGCTCCCTGAAGCTCCTGGAGATCGCAAGTAGCAGGGAAGCTCCGGGGAGAACCTTGAGGGAAAGGAGGAGGGGCACTCCTATTTTGGGGCTGCAGCAGCACTGTTCTGGGCCTCATGGGGACACTGAGTGTCCCCTTGGACCTGGTGGCGTTTCCCATGGGCATGATACTTATTGTTGTGCCTCTGAGGCATGGTGACACAGGTCAGGGACCGCAGGCGAGAATGCTGGCAGGAGAGCAGGTAAGGCGGGCACCTGGAGGATGGATAAAAAGATACTGTGAGCACCTTCATCAGGGAGAGTCCTCCCTGGCTTGAACCAAGGGCGCTTCTGCAGGGTCCTTGAGACCACAGCTCTAGGACCCACAGGGCTCCTGTTCTCCTGGTGAGCCTGTCCCCTGAGACCACTGAGGAGGAAGTGAGGGTGAGCCCTGGGGTGCAGCCAGACAGCCCTGCTTGGGCGTTAGAGGGGGTCCTGTGGGGGCTGGCAAGGGAGGCAGTTTCTCTCAGTTCACATTCAGAGTCAGGATGAAAACTGGGGCAAGACTCCCATATCCAACCCTTCCCCCCCACCCTGTTCCCTCTCCTGCTCTGAAGTTGACACTGACACCTTCCCTGTCACCCAGGAAGAGGAGAGGAGGGAGTGCTCAGCCCCCAGTCGAAGGGTCACGGGATCTGCTGTTCTGCTGCCTGGCGGCTGCCCCTTCAAACCTAAGCTCTAACCTCCCTTCTCAGACTGCAGCCCCCCTTCCCTGTGTTTGGCTGGAAGGAAGCGCTGACCACAGGAGAGGTCCTGAGTCACCTGTGTGACAGGTAGGATGGTCCTCACCCTGACTCATCCCGAGCCCTGACATCCTCCATCTACTGACCAGCTGCCAGCCTCTCAGACCGAGGTCCCCTCCTCCTGGAGTGTCCCACGTCCTGGATCACAGTCAGGGAGCCCCTCAGCCTGTAGAACTGCCCAGATGCTCCCTGGCCAAGTCGTGGTGCATGGGGTGTTATGCATGGCTGCCATTCTGGGTCATGGAGACCCTCAGTCCCCCCAAGGGTCCCTCCTTTACTCCGCTGGGTCCCAAACTTTCCCTCTACTGAACAGAGCCAGGGTCCACCAACCCTGAACCCAGATCCACCACCCCTGGACCCAGGCATTTCTTCCGGAGACCCCATGTGTGAAGTGGATGGACTTGGGGCCTAAGAGCCAGGCCCAAGCCTCTGGGCTGAGAGCAGGGTTGGCCGGGGCTGTGTGGCCCCCTTTCTTGGAGGGAAAATGGATTGGGGGTTCCGGGGTGTGTCTCCACACTGGTAACTCATGTCACCTCATGCCTTTACACCTGATTGAAACTTGGACCTCCTCCCTCTGGTCACCATCTACAGCAGCTCCCAGAGATAGCAGTACTGTCAAAGATGGCATAGTACCCCCAGTGTGGTTAGGGGGATGTCACTTTCTGTTATGTGCATCTGGGCTCCAGGAGGACAGCAGGGGTGGGGCCTGGGTGGACGGGTTTCTGGGGGAGCTTCCCACTGGATGAGGATGTGGTCCTTTCATTGACTGTTAAGGGGTCCTGGGATGTCCCTGTGCTGAGCTCAGTCAACTGGCCTTATCCCTTCGTACTCACTTCTGTCTGCACACCCAGCAGGAAGTATTTGTGAGTCCAAACCTAACAACCATCCTGGAGCCCCTAAGACCAACAGTGAGGGCTCTCTTGGGTTCCCTCTTCTGTGGTGAGTAATGCTCTGTTCTCTGTCCGTATTTTCCTTGACCCATGTAGGTACTGGGGGGCTACATCCCATCTGCTGACCAGAGGCCAAGGCCTCACATCGAAGACGTCAACTCCTGAGACTCCTGGTGTGAAGTGCATGTACATCTCACCTGGACACTTATACCTGAGACTTCCTGGAAATTCCTGCAGGAGATGATAAATCTGTGGGTTTCAGTGTTCCCAGTTAGGGAACTTGCATTGAGTTCAAGGACTCCTGGAATCCTTTCCTTTTCTAACTTCAGACCCCTACCTGCACCACAGTCCTCAAGAACCCATGGAGAAATAGAGGCAACTCCTTAGCCTGACAGCTCTCCCTGGGTTCTCTCTTCACTGATATCAGTGTCATTAATGAAATTTTCTGAAATGAAATTTTGTCTTTGTGTGCAATTACTGTGTTACTTGCTATTCTATTTTGGTATTTTTCTTTCTATTTTGACAAATGTATATTGTTTTCTATATATATTTTATACAGTGTTTTTGATATTTGCATACATTGTGAAATTAGTGCCAGGATCTAACTATGTAACTTATATCATCCCATAGTTATGATATTTTTGTGTATGTTGAGAACTCCCATCATTTTTAACTATCTAAATGATCCTAGGAGGACTTTATGCTAAGTGAAATGTCAGACACAGAGAGACAAGTATTAATGATCTAACTTATATGTAGAATCTAAAAATCAAAGTTGAACCCCTAATAATAGAGAATAAAACAGTGGTTACCAGAGGCTGAGGGGTTAGTGAGTAGGGGTATACTGATCAAGGGGTGCAACTTTCAGCCGTAAGATGAATAAGTTCTGGAAACCAACTGTACAGCATGGTGACAGCAGTTAGTTATAATGTATTATATATTTGAAATTTGCTGAAAGAGTGGAGCTCAAGTGTTCTAACTATTCTGATTCATGCCTTATAGTCTTTTTAAGGTAACCATTAAAAAAGCCCCATCCTCACCAATGAAAGAAGATTCAGGTGGTTATTAGGACAATCTCTGGACTCATATTGTCTCAACAAACCAAACTTTGGTGCTGTCATGATAATACCCCATTGTCCTAGCATAACCCAATAGTCCTGGCATGCGGGCTCTGAGATACTGCCTAAAGTTCCCTGAAGTGCTGTGAGGCAGTAGAAATTCATTTACTCAGGACACAACAGAAGATACAAGGGCCAAACTTTAAATAAAACTTTTCCTTCAACTGATCCTGTCTTCCCTAGACCTCTCTTACCTGCCCTCACACAAGCACTTGATAGTACAGATTTGTTATCCTCAGAGGTTTCTCACTATTGTTTCACTGTCATTGTTGATATCATTTGGTTTATTCCTTCCTTAGTTTTTCCAGGGTTGATTTGGGGCACAGGAGATAGTACCCCAAGTTTGGGTGTCATCTTGGAAGCTACATGTACAGCACTACAACTGTAAATAAGTTAAGGAGAACTGACATCTTTGCAGTATTCTGTTCCCCTGAATAAAAATATTATAGCGCTCTATTCAGGACATTTTTTCTCTAACTCTATCAGTAAATATGTGTAGTTACTTCCATAAAGATCTTGTACAATTTTATTAGTTTTCATTTTAGGTTGTTGTTGTTGGTTAGTCACTAAGTTGTGTCTGATTCTTTCATGACCCCAAGGACTGTAGTCCTCCAGGCTCCTCTGTCCATGAAGTTTTCCAGGGAAGAACTCTGGTGTGGGTTGCCATTTCCTTCTCCAGGGGATCTTCCTGACCCAGGTATAGAACCTGTGTCTCCTGCATTGGCAGGTTAAGTACGTTTTAGGTATTGTTGCTGCTGTGAATGGTTTTGATTAGTTAATTTTGTGTGACCAGGCTGCTGATTTTGCTGTATCATTTTCAATATGCTAGAGTGTTTATGCTCCTTATATATTTGAATAGTGTGTTTGCATATTAGTTTAAGCATTTTACTTATAAAATCATCTTGGTATTATAATTTTTAATAATTTTACTTATTCTTTATTTGTTTTAACTTTGGCAGTGCTGGGTCTTTGTTGCTGTGTGGGCTTTTCTCTAGTTGCGGCAAGTGGGGCTCCTCTCTAGT
Source organism: Cervus canadensis (assembly GCF_019320065.1). Lineage (NCBI taxonomy): Eukaryota > Metazoa > Chordata > Mammalia > Artiodactyla > Cervidae > Cervus > Cervus canadensis. Next base: position 27,439,204 of record NC_057419.1, read on the forward strand.
TGCAGTGCAGGAGCTTCTCATTGTGGTGGCTTCTCTTTTGTGTGGAGCATGGGCTCTAGGGCACTTGGGCTTTAGTAGTTGCAGAATGTTGACTCAATATTTGCGGTTCCCAGGCTCTAGAGCACAGGCTCAATAGTTGTGGCGCTTGGGCTTAATTGTCCAGTGGCATGTGGCATCTTCCTGGACCAGGGGTCAAACCCATGTCTCCTTCATTGGCAGGTGGATTCTTTACCACAGAGTCACCAAGGAAGCCCATCTTGGTATTATTATGATGTTTCTTTTCATTATCCGTATTTTGGTACCATAACTCTGGGTATTTTTCCAGACATTATTTGGAGTGCTTCTAATATTTCACATTTATGTATATTTGCTGATGACTTGATGATAATGGATATTCCATTCTTAGAAGCCTTCTCAAAGTTATTACCATTAATTTATGCTAATTTTTTTATCAAAGCTTTTTCTTTACCCCTGCACATGAGCAAATGCTTTTTTTCTCCCTCATTTATTAGTATAGTGAATTCCAATTCATGTTTTCTAATGTGGTATCCTTTGCATTTCTTTGACAGTGTCTCTTTTTTATTAGTTCACCACTGCATTGCATATGCTATGGAGTTATTTAAGACTCATCTCTGTATGAGTGAGCTTTACTCAAGTGTTCTTTCTTCAGGGTAGGCTTATCTGGTCTTCGTATCAAGGGACACTAGACCATTAGAGTGTATGAGTCATTTCCCATTTTTTGGTATGGTTTGCAGCAGTTCATTTCTCCTTCATTTAGTGTAAGAAGCTTCCAAGAACATTTTGAGGATGCCGTGGTTTTAACTATAATTTTAGTTTTTATTCTTAGATTAATTTTCTGTTTCTTTATGGACCTATTTAGTCATTTATATTTTGCTAAAAAAATCTTTCATTTCAATTGTATTTTAAAATTTAAAGACATGCTACTTAAACAATAAAATGATGTTATTAAAATTCTCAGACTTACAGGAGTACAGAAAATAGAATAATGAACCCAACATACCTGGTACTCAACACCAACAGTCCTCAGTTGTAATAGGAAAAAGCTTGAAGATGAAGGTTTAGTTACTGGCAAATAACCTACTCCAAAGGTGACACTGTGCAATTTCCGTTAGGGAACACATTGTGTCTGTTATCTCCTTTGTGGTGATGTTGCCAGTCACTGAGGATTATCACCGTCAACCATTAATCCATTAGGGGTTGCACAATGGTAATTCTAACATTATTTTGTGATTATTAGCTAAAAAATAGGTAGAATTTTTTTCCGTATCCACCATTTGTTATCCTGAAATAGTGTTTTATTATAGCCTTTAAACCTCTCCTGTGCAAGTGCATGTGTGCTCAGTAGTGCCCAACTCTTTGCAACCCTCTTGGCGACGACTCTTTCCCAGGCTCCTCTGTTCATGAGATTTCCCAGGCAAGAATATTGAAGTGGGTTGCTATTTCCTCCTCCAGGGGGTCTTCCCAACCCAGGGATCGAATCTGTGTCTCTTGTGTCTCCTGCATTGGCAGGCAGATTCTTTACCACTGCACCACCCGGGAAGCCCCAAATCTCTCCTGTAGGTATATCTTACAGAATTCTATTGAACTAATAGCACTTATATGCTTCTTTCTTTTGTAATTGATAATACCTACAGAAAGTGTTACAGAAATAATTTCAAAGAACTGGCTTCATTAGTTTGTTCTACTACCTTCTAATTCATCAATTTGGCATTTATCTTCATCAATTCCTACCTTCTAATTATCTGAGTGTAATGTACTATTGTTTCTATAGCTCTTGAATTAGAAGGTTTTAAATATTTTAGAGGTTTTAAATATTTTTTGATAGATCTATTTAAGGCTATAATATCCAAGTACCACTTGACTGTTTCTCACAGGCTGTACTGTAGAGCTTTATGTGTAGTGCTCAAAATTTTTAAATATTGGATAAATCTCTCCCTTATACTGTTAGTGTTTTTGAATATGGGCTTCCCTGATGGCTCAGACAGTAAAGAATCTGCCTGCAATGCAGGAGACATGAGTTCATTTCCTGTGTCAGAAAGATCCCCTGGAGAAGGGAATGGCAACCCATTCCAGTATTCTTGCCTGGAAAATTCCTTGGACAGAGGAGCCTGCCAAATGTTTATGTGTGTGTTGGTGTATATACACATATGTGATAGAGTTAAGTTTTTCTTAGGACTGATAGAAGGCTTTCACATGAAAAAATAAATGGGAGAATTTAGTGTAGGAGATTGGTTATTTCAAAAGCCTATTGGAGAGAGTTGAGCAAAATAATACAACTTGAAATAGGCACTCCCATCTCTAGGCTAGAAGAACAAAGAGGAAAGATATTGTTACTGAGGGAAATTGGAGCCATGGACATTATGTAGTCATTGAATGGAAACCACCTGCTTCAGAGAGGAAGAAAGTAAAGAATTCTGGGCATGTTGATCCTCCTGGACTCTAATCTCTAGCTGTCACTCCTTGTTTATCTGAGGTGGCATCCAGGTGTTTGACAGCACAGAGCATGAGAAATGGGAGTCAGACATTTTACACTAAAGAGCAGAGCAGAAGAGTAAGGAATTGATCTGACAGAGGATAAATCCATGGCTGGCATATCTCGTGGATAGATTAAATGAGAGAAAAATCACATCTACATTAATACAGAATAGTGTTTTATAAGATTTATTTTTTCTTTCATTCATGATAAAAGAAGTTATGCTACCAAGCAAGTAAAAGATATCTATGAAAACAACAATAAGTAAGAATAACCTATGAAATCAATAAAATTATTTTTAAAAGTTGGTGAGTATAAAGTCAGTATATAAACGTGCATTTTGCTTCTGCAGTAACAAACATGTCACCATGAAATTAAACAAAATACAACTTGTAAATTACTAAATAAAATACCCATGCCTTATACACACACACATAATAAAAATTTTCAAATGACCAAGAAGTGTCAGTTTCCTCTTGATAAAGAAATAAATATGAGGATGTACTCTACTGTATAATAAGAATTACTTAAAAAAAAAACACTTTTATTTTTGTTGTTCTGTTGTGAAGTCATGCCCAACACTTTACAACCCAATGGACTGTAGCCCACCAGGCTCAATGGGAGTCTGTCCATGGGGATTGTCCAGGCAAGAATACTGCAGTGAGTTGCCATTTCCTTCTCCAGAGGATCTTTGTGACCCAGGGTTTGAACCCACATCTCTTGGGTCTCCTGCATTGGCAGGCGGGTTCTTTACTGCTGTGCCACATGGAAAGGCCTGTAAGTTGGACATCACATGTCAACTCAAACCATTAAAAAAATTTTTTTTTTACAGTAGGTCGTTGTTGGTGATCTATTTAAATATATCAATGTGTACATGTCAATCAGGTGGCTCAGTGGTAAAGAATCCTCCTGCCAGTGCAGGAGATGCAAAAGATGCAGGTTCAATCCCTGGGTCGGGAAGATTCTCTGGAGCAGGGCATAGCAATCCTCTCCAGTATTCTTCTCTTGAAAATCCCATCAACAGAGGAGCTTCATGGGCTGTCCATGGGGTCACAAAGTTCAGACATGACTGAGCATGCATGGACATGTCAATCCCAAACTCTCAATCTGCACTATTTACAATGATTCTCTCCACCCAGTCTGTAAAACGTTTACACACCAGGGGCCAGCTGTCTACCCAAGAGAGTATCTGGTGGAAACATACCACTGAACAGATGACTGCCTTATGGCTGCAAAGAACTCAGGAATCCAGGGAGGCAGTGGATAGCATGTAGAAAACAAGGAGATACTCACTAAGTGTCTGTCTTCACGTTTTCAGGCTGTCGCTGGATGGCCATCTTCCTCAACAAGTGGAAAAATACTCGGGCCATATAGAACCTCCCAATGTTTGGAGGTAGCATTTTTGTTCATTTCCATTTGTCTCAGTTTCCAAAATGCCAGGGTATGGATGGTCCAAAACTCACTGCCACTCCTCTTCTGACTCATCTTATTCAACCGAAAGATAATGCATGGTTGTAGTCTCCAAACTAAACTCTGGGGAGGAGGGCCCTGCTCGGGTTTCAGACTCAGCTTTATCCAAACCACAGCGATCTTGCTTATCTTGGATATAATTTCATATTTTTTAATTACTTCTCTCCCCTAGATATACACTAGAATTTTTGATGTTGTTCAGTCCCTAACTCACGTCCAACTCTTTGCAACTCTATGGATTGCAGCATTCCAGGCTGCTCTGTCCTCTGTCTCCCAGAGTTTGCTCAAATTCATGTCCCTTAAGTCAGTGATGCCATCCAAATATCTCACCCCCTGACTCCACCTTCTTTTGCCTTCAGTGTTTCCCAGCATCAGGGTCTTTTCCAGTGAGTCGGCTCTTCACATCAGGTGATCAAAGTATTGGAGCTTCAGCTTCAGCATCAGTCCTTCCAATGAATATTCAAGATTGATTTCCTTAAGGATTGACTGGTTTGATCTCCTTGCAGTCCAAGGGACTCTCAAGAGTCTTCTCCAGCACCACAGTTCAAAAGCATCAATTCTTCAGCACTCAACCTTCTTTATGGTCTAACTCTCACATCCATACATAGCTTTGAGTATATGCACTTTTATCGGCAAATTGAAAAAATGAAAGGGTGCTCAGTCATGTCTGACTCTGCTTTTTAATATTCTGTCTGCATTTGTCATAGCTTTCCTTCAAAGGAGCAAGTGTCTTTTAATTTTGTAGCTGCAGTCACTGTTGCAGTGATTTTGGAGCCCAAGAAAATAAAATCTGTCATTGTTTACACTTTTTCACCTTCTATTTGCCATGAAGTGATGGGACCAGATGCCGTGATCTTAGTTTATTGAATGTCGAGTTTTAAGCCAGCTTTTTCACTCTCCTCTTTCACTCTCAGCGAGAGGCTTTTTAGTTCCTCTTCAATTTCTGCCATTATAGTAGTATCATCTGCATATCTGAGGTTGTTGACATTTCTCCTGGCCGTCTTGATTTCAGTTTGTGAGTCATCCAACCCAACATTTCACATGATGTACTCTGCATGTAAGTTAAATAAGCAGGGTAACAATATCCAGCCTTGACAGACTCCTTTCCCAATTTTGAACCAGTCTGTTGTTCCATGTCCAGCTCTAACTATTGCTTATTGACCCACATACTGGTTTCTCAGGAGGCATGTAAGGTGGTCTGGTATTCCTATCTCCTTAAGAACTTTCCACAGTTTGTTGTGATCCACACAGAGGCTTTTACATAGTCAGTGAATCAAAAATAGATGTTTTTCTGGAATTCTCTTGCTTTCTCCATGATTCAGTTTGATCTCTGGTTCCTCTCTTTTTCTAAATCCAGTTTGTACATCTGGAAGTTCTCAGTTCACATACTTCTGAAGCCTAGCTTGAAGGATTTTGAACATTACCTTGCTAGCATGTGAAATGAATGCAATTATGCCTTAGTTTGAACATTCTTTGGCATTGCCTTTCTTTAGGATTGGAATGTAAAGGGACCTTTTCCAGTCCTGTGGCCACTGGTAAGTTTAACAAATTTGCTGATGTATTGAGTGCAGCACTTTTACAGCATCGTCTTTTAGGATTTGAAATAGCTCAGCTGGAATTCCATCCCTTCCACTAGCTTTGTTGGTAACAATTCTTCCTAAGGCCCACTTAACTTCACACTCCAGTATGTCCAGGTCTAGGTGAGGGACAGAATACTGTGAATATCTGAGTCATTAAGACCTTTCTTATACAGTTCTTCTGTGTATTCTTGCCACCTCTTCTTAATCTCTTCTGCTTCTGTTAGGTCCTCACAGTTTTTGTCCTTTATTGTGCCAATCGTTGCATGAAATGTTCCCTTGATATCTCCAGTTTTCTGGAAGAGATCTCCAGTTTTTCCCATTTGATTGTTTTCTTCTATTTCTTTCCATTGTTCATTTAAGAAGGCTCTCTTTATCTCTCTTTGCTGTTCTCTGGAACTCTGAATTCAGTTGGGTATATCTTTCCCTGTCTAGTGTAAAAGTGAAGTCAGATGCTGTAAAGAGCAATACTGCATAGGATCCTTGAATGTTAGGTCCATGAATCAAGGTAAATTATTGTGGTCAAGCCAGAGATGGCAAGAATGAACATCGACATCTTTAGGAATCAGTGAACTAAAATCTACAGGAATGGGCAAATTTAATTCAGATGACCATTATATCTACTACTGTGGGCAAGAATACTTTAAAAGAAATGGAGTAGCCCCCCAAAGAGCCTGAAATACAGTCCTTGAGTGCAGTCTCAAAAACAACAGAACGATCTTGGTTCATTTCCAAGACAAATCATTCAACATCATAGTAATTCAAGTTTATGCCCCAACAACTAATGCCAAAGAAGCTAAAGCTGACAGGTTCTATGAAGACCTATAAGACCGTCTAGAACTAACAGCTAAAAAAGATGCCCTTTTCATCATAGGGGACTGGAATGCAAAAGTAGGAAATCAAGAGATACCTGGAGTAATAAGTAAGTTTGGCCTTGGAATACAAAGTGAAACAGAGTGAAGGCTAACAGAGTTTGCCAATAGAACGCACTGGTCATAGCAAACGCCGTTTTCCAGCAACACAAGAGACGACTCTACACATGGACATCACCAGGTGGTCAATACCGAAATCAGATTGTTTATGTTCTTTGAAGCAGAGATGGAGAAGCTCTATATAATCAGTAAAAACAAGACCTGGAGCTGAATATGACTCAGATCATGAGCCCCTTATTCCAAAATTCAGGTTTAAATGGAAGAAAGTATGGAAAATAACTATGCCATTCAGGTATGACCTAAATGAAATCCCTTGTGATTATACAGTGGAGGTGACAAACAGATTCAGAGGATTAGATCTGATAGAAAGAGTGCCTGAAAAACTATGGACGGAGGTTAATAACATTGTGCAGGAGTCAGTAACCAAAATCATCCCAAGGAAAAAGCAATGCAAAAAGGCAAAGTGCTTGCCTGAGGAGGCCTTACAAATATCTGAGGAAAGAAGAGAAGCAAAAGACAAAAGAGAAAGGGAAAGATATACCCAACTGAAGGCAGAGTTCCAGAGGAAAAGACACTGCAGTAATTAAGAATTTGTGTTGTATATGTCAATATAAGCACATAGACCAATAGAACTGAATGGAATGCTGTAAAAGACCCACTTACATGTGAACCTCTATTATTAAAGCTGCCATTGCAGAGAAGTAGAGCAAGAACAGCCTTTTTACTAAGGTGTGATAATGGAACAACTGCATATCTTAATCAAAAGATAATGCAGGAGCTTCCCTAGTGGTCCATTGGCTGTAACTCTGTGCTCCCAATACAGGGGGCCCAGGTTCAATCACTGGTTGGGGAACTAGATCCCACGTACCACACCTGAGAGTTCATGTGCTGCACCTAGACATCTTCCATGCCCCAATGAAGATGGAAGACCTTGTGTACTGCAAGTCAGACCCGACACAGCCATATAAATAAATAAATATTAATATAACAAAAAGAAAGCAACTCAAACACTCCCTCACACTAGACGCAAAATTCAGTTCTTTGGGGGACTAAGAACCTTTTACATATATTATGGTAATTTTCAAAGTTACATTCAGTTGAGATGTGCAAAAAGAATGTGTGTTTTCCATCAACTAGGGAGATACCAGCATGGTTCAAGTAGAGCATCTGGAAGGAAAAGGCTGAAAGGAAATGAGTACATTAGTGAACTGAGTAACAGAAGGTCTGGGGTTGATGTGAGCCGAAGAGGAAGAGGAAATGGCAGCACCTTCAGTCCCCTTGTTTCCTGCATAGTTGGTCTGGGTACCATCTTGGGCTTTCACTTTCAAAGAAAAGTACATGGTAATTTAGCAGTGCCTTGGGAGAACACTTCCTGGGCCAATGATCTGTTCATTCCATCTACCTCTGCACCAGTCTCCCCACTGAGCTGTCAGTCCCTGGACTTTAAGGAAGCATAACCTGGATGATAGTGATATAGACATAGTGGCCAGGGGATATAGTTCTGATTATAGACACGCTGAAGAGAACCAAGATGTTACTGACTTAGAGGCAGTCCCAGCTCTTCCCTGACGTCCCAGCTCTCTCTTTTTCCCTTTTTCTCCTTATCTTTCCCAAACTCAAATCAGTTTCTGGAGAAGAGGAGGCAGTGACCTTTCGGATATGCATTTCTTTTCATTAATGATTCCCTTGCACAGAGGGACTAAGGCATAACTTTGTTAACTGCTAAAGAGTTATTATTACCTGCCCTGTTGGAGGACACAGGAGTGTGTACTTCCTGCCCTAGCCTGAGTTCACTTCATGTCTTAGCTTAATTTAACCTATAAGATTCCAGTATCCTCCCCACCAGGTTGGTAGGAGAACAGAAATATTAAAGCAGCAGGATCATGTAATAATTGAGAATGTGGATAAAAGATTGTGTCTCCATCTGAAGGCAACAGGATGGAAAGCAATCCCACCAGGCATTTGAAGCAAAGCAAACAAAAAAGAGGTGTTGTGTTACTCTAATAAATGTCAACATGGGAAGATTAGCCAGAAAACCACATAATTTACATTTTTCTTGTTTCAGTATGAGAACAACCACCTCTTCCTACTGGATCACCAGCAATGCCAAATGCTGAGGAGCCACCCAGGCATCCGCTTGCCTTTCTAACAAGCTGATGTGACTCATTTAAAGACTTTCTTTCCCTGTATCCTAGAAATATTTTACAGTGTGTTTTCAGTTGACACTCCCCCATATGGGGATGTGCACTGACTGGTGTGTGGAATTTTTCAACCAGCTGTCTTGGTGTGTTTGATGGAACAAGCATGTCAGGGTCCAGAATATTCACGCATCAAGGTGTATGGTGGCCAAAAGAAACCTCTGCCCCCCTCCACTCCCCCTCACACAAGTATGGAAGAACCAAGGACATTAAAGACCTGAAGGAAGGGTTACTAATAGCCATGCATGAAGCCTTGCTGCTAAAGGTGAGCTGAGAGACACTGCAAAGGTGTAACCAGAAAACTGGTGGGCACCCCCCTCAACTGATTTCAATTGGATGTTTACTGAGGCAGTCTTGAAATCTATTGGCTCAAACCCAAAGGCAGATCAAAATCACTGTCTGGGCTTCAGCACCCTTGTCTGGGCACTCTTGATGACTGTCCATACTCAAGTTAGACAGAAGGGGGAAGGATGGTAAGAACAGATTGTTACTGAAATCTTGGCAGCAGCCACCTCATTTTCTGACTATCTAAAGAAAGATGAAGGAAAAAAGAAATTAAAAATCGCTGTCTTAGCTGCTCAGTTACAAATATTTAGTAGAGGACTAACCCCTAATCTGAGCAACTTGTGAAAGGAGTGAAGAAGGGAAATTGTGTGTCATTCTTACAAGAAGCCGGGACATTGGAAGAGGAACTGTAGAGAAATTCCAAATACCAAAGTTGCCAGAGTCAGGGCATCAGGAAAGTCCAGGAAGACTGAGGGATAATTAGCAAAATGGCTAAAAATGGACAGATACTGGAATCTTGAAGGTGGGAATTGGTGGTACTGGAGCTGCTTATTCTGAAATTTCCTCAGGATTTTTTTTTTTTTTTTGGCCTTTTCATTTGATGATAGATCAATACAGGTTTGTGGTATTTTGGGTCAGCCTTCTTCATGTCACTTTTCATCCATGATTCCCATACAGATAGGTCCTATGACTAAAGAAAATCCTTCCTTACTTTCTCTTGATCCTCCTGTAAACCCACTGGGGAGAGACATGCCTCGGAAATGAAAGGTTACCACATTCTGTACACTGGACAGACCATCTGTGGAGCACCCAAGAGGGAGAAAAGAACCTGATTGGGTTCATTGTGCCTTATGAGTGAAATGGGGTGTGGCAGAAAGTGGCAGTGTCATACCATGCTGGAAAAGCACCCTAAGCTGAAGTGAACTATGCATCACTTTGGGCCCTAGGGAATAATGATACTAGGAATGGAACCAGTATTGTTATTGGATATGGAGAGATATGAAACCAATAAAAATAGCTCACAGAAGGGATGTCATGGCTACGTGTAAAACAATATCCCTTGTTGAGAGGTCAGTTAGAAGGAATAAAACTGGTTATAAAAGAATTAGAGAAAAGGGGAGACAATTAAAAAAATGAACATGATACTTTCCCTGTAATACTCCCATACTTATAGTAAAGAAGGAAGGGAAATTTTAGGAAGATGTTTGACCACTATATCATTTTGTACAATATCTTAGAGAAGTAAGTAAACCTGTTGTCCATTAATTCCTGTAGTCCCTAAGCCTCCAACTGTTCTCACTTATGACTTTCATACCTGTATCTGCAGTGTTTCTTCTTTGTAGTTGATCTGCATTCTGGTTTTGTTTCTCCTTCTCTGTTCCTCTAGCATACCGATCTATATTCTTATGTGTGTTTGCTTAAAAAAGAGTACAGCATTTATGGCAAAGGATTCCTCAAATGTTTTAGGACTCTCCCACTATTTTCTCTTATCATTTACAGGAAAATGTAGAGAAATTCGTGCCACTAGTAGAGGGATAATCATGCAATATGCAGATTATTTGCTGGCCCACTCAGAAACTAAAGATCAATGCAGAGATGACACTTTATTAAAATTCCTCTCTTCACAGGGCCATAAGACCTCCCTAGGCAAAGTGCAATATTGGCAAACTGAGGGAAAACAGTTAGGGCATCTGTTGTCAGAGGAAGGTGGCAAAGTGTTATGAGTGAGGAGCCAGCCAATTTTGCAGATAAAGTCGCCAACTACAGAAAAATATCTTAGATAATTTGGGAACTAGTAGGATATTGGGGACAGGGGATTCTAGCTTTTTATAGGATAGTCATAACTTCTGGCAGAACAACTACATGGTTGTTCTCTAGATCCTCTGGGGTTTGTCCCTAGAGTCTGAAGAGGCTTTCGAATAATTGAAATTGGCTACAGCTTCTCTCTCCCTCTAAGCTTTGGAGTCCAAGTTTTGAAAAACCTGGCATAATTTATTTGGTATTTCTGTTTAAAATGCAAATTTGATAATGTTTACTGCTAGGTCATGTACTCGAGATAAAAGTGGCCAACTTAAGGCTTCCTCTGCAGCAGTGACATGAAATCTTGGATGTTTTGTCCGGAGTTAGGTCTGCAGAAGCAGATGAGTTAACGGTTCCTAGAGCTGCAATTCTTGGTCCTAGACTTAAAATGGATACATATACTACTAATAAATATTTGTTTTGGTTCTGCCATGTGTGTGTTCAGTCACTCAGTTGTGTCTGACTCTTTTTGAATCCATGGACTGTAGCCCACCAGGCTTCTCTGTCCATGGGATTTTCCAGGCAAGACTACTAGAGTGGGTTGCCATGCGCTCCTCCAGGTTGGTTCTGCCATGCCACAGGGTAAATATGGAGAAATGGGGGATTTTTACTTCAATGTGAAAAAAATTTTCTTTCGGAAAAGTGATAGCTAGTTTGTTAGAGGCTTTACAACTGTCTACTCAGATAGCAGTAATTCAGGGTAGAACTCAGGGCAGAAGGACGAAGTTTCTAAAGGTAGTAAGAACCTTGCTGATAGAGCTATAAAATTTGCTCTTCAAACATAGCAGACTCACTTATTTTCGCTTTTGTTGCTTGTGCTTTTGCTGTCATATCCAGGAAATCACTGCCAAGACCAATGTCAAGGAGCTTTTCCTAGTTTTCTTCTAGGAGTTTTACAGTTTCAGGTTTTAAATTTAAGTTTTTACACTATTTTCAGTTCATTTTTGTCACCTGTATAACATAGGGCATGAACCTCATTCTTTTGCATGTGGTTATTCAGTTTTCCCAACAGTTTTTTTTTTTTTTTTTGATGACACGATGCTTTCTCCTATTGGATCATATGTTATCGTTGGAATCTTGTCATATGTTGTTGTAGTTGCTCAGTTGCTAAGTCATGTCCAGCTCTTTGCGACCCCATGAACTGCAGCACGCCAGGCTTCCTGTCCTTCACTGTCTCCCAGGCTTTGCTCAAACTCATGTCATTGAGTCAGTGATGACATGCAACCATCTCATCCTCTGTTGCCCCCCTTCTCCTCCTGCCCTCAGTGTTTCCCAGCATCAGGGTATTTTCCAGTGATTCAGCTCTTCTCATCAGGTGGCCAAAGTATTGGAGCTTCAGCTTCAGCATCATTCCTTCCAATGAATATTCAGGACTGATTTCCTTTAGGATGGACTGGTTTGATCTCCTTGCAGTCCAAGGGACTCTCAAGAGTCTTCTCCAACACTACAGTTCAAAAGGATCAATTCTTCAGTGCTCAGCCTTCTTTATGGTTCAAGTTTCATATCCATACATACTGCAGGAAAAACCATAGCTTTATACGGACCTTGCTGGCAAAGTGAAGTCTTTGGTTTTTAATGAGCTGTCTAGGTTTATCGTAGCTTTTCTTCCGAGGAGCAAGCATCTTTTAATTTCATGGCTGCAGTCACTGTCCCCAGTGATTTGGGAAACCAAGAAAATAAAATCTGTTACTGTTTCCACTTTCCTCCCTTATGTTTGCCATGAAGTGGTGGGACCAGATGCCATAATCTTGGTTTTTTGAATGTTGAGTTTTAAGCCAGCCTTTTTGCTCTCCTCTTCACCTTTATCAGGAGGCTCTTTAGTTGCTCTTCACTTTCTGCCTTTAGAGTGGTATCATCTGAATACCTGAGACTGTTGATATTTCTCCCAGCAATCTTGATTCCATCTTGTGCTTCATCCAGCCCAACATTTTGCATGATGCGTATACATTAAATAAGCAAGGTGACAATATACAGCCTTGAGGTACTCCTTTCCCAACTTTGAACCAGTCCATTTTTCCATGTAAATTTCTAACTGTTGCTTCTTGACCTGCATACAGATTTCTCAGGAGGCAGGTCAGGTGGTCTGGTATTCCCATCTCTTTAAGAATTTTCCACAGTTTGTTGTGATCCATACAGTCAAAGGCTTTAGCATGATCAATGAAGCAGAAATAGATGTTTTCCTGTAATCCCCTTGCTTTCTCTATGATCCAATGGATGTTGGCAATTTGACCTCTGGTTCCTGTGCCTTTTCTAAATCCAGCATGTACATCTGGAAGTTCTTGGTTCATTTACTGCTGAACCCTAGCCTAAAGGAATTTGAGTATAACCTAGTTAGTATGTGAAATGAGCACAACTGTACAGTAGTTTGAACATTTTTTGGCATTGCCTTTATTTGGGATTCCCAGGTGGCCTAGTGGTAAAGAACCTGCCTACCAGTGCAGGAGACATAAAGAGGCACGGGTTCAATCCTTGGGTCAGGAAGATTCCCTGGAGAAGGAAATGGCAACCCACTCCAGTATTCTGGACTGGAGAATCCCTTGGACAAAGGAGCCTGGCAAGCTACAGCCATAGGGTCGCAAAGAGTCAGACATGAATGAAGCAACTTAGCATGAATGCATGCATTCTTTGGGATTGAAATGAAAACTGACATTTTCCAGTCCTGTGGCCACTGCTAAGTTTTCCAAATTTGCTAAAATATTGAATGCAACACTTTAACAGCATCATCTTTTAGGACTTTAAATAGCTTATCTGGAATTCCATCACCTCCATTAGCTTTGTTTGTAGTAATGCTTCCTAAGGCCCGTTTCATTTCATACTCCAGGATGTCTGGCCCTAGGTGAGTGACCACACCACTGTGATTATTCAGGTCATTAAGACCTTTTTGGCATAGTTCTGTGTATTCTTGCCACCTCTTCTTAATCTCTTCTACTTCTATTAGGTCCTTGATATTTCTGTCCTTCATTGTGCCCATCTTTGTATGAAATGTTCTCTTGATATCTCCAGTTTTTTTGGAAGAGATCTCTAGTCTTTCCCATTCTATTGTTTTCCTCTACTTCTTTGCATTGTTCATTTAAGAAGGTCTTCTTATCTCTCTTTGCTATTTTCTGGAACTCTACATTCAGTTGGGTATATCTTTCCCTTTCTCCCTTGCTTTTCGCGTCTCTTCTTTCTTCAGATCTTTGTAAAGCCTCCTCAGAAAACCACTTTGCCTTCTTGTATTTCTTTCTCTTTGGGATGGTTTTGGTCACCATCTCCTGTGCAGTGTTACAAATTTCCATCCATAGTTCTTCAGGCACTCTGTCTACCAGATCTAATCCCTTGAATCTACTGGTCACCAGATCTAATCACTTGAATCTGTTGTATAATTATAAGGGATTTGACTTAGGTCATACCTAAATGGCCTAGTGGTTTTCCCTGCTTTCTTCAATTTAAGCCTGAATTTTGCAATAAGAAGCTCATGATCTGAGCCACAGTCAGCTCCAGGTCTTTTTTGCTGACTGTATAGAGCTTCTCCAACTTTGGCTGCAAAGAATATAATCAGTCTGATTTTGGTATTGACCATTTGGTGATGTCCATATGTAATGTCATTTCTTGTGTTGTTGGAAGAGAGTTTTTGCTATGACCAGTGTGTTCTCTTTACAAAACTCTGTTACGTTTTGTCCTGCTGCATTCATTTTGTGCTCCAAAGTCAAACTTGCCCATTACTCCAGGTATCTCTCAACTTCCTACTTTTGTATTCCAGTCCCCTATGATGAAAAGGGACATCTTTTCTTGATGTTAGTTCTAGAAAGTCTTGTAGGTCATCATTGAACTGGTAGACTTCAGCTTCTTCCACATCAGTGGTTGGGGCATAGACTTGGATTACTGTGATGCTGAATGATTTTCCTTGGAAACAAACCTGAGATCATTCTGTCATTTTTAAGACTGCAACCAAGTACTGCATTTCGGACTCTTTGTTGACTGGGAGGGCTACTCCATTTCTTCTAAGGGATTCTTGCCCACAGTAGTAGATATAATGGTCATATGAATTAAATTCAGTCATTCCTGTCCAATTTTGTTCACTGATTCCTAAGGATATCCGTGTTCATTTTGCAATCTCCTGTTTTACTATGTCTAATTTACCTTGATTCATGGACCTAACACTCCAGGTTCATATGCAATATTGTTCTTTACAGCGTTGGACTTTACCTTCATCACAGACACATCCACAACTGAGTGTCATTTCCGCTTTGGCCTATCTACTTTGTTATTTCTGGAGCTATTAATAATATCTCTCCACTCTCCCCCAGTAGCATATTGGACATCTTGTGACCTGGGGCACTCATCTTCTGGTATCATATTTTTTTCCCTTTTCATACTGTTTATGGGGTTCTCATGGCAAGAATAGTGGAGTGTTTTTCCATGCCCTCCTCTAGTGGACCACGTTTTGTCAGAACTCTCCAACCTGACCCGTCTGTCTTGAGTGGCCTTGAATGCATTGCTTCATTGAGTTATACAAACCTCTTCACCATGACAAGGCAGTGATCCATGAAGGGGTGTCAAATGTGAGTTGGTCATATATGAGGGGGTTTATTTCTGGGCTATTGATTCCATTTCATTAGCCTGTGTGTCTGTTTTTATAACAATACCATACTATTTTGATTACTACAGCTGTGTATTATAGTTAGAAATTCAGAAGTATCATGCCTCTGGCTTTGTTCTTCTTTCTCAAGATTTCTTGGCTATTTGGTTCCTTTCTAATAAAATACATGTATCAAATCATACAGCAGTCGTACTTCTGGATATCAAAAAGAAATGGAAACAGAATATAAAAAAGATGTCTGCACCTCTTTTTTTATTGTAGCATTATTCACAGTTGCCAAGATATAGAAACAACCCAAGTGTCCATCAAAGATGAATGGATAAAAAAGATGTAGTGTGTGTGTGTATATATATATATATATATATATATATATATATATATATATATAATGGAATATTATTCTTCCATGAGAAAAAAGGAAATGGTATCATTTGCAATAACTTGGGTGGACCTTGGAGACACTATGCTAAGTGAAATAACTCAGAGAAAGGCAAACACTGGATTATATCATTTATATCTGGGATCTAAAAAGGATAAACTCAAATGGATTCATACTTCCCATGAGAAGCCAGCACTACAGAAGGACTAGGACTGTGATTCTCTAGAGGACCTGAAACTTAACATATTCTAGAGTAACTAAATTGATTCTTAATACAACTGAAAGGAGACATCCTAGCAAATTTACTAGGCTCACGACCACCTTGCTGTCCTATTCACAGTAGTGGCTATTTCAAGTTCTATAAGAGTCATGTTTAACTGAAAAACAGACAGGTTAGTTGTTAAAATTTGTAAACACACTACTTGGACTGTTTCATCCTGGAACAACAACAACTGCACAAAGCTCTCAAGGCACTCACTCCAAGATATAGTCACATGTTCAAAATTACAGGAATGTTCATATTTAAGATGACAATTAGGTATGGGGACTATGACTAGCCTGAAAGAAACAGAAGGATAGCATAAAAAAGCAAAGCATCAAATTAGTAGATAAATCTGTTACTTGCCGATAGAGACTTCAGAGGACAGGCCTACTGTCACTTTGTTTAACTTGGGATACAGGTCCTCTCCAGTCCCAATATATGGAGATAAACAAAGGTCCTTGTTTGTGGATGTTTAATTGACTGCTATAATAATATAGCTACTGATTTGGATGGATGCTAAAAAGAGCTTGGGTGTGTCCTCGAGGCTTAAAACAGTTACAGCCATGTACATTCAGATGGTGGAGTAGAAGGACATTTGCTCAACTCCTGCGAGAACACCAAAATCTCAACTAGCTGCTGAACAATCATCGACAGGAGGATGTTGGAACCCACAGAAGGAAGATATTCCATGTCCAAGGATAAAGCAAGCCACAACAAGGTGGTAGGAGGGGGGCAATCACATGAAAATCAAACCACATACCCTCTGGGTGGGCAACCCACAAACTGGAAAACAATAATACCAAAGAAGTTTTCATACTGTTGCAAATGTTCTAGGGCACACCTCAGACTTCCCAATCTGGGGATACAGCAAAAGGACTGAGAGTCCCCAGGGGATCTGACTTTGAAGGACAGTGGGATTTGATCACAGAACTTCCACAGAACTGGAGGAAAGGAGATTCCTGGAGGGCACAAAAAAACCTTGTGCACACCAGGATACAGGCGAAAGGAGCAGTAGCCCCACAAGACACTGAGCCAGACCTGCCTGTTAGTGTCTGAGGGTCTCCTGCAGAGGTGTGGGTCAGCAGTGGCCTGCAGCAGGAACAGGAGCACTGGCAGCAACAGTCCTGGGAGGTACTTATTGGCCTAAGTCCTTTTGGAGGTCGCCTTTAGTCCTGCCATAGAGCCTAAAGACTCTAGGACTGGGAATCCTCAAGCCAAACAACTAACAGTGAGGGAGCACAGCCCCAACCATCAGCAGACAATTGGATTAAAGATTTACTGAGCATTGTGCTGCCCACCAGAGTAAGACCTAGGTTTCCCACAGCCAGTCCGTCCCATCAGAAAGCTTGCACAAGCCTCTTATCCTCATCCACCGGAAGGCAGACAGAAGAAGAAAGGACCACAATCCCACTGCCTTAGAAAGAAAACCACAATCACAGAAAGCTAACCAATATGATCACATGGATCACAGCCTTCCATAACTTGATGAAGTTATCAGTCATGCTGTGCAGGGCCACACAAGAAGGACAGGTCATGGTAGAGAGTTCTGACAAAACGTGGTCGACTGGAGAAGAGATTGGCAAAGCACTTCAGTATTCTTGGCTCGAGAACCCCATGAACAGTCAGTCAGTTCAGTCAGTCACTCAGTCATGTCCAACTCTTTGCGACCCCATAGACTGAAGTACGCCAGGCCTCCCTGTCCATCACCAACTCCCAGAGCTTACTCAAACTCGTGTCCATCGAGTCGGTGATGCCATCCAACCATCTCATCCTCTGTCATCCCCTTCTCCTCCTGCCTTCAATCTTTCCCAGCATTAGAGTTTTCTCAAATGAGTTAGTTCTTCGCATGGGTGGCCAAAGTATTGGAGTTTCAGCTTCAGCATCAGTCCTTCCAATGAATATTCAGGACTGATTTCCTTTAGGATGGACTGACTGGATCTCCTTGCAGTTCAAAGGACTCTCAAGAGTCTTCTCCAGCACCGCAGTTCAAAAGCATCAATTCTTTGGTGCTCAGCTTTCTTTATAGTCCAACTCTCACATCCATACATGACTACTGGAAAAACCATAGCTTTGACTAGACGGATCTTTGTTGGCAAATTAATCTCTCTGCTTTTTAATATGCTGTCTATGTTGGTCATAACTTTTCTTCCAAGGAGCAAACATCTTTTAATTTCATGGCTGCATTCACCATCTGCAGTGATTTTGGAGCCCCCCCCCAAAATAAAGTCTGTCACTGTTTCCACTGTTTCCCCATCTATTTGCCATGAAGTGATGGGACCCGATGCCATGATCTTGGTTTTCTGAAGGTTGAGCTTTAAGCCAACTTTTTCACTCTTCTCTTTCACTTTCATCAAGAGGCTCTTTAGTTCTTCTTTGCTTTCTGCCATAAAGGTGGTGTCATCTGCATATATGAGGTTATTGATATTTCTCAATAATAAGAAAAGGCAAAAAGATATGACATCAGAAGATGAGCCCCCTGGTTCATAGGTGTCCAATATGTTACTGGGGAAGAATAGAGAAATAGCTCCAGAAAGAATGATGAGGATGGGCCAACGCTGAAACAGTGTTCCATTGTGGATGTGTTTGGTGGTGAAAGTAATGTCCAATGGAGTAAAGAACAGTACTACATAGGAACGTGAAGTATTAGGTCCATGAATCAAGGTAAACTAGACATGGTCAAGCAGGAGATGGCAAGAGTGAACATCAATATTTTAGAAATCAGTGAACTAAAATGGATGAGAATGGGTGAATTTAATTCAGATGACCATTATAGCTACTACTGTGGGCAGAAATCCCTTAGAAGAAGTGTAATAGCCCTCATAGTCAACAAAAGAGTCTGAAATGCAATACTTGGGTGTAATCTCCAAAACAAAAGAATGATCTTGGTTCATTTCTAAGGCTGAGCATTCAACATCACAGTAATCCAAGTCTGTGCCTCAACAACTAAGTCAAAAGGTTCTATGAAGATGGACAATACCTTCTAGAACTAACACCAAAAAAAAAAAAAAAAAGGATGCCCTTTTCATCATAGGGGACTGGGATGAAGAAATAGGAAGTCAAGAGATACCTATAGTAACAGGCAAGTTGGGCATGTAGTACAAAATGAAGCAGGACAATGCCTAACAGAGCTTTGCCAAGAGTACACACTGGTCATAGCAAACACCCTTCTCCAACAACACAAGAGATGACTACACATAGACATCATCAGATGGTCAATACCAAAATTAGATTGATTATATTCGTTGCAGCCAAATATGGAGAAGCTCTACACAGTCAGCAAAAACAAGACCTGGAGCTGACTGTGGCTAAGGATAATGAGCTTCTTATTGCAAAATTCAGGGCTTAAATTGAAGAAAAGTAGAGGAAACTACTAAGCCATTCAGGTATGACTTAAATCACATCCCATGTAATTATACAGTGAAGTGAAGTGAAGTTGCTCAGTCGTCTCTGACTCTTTGCGACCCCATGAACTGTAGCCTGCCAGGCTCCTCTGTCCATGGGATTTTCCAGGCAAGAATATTGGAATGGGTTCCCACTTCCTTCTCCAGGTGATCTTCCCAATCCAGGTATCAAATCCAGGCCTCCTGCATTGCAGGCAGACTCTTTATGGGCTGAGCCATGAGGGAAGTCAGTTATATAGTGGAGGTGGTTCAAGGGATTAGATCTGGTAGACAGAGTGCCTGAAGAACTATGGACCGAGGTTTGTAACATTATACAGGAGGCAGTGATCAAAACCATCCCCAAGGGGAAAAAAAATGCAAGGAGGCAAAATGGTTGTCTGAGGAGGCTTTAAAAATAGCTGAGAAAAGAAGAAAAGCAAAAGGAAAAGGAAAAAGGGAAAGATATACCCAACTGAATGCAGAGTTTCAGAGAATAGCAAAGAGAGATAAGAAAGCCTTCCTAAGTGAATAATGCAAAAAAAAAAAAAAAAAATAGAGGAAACCAATAGAATGGAAAATACTTATAGAGATCTCTTCAAGAAAATTGGAGCTCCCAAGGGAACATTTCATAGAAAGATGAGCACAAGAAAGGACAGAAAGGGCAAGGATCTAATAGAACAGAAGAGATTAAGAAGAGGTGGCAAGAATACACAGAAGAACTGTACTAAAAAGATCTTAATGACCTGGATAACCACGATGATGTGGTCACTCACCTAAAGTCAGACATCCTGGAGAGAGAGGTCACATGGGCATTAGGAAGCATTACTAGGAACAATGCAAGTGGAGGTGATAGAATTCCAGCTGAGCTATTTTTAAAATCCCAAAAGATGATGGTTTTAGACTGCTGCACTCAATATGTCAGCTAATTTGGAAAACTCATCATGGCCACAGCACTGGAAAAGGTGTTTTCATTCAAATCCCAAAGAAAGGCAATGATAAAGAATGTTCAAACTACCTTACAATTGCATTCATTTCACATGCTAGTAAGGTAATGTTCAAAATCCCTTCAGTGAAACTTCAGCAGTACAGGAACCAAGAACTTCCAGATGGACAAACTAGATTTAGAAAAGGCAGAGGAACCAGAGATCAAATTGCCAACATCCGTTGGATCATAGAGAAAGCAAGGAAATTCAAGAAACATACCTATTTCTGCTTCATTGACTACGCTAAAGCCTTTGACTGTGTGGATCACAACAAACTCTGGAAAATTCTTAATGGAAATACCAGACTACTTTACATACTTCCTGAGAAGCCTGTATATGGGTCAAGAAGCAACAGTTAGAACCGGACAGACTGGTTCAAAACTGGGAAAGGAGTATATCAAGGCTCTATATTGTAACCCTGTTTATTTAACTTATGCACAGAGCACATCATGCAAAATATTGCACTGGATGAATAATAAGCTGGAATCAATATTGCTGAGAGAAATATCAACAACCTCAGACATGTAGATAACACTAATCTAATGGCAGAAAGCAAAGAAAACCAAAGAGCCTGTTCATGAAGGTGAAGAGGGGAGCGGGAAAAGCTGGCTTAAAACTCAGCATTCAGAAAACTAAGACCATGACATCTGGTCCCATCACTTCATGGCAAATAGTTGGGGAAACAATGGAAGCAGTGACAGACTTTATTTTTGTGAGCTCCAAAATCACTGCAGATGTTGACTGCAGCCGTGAAATTAAAATAACTTGCTCCTTTGAAGGAAAGTTATAATAAATCTAGACAGTGTACTAAAAAGCAAAAACATTACTTTGTCAACAAAGGTCTGTCTCGTCAAAGCTATGGTTTTTCCAGTAGTAATGTATGGATGTGAGAGGTGGACCATAAAGTAGGCTGAGTGCCAAAGAATTGATGCTTTTGAAAAGTGTTGTTGGAGAAGACTCTTGAGAGTTCCTTGGACTGCAAGGAGATCAAACCAGTCCATCCTGAAGAAAATAAGTCCTGAATATTCATTGGAAGGACTGATGCTGAAGCTGAAGCTCCAATACTTTGGCCACCTGATGGGAAGAACTGACTCATTGGGAAAGACCCTGATGCTGGGAAAGATTGAAGGCAAAATAAGAAGAGAGTGACATAGGATGAGATGGTTGGATGGCATCACTGACTCAATAGTCATGAGTTTGAGCAAACTCTGGGAGATAGTGAAGGACAGGGAAGCCTGGTGTGCTGCATGCAGTCCATGGGGTCAAAAATAATTGGACATGACTTAGCACCTAAACAAAAACAACCCATTAAACACTGGAAATTCAAACTCTACCTTTCAACAAGTGCCTTGTAATAAAATCTTGTTACTAGATAATGGCCAGAGTTTCACATCTGGGAGGAAATATGTGGTGAGATGGAGCACTTATTTAAGAGTTCTAAGTGATCATATAAATATTATTTTACTTATGTTATTAAGGGAAACTGAGAAATTTATTGGCCCTTGCAAGAGAAACTCCTAATTAAAATTTTAGATTATCAGACTCTGGAGTTAAGCTTAGGCTTGGAATGGGTACTGTTTTACAAGGCACTACTAAATAATACTCAAATAGTTAATCATTTGGAAGCTTGAGCAATAAAGCATTACAACAGTTTTTAAAATTAATGTATGATGGAGAACTTTTGTATGTTGCTAACCAAGAATTTGCTTTAACCATTCTCCTTTAGTGTGACATATTTAAAAGTTTTCCCCTCTAGGCAAATAATGTACTGAATTTTTCAATCCATCCTACTTTATTTTTATATTTTCATTGCTTTTGTAATTTACCATAGATTTATTGGTTATTTAGATGGCTGTAATTTGCCCAGTGAAAGGTAGAAATGGCAGTGGAAATAAAATTTAAAACTGTAGTGTTACTATTTTGTAGTAACAAAGGGAGGGTACTGGAAGGGAAAATATAAATTAAAAAAATAAAAAATAATAAATTCTTTTGGTGTCCCAAAAAAGGAATGAGACTTTCTCTTTTTAGAGCATTTACTTTAGAAAACTTGTAAATAGGAAACCATTCTCTTTTCAATATTCTTGCCAATTTTTCCACCCATGAATGTTTTCCTTTGGATAAAGGCTAACACAGTGTGCCATCCCACTTACCACATGCATTTAGGAAGAATTGTCTGACATATGATGATTGTTGTTCAGTTGCTAAGTCATGTCCAGCTCTTTGTGATCCTATGGACTGCAGCACACCAGGATTCCCTGTCCTTCACTATCTCCCGGCGTTTGCATAAACTCATGTCCATTAAGTCAGTGATGCCATCCAACCATCTCGTACTCTGCCGTTCTCTTCTTTTGCCTTCAATCTCTCCCAGCATCAGGGTCTTTTCCAGTGAGTCAGCTCTTTGCATCAGGTGGCCAAAGTATTGGCACTTCAGCATCAGTCCTTCCAGTGAATATTCAGGACTGATTTCCTTTAGGAGTGATTGGTTTCATCTCCTTGGAGTCCAAGGGACTCTCAAGAGTCTTCTCCAGCACCCCGATTTTGGAAGCTTGAGCAAGAAAGCTCAAGAAAGCTCAAGAAAGCATCAATTCTTCAGCACTCAGCCTTCCTTGGTTCAATTCTCACATCCGTACATGACTACTGGAAAAACCATAGCTTTGACTATACTGACTTTTGTCGGCCAAGTGATGTCTCTGCTTTTTAATATGCTGTCTAGCATATTAAAAAAAAATTTGGTTTGAGTCAGACATGACTGAAGAGACTTAGCAAAGCACCAACAGTGGTATCAAGTCCTCTTTCTGGAGGTCTAGCTATCTTTTATCTCAAGAACGTGAATGTAATGGGTTGTATCTGCTTGGCTCTATAAAAGGGTGAGATTTCCTGTTGACTTTGCTATCTCTTTAGTTGTTTGCTTGTGATGCACATCATATTCCAGTTTATGCTTATTTAGTATTAAAATTATTTTGTTTCCTCTATGATAATATTTTACCTGAGCCCTGTGATTCTGGAAAACAGTGAAGGTTAAGAGATCCTTACCTGAGAGAACCATTCTTCCGTATAATTTAAATAAGACTCATGGATGTTCCTTTGTTTACTTATGACAAGGTCAGATACAGATACTCAGAAATCCCACTTTTTATTTTATAAGTGATTAGTTGAAACAAAATGCTTGTTAGCCAAACTTGGGTTAAGTTTCTCTTTTTCTTCCAGGCTCCCAAATTTTGGCCTCCTCTCACCAGAGCTAGCAGACAACCTGTCTTGAGGATAGGCAGGCCTCAGGGTAAAACATTCTCTGATTCAGTATCCAGTCACGCTACCCACTTCATCCCCTTTCCCCACACCCAGTTCTTTCCAGTGTTGTTTATTCCCATTTAGAAAAGAAAAACCCTTTTTGTCTAATACTTGAGATTCTTGGAGATCTTATGGTTACAGCTTTTCTCTATTGCAATAGTTCCCCTCCCCCTATTTCAAAATTCCCTTTGTACCTTGGTATTAATTTTTTCAAGACAGATCTTTCTTTAATAATCTATATTTGTTTTTTTTTATTTTATGCATAATGTGTGGAGAGGAATTTTTGAATCAGCAGGATGGTTTGTTTTTCTAATTAGTTCTGTAACACATATAATGTAATGTCATCATAGGTGTGACATCTCATCAGCTTCTTCACAATCTATTAATTAGAAGCAAGTCAGAGGCCCCACCCAAAACCAATATACAAAGGCATGATCACCAGGAATTGGCGACCATGGGGGCCCCATAAGGTTCTGCCTGCCACAGTTTATTCTCCAGGATATTTCCTGCCCCTACCTTATACAAAATTCATTCACACTCTCCCAAGATCCCCCACAGTTTTGCCTCATTACACAACCGACTTAAAATCCAAGTCTCATCATCTAAACCAGGTCCGACTGCAGATGATGAGACTCTTGGGTGGGAGTTCGTTGAGCATACCAGCTGGGCAGAATAAATCTCCATTTGTGGATATATAAGATAAAGAGACAAGACATCTGTTCTAACAAATCCAATGTACAATGTAGAGATAGCAGTAGGAATCTATAGACATTCTTGTTTAGAAACAAGGAAATGGGAAGTATAAGAGTCACTGGGCAACAGCAATGGACAAATGTTTCAGTTCCCTGATTTGATTTCAAAGCCTGGGAAAAACTCTGGTTATCACCTCAGTCTTGTGAGTTCTCCTTTCTACCTTCTGAGTCATCCTTCCTTTTTTATGGAAGATAGCATGAGTTTGTGGTTGAGAATGTAAAATAGCTACTTTGTAAACTGTGATCAAATGCACTGGGACAGTAACACCTACTTTGTCTCTTCCAGTGGAGAGTTTCTTTCTAATTTATCTAGGATTCAAGAGTAACTGCTAAGGGCCATTTTATACTTTAGGCTTTAGTCTCTCAACTTTGAGACATACCATCTGAGGGTCCCCCATAGCCTTACCTCATCCACCGTATAGCTAAGCCTAAAACTTACTTTACACTGAAAAGCTGCAGTTTCCCAAATGTCCAAATTGATTTGCCTCAGGGCTTTTACACCTAACTGCTCTTTCTTGGGCTCCCATTCCTTTACTCCTTTTAAATTGCGTTAATGTGATACGTTTTAACTTCTAATTGCTCCTAGACACACAATTGATAACATCCCCAAGAATATCAAGGTGTCTTCCACAGAGCACGTGGTCTGTTAATATTTGAGAATAAATGAGCCAATGAAGTGCTATCTAATTTGTTTTAATTTCTCCTACTTTCTTGATTAAGTAATTCATGTACACATGTTTTAATTTTACAAAATGATGGACTGAAAGTATTAGGAAGGCCATGAGTCGACCATCTTTCACATTACCTATTTATTAAGCCCAACAATTTTTCTACTGAGTTCTTTTATATTTCCAAAGAAACAGCTACTCAATCGCATAATGTCCTGCTTTATATCACAAAATAAGATAAAAATGTCCCAATTTGTTTTCCAAAATACATAGTTCCTATGCTCTTAAACCTGATACAGAGTTAAGTATGTAACCAAAGCTTTTATTAATAAACTTATATTCTGAAGCTACTTAACTCTTCTGTTAAAAGACACATTTAGGAATTAATTAGAAAGAAGAAAAGAAATTAAGAAAGAATGAAAAATTTATTTTAAAAAAAGAAGGAAGGAAGGGAAATCTCCAAGGTACCACATAAAACAGGAGGACAAAATGATAAATGTTGTTTCTTCTAGCCCAGTACCAATTCTCCATTAGTTGGAACATTTACTGCTCTCTTCAACCACAAATTAAAGAAACCAACACAGACTCATTGTGGGTAGGAGAAGAAACTGGACATGACCCTGGAACAGGTGCTGTCCGTGTCCGTAGTGCTTACCCTCACTACAACTTGGTCAGGTTCTCTTTTCCTCATTTCTAAAAGCTTCCTCATATTGGTGTGGGAAGGAACTGTGGATAGTGTAAGTGACCTTGCCTAAAACTCCAGGATGTTCATCTTGCTGGTTTCTGCATGGGCCCTTGGACCCCACAGGAATTCATACTATGGAGGATCACTGTTGGCACCTGCTGGCACTCCAGTTACTTTTCCTGCATAAATCTTGAGTGATAGGCTTTCTGGGCTCTTAACGATGAAGTGTTTTCTCCGTCTCACCCCCATTATATTCAAGAATTCCTTGATCTCCTCCTTAGTAGGGCAGCTACCTTTCATGAAAGTGTACCAAGGAGAGTCATCAGAATACTCCCTTGGGCAGCCCTTACCACCATTCAGACTCCCAACATTAGTGACATCCAGTTTGCTGACAAGGCCATAGAAGTGCTTGGTAGATTCTACTTCCTTCAACGCAAGGTAAAAGAGCAGCTCCGTGTATTCAGAGGCTTTTCAGAAGATCACAAGGATGTGGTCCCATTATTTATTGACTTTTTTCAGCGTATTTGCCTTTGTAATGGGCATTCATTTTATAATTGAGCAAAAGGAACTATATAAACAAAGTCACCTTCTGGGTTAAGTCTGTGCATGGGTACTCACACAGAAACAACTATCAATTGTGTGTATTTGTTAATATAAATGTTGTTACTGTTCAGTCACTAAATCATGTACAACTCTTTACCACCCCATAGACTGCAGCACGCTAGGCTTCCCAGTCCTTCCCTATCACCCAGAGTTTGCTCAAACTCATGTCCATTGAGTCAGTGATACCATCCAACCATCTCATCCTCTGCTACCCCCTTCTCCTCTTGCCCTCAGTCTTTCCTAGCATCAGGCTCTATTTCAATGAGTCAGCTCTTTGTATCAGGTGGTCAAAGTATTGGAGCTTCAGCTTTTTTGTATAGTATGAGTATGACTATATAGGAATGTATCTGTGTGTGTATGTATATATGCCCATATATTCCAACCAGAATGCTATGAGATTAGAAATCAACTACAAGGAAAAAAGCTAAAAAAACCACAAGCACATGGAGGCTAAACAATATTTTGCTAAATAGCCAATAAATCACTGAAGAAATCAAAGAGGAAATCAAAAATTGCCTAGAGACAAATTAAAATGAAAATGTGATGATCCAAAACCTATGGAACACAGAAGTTCTAAGAGGAGAGTTTATAGCAATACAATCTTACCTCAGGAAACAATAAAAATCTCAAACAGCCTAACCTTATACCTAAAACAACTAGAGAAGAAACAAAAAAAACCTAAAGTTAGTAGAAGGAAAGAAATCATAAAGATCAGAGCAGAAATAAATGATATAGGATGAAGAAAACAATAGAAAAGATCAATGAACCTAAAAGCTGATTATTCTAAAATATAAACCAAATTGATAACTTTCGGCCAGACTCATGAAGAACAAACAAGGGAGAAGACTCAAATTAATAAAATTAGAAGTGAAAAAGGAGAAATTAAAACGGAAACCACAGAAATACAAAGGAACATAAGAGACTACTATAAGCAACTATACGCCAATAAAATGGAAAACCTAGAAGAAATAGACAATTTCTTAGAAAAGTACAGTCTCCCAAGAAAGAAGCAAGAAATATGAACAGACCAATCATAAGTACTAACATTGAAACTGTGATTTAAAAATTTCTAACAGACAATAGTCCTCATGCAGATGGCTTCCCAGGCAAATTCTATCAAACATCTAGGGAAATGTTAACACCTATCCTTCTGAAACTATTCCAAAAAATTGCAGAGAAAGGAACACTCCCAAACTTAACTGGTGAAGTCACTGTCACCTGGATATCAAAACTAGCCAAAGATACCAAAAAAAAAAAAAACCAAACGAAAACCACAAACAGTTATTTGGATACATGGGAATACTGTAACATAATTACAATTAGGTTTATAATTTTGCTTTAATAGGTGAAAAAATAACATTGTTTTTTCATGTTTAACATATTCCTGTGTTTATTATTCATTTGCATTTATGTTTACTGTTTATTGTTCGTGATTTTTGCCAATATTTGGTGTATTAGGATTTGAATGAAATTTTTATGTATAAAAATTAAAATCTGTTCTGAACATTTAAAGTAAATAAATCACCCTGTCACAGTTGTTAAATCAAGAGATAGATATAACTATTTTATACAGTTATTGATAAGAAATAGAACTGAAAAGAATTGGGAAAAAAAAAGAATTCAGGAACCATGTGGGACAGTCTGAGCTGGAGATGTCATCTAGATTATTTTTTCCAAACATACCCACACTCAGCTCTTTATATGCAGTCATTGAGGTAATTAGCCTCAGGACATCTCCCGCCAGTTTCTCCTTCTCTGTAGTTTTAGGTTCCCTTCCACTACTTACTGGTATTTGTGTTCTGTCTCAACTGTCACCACTTCCCAAGCCTTCCCACTCACACTGCCCCAAATTCAGTGGAGGAGGGCCTGTACACAGGGTGAAAATACCAGTCTCCAGCAGACATCAGCACAGCTCCCAGCCAGGAACACTAGCAAGGACGCAGTGAACCACCAGAATAGCCAAGAGATGTAGCTCTCCCAGCATCTAGAATCACTGGCTGACACAGGAAAGCTCCCTATACTCTGCCTGATGGTAGGCACAGAGAATTCAAAGGTACGTGAGATGTTTGGCATGCCTCTCTATGCCTTTCATCCAGTAGATATGCCCAGAGACTTCTCAACTTCCAGCTGCTGGTGGTAATTCAGAGATTTCCCAAGCTGATTAACAGAAGTGATCTTGAACCCTCTGCCCAGATTTTCCACCTTCTCCCCTTAGGGTCCTTTCTCTCCCTTCTGTTAAACTCTAAATCCAGAATGCTGCCTGCCAGCCTGCCATGGGCTCTCTGGATGAGGTTTTTCATGTGGCCTCTCATGACCTCTGGCAATTTTTCTGATCTCAGATCTTCACTACCTAAGGGCGTCCTGCCCAGTTCTCTTGCCCAGAAACTGATCATTCTCATTCAGTTCTTGCTTTTCAAAGTAAAGGAGGGATATCTTGTTGATATTTCAGAATGTGAAGTACGCCTAGGAGAATCCTGGCATTCAAGACATTAATGCCGAAGTCTAGCTCCATATGGGTCAGAGTTTAATTTTATACTCAATCTATTTGAAAATAAGGAACTAAAATAACAATGAGACAGTACCTTTCATCCCAAAATTTGGCCAAAATTTAAAAGACTGATGAAATAAAATGCTTATGAGAATGTAAAGCATTCACACACATGAATCTGAGAGACTATAAACTGGTATGGAATTTTTGGAACAGAAGTTCAACAATATTTGTAAAAATTTTAAGTCTTCACACTCTGCCCAGTTTAATTAAGTATACATGTTACTGTGTCTTTCCTGAGAGAAAGTATGCATATCTGTCTAAGGTTTCATGTTCAAAGATACTGATTTCAGTCCTATTACTCATAGCAACAAATCTCAAACAGTTTTTAATGTCCATCAGGAGGAGAATGGTTAATTATCATACAAACAGAAGTAAGATAATCCTTACCTGTCTTTTTCTTGGAGTGAAGATTGGAACATGATGACTGGATTTCCCATGATGTGTGATTAACATCTGTGCATAATGAAGACTTACAACACCTTGATTGCTCCTGTCATATTCTTCTTGATGATCTTCCCTTCAAATGGCCAAAAGGTATGAAAAGATGTTCAATATCACTAATTATCAAGAAAATGAAAGTCAAAACCACAATGAGATAATACTTCACACCAGTTAGGATGGTTATAATTTTTAAAAAGGATAATTAAGTGTTAGCCAGGATGTTGAGAAATTGAACTTTTGTGTATTGTTTCTGCAATTCGTGCTTGTGTAGTCATGTCCATCTCTTGGGACCCCATGGACTGTAGCCCTCCAGAATCCTCTGTTCACGGGGTTTCCCAGGCAAGAATACTGGAGTAGGTTTCCATTTCCTCCTTCATGGTTTCTTTCCCCACCCGGGGATCGAACCCACATCTCCTATGTCTCCTGCATTGCAAGAGGATTCTTTACTCGCTGAACCATCAGGGAAGCCCTGTATACTATTGGTGGACATGTAAAATGGTGCAGCCACTATAGAAAACAGTATGAAATTTTCTTTAAAAAGTTAAATGTAGAACTACCGTATAATCCAGCAGTCTCATTTCTAGATATGTATTCAGAAGAATGGAAATCAGGATCTTGAAAAGATGTCTGCATTCATATTCCTTCTGGCACTATTCAGCAAAGATATGGAAACAACCCAAATGTCCATCAAAGGTAAATGAAGAAAGACAATGTGATTCATACACATACATACACTCACATACACAATGGAATATTATTCAGTCTTAAAAGAGGAAATCCTGCCATTTGCAACAATATGATGGACTTGAAGGACATTATGCTAAGTGAAATAAGCCAGTCACAGAAGGACAAATACTGCATGGTTCTGCTTAAGGGAGGTACCTAAAATCATCAGACTCATAGAAGCAGAGAAATAACTGTAGTTACCAGGGTCTGGGGTGAGGTGGAAATGAGTTGCTCAATGGGCTTCCCTAGTGGCTCAGATAGTAAAGAATCTGCCTGCAATGCAGGAGACACAGGTTCGACCTCTGGGTCGGGAAGATCCCCTTGAGAAGGGAATGGCAACCCACTCCAGTATTCTTGCCTGGAGAATCCCATGGACAGAGGAACCTGGCAGTCTATAGTCCATGGCATCGCAAAAAGTCAGACATGACTAAGCGACTAACACTTTCACTTTTTTTTTTCCTTTCAATTGTTACACTGGTTCAGATATGCAAAATGAATTAGTTCTAGAGATCTGCTGTACAGCATAGTGCCCATAGGTAACAATACTGAAAAAGTTTGGAAGAGCATAGATCTCTTGTCAGGTGTTTTCACTCTGAAAGAAAAAACCAAAGGGACATGAGGACACTTTTGGAGGTGATGGAGATGTCTGTTCCAATGATTGTGGTGATGATTTCACAGGTGTATGTGCTGTGCTGAGTGCTTAGTTGCTCAGTCATGTCTGACTCTTTGCAATCCTGTAGACTATAGCCCCCCAGGCTCCTCTGTCCATGGGGATTCTCCAAGCAAGAATACTGGAGTGGGTTGCCAAGCCCTCCTCCAGGAGATCTACCCAATCCAGGGATCGAACCCAGGACTCCCTCATTGCAGGCGGATTCTTTACCATCTCTGCCACCAGGGAAGCCCAAGAATACTGGAGTGATTAGCTTATCCCTTCTCCAGGGGATCTTCCTGCCCCAGGAATTGAACTGGGTCTCCTGCTTTGCAGGTGGATTCTTTACCAGCTGAGCTACCAGGGAAGTCCTCACAGGTGTATGCAAATGTCCAAACTCATCCAATTGTACATTTTAAAATTGCAATTTGTTATCAACTGTATCTCAATAGGCATTTTTTTTTTAAAGAAAAATAACCCTAGAGAATAGTTAAAAGAGTGTGGTGGATCTATGTGTGCTGTCATGGAAATATCCACATTCGTTTCGTTAAGTGACAGGGTCAGGAGGCAGAACAATATTACGTTGTCGATCATGTATGTTAAATTCAATATACATTTCTAAAATTTATTTATTTATTTATTTATTTTTGGCTGCACTGGGTCTTTGTTGCTGTGTGTGGGCTTTCTCTCATTGCAGTGAGTGGGGACTACTCTCCAGTTGTGGTGCTCAGGCTTCTTATTGTGGTGGCTTCTCTTGTTGCAGAGCACAGACTCCAGGTGCATGGGCTCGGTAGTTGCAGCTCACAGGCTCTAGAGTGTGGGCTAAGTAGTTGTGGTGCATGGGCTTAGTTGCTCTGCGGCGTGTGGGATCTTCCTGGAAGATTCCTGGGATGGAACCCATGTCCCCTGCATTGGCAGGCAGACCCTCATTCACTCTTACCACCAGTGCCTATTTTTTTTATATTTTTTGTAGTGCATCTACATATGAGAAAGCCTCAGATTAGCTTTAAAGTGACACACATCAGGTTGTTGGGCTTCCCTTATGGCTTAGCTGGTAAAGAATCCACCTGCAATGCGGGAGGCCTGGGTTTGATACCTGGGTTGGGAAGATCTCCTGGAGAAGGGAAAGGCTACCCACTCCAGTATTCTGGCCTGGAGAATTCCATGGGCTCTATAGTCCATTGGGTTGCAAAGAGTCAGACATGACTGAGCAACTTTTGCTTTCACATTGTTAATTGTGGTTGCCTCTGAGGAGGGGGCTGGATTTTGAGGGAAGGGGGAGACTGTAATATATTTGTATTTGTTAGAATTTTTTGCAAGAAAAATACATGTACTATTTATTACCTTTGTAACTATAATATTTAAATACATCTAACTACCAAAATAGTAGGTATGCATTGATCAGATAAAGTAACTGATGCAACAGACAAAACCTGCAGACCCACAATGGCTTAAAGCAACAGTTTATTCCTATACATATGAAGTCCAATGTGGGTGGACAGGGGCCTCCACTGCCATACAACCCAGGGATCAGGCTGTTCCCATCAGTACTTCCACTTCTCAATGAACGGTCTCCATGTTTGCTGCTGAATGGAACAGAAAGCATGGAGGTGGCATACTTGCTTTCAAATACCTTGGCCCAGGGGGTGACAAACACTGTTTCTGTTCATATTTCAGTGTCTGTGTAGTCACACGAGTCTTCCCAAGTACAAGTGGATTGGAATGAACGTGTAGAACACATTTACAGGTGACATTAGGCACAAAGGAAGACTAGGATTTTTCTCTGGGGCATGAACTAAGATAAGAGGTGTATGAAGGATGGTGAATTCTTTTGATCTTTATCGTTCAAAGGCATGTGTGCCAAGAAATCATTTTCCTCTCCTAGAAGGGCTGTGGTTCTGAGGAATTCAGCCTCAGTAGATGTTCACTAGAGAGTGATTTCCTGGTCTTTTCTCATCTTCAACTTACAAGGGAGGCTTCTGTAAGCTCACTCCTTGGTGTATGTATTCAGTGTTAATGTTAGTCAGTGGTGTCTGACTCTTTGTGACCCCGTGGGCTGTAGCCCACCAGGCTCCTCTGTCCATAGAATTCTCCAGGCAAGAATACTGGAGCAGTGGCCAGTTTCAAATAAGACATCTCTGCAGAATCCTACCGACAATATCTCAGTCATTTACAAAATTCCCCCTGTACCTTCAGACTGGTACCAAGAACCAGTCTTCTGTAAGAAATAAGATTGTGATCACCAGCTCATTTGAAACACACTTTGAAACTTGTGGGCTTGGAGTGGGTAACCAGATATCTAGACTTCACAACCAGTGGTTCCACTGGCAGGGATGAGAACTTCATGTGCAGAGAGTTGGAATGCTCTGATCAAGGGAGGGCAGGTGACTCTGGACTGCTTTTGTCACCGGGAGCAGGATGCAGCCCCAGAGGTCACAGTGAAGAGCTGGTCAGCATATGAGGTTCGATTTGGGCAAGAGGGCACACTGGGGAAGACCTGGGGGAAACAAACTGTAATGCAGGGAAGCGCTGGAACAGGACTTGTTCCCGTATGTGAGCAGAGTCAGCTATCACAGATCCCCAGGGCCAGTTAGTGACAAGGGGATCCTCAGCAAATGAAGCCCACAGACAAGCCCCAAACTGTGCTTCATTCTCATATTCACTTTCCTTCATCAGGATTGCTTTTTATACTTTGAATAGAGTGTCTTGTTTTTTAATTGTATGTGATACATCTTGGAGTAGTGAGAATAACAGAGAATGAAGACAGGTCTGCCTCGGGCTGGAGGAGTGGACAAGTGTGGGCTCTAGAAAAATTTGGACCAGGGGTCTAGTCTCAGCTGTTTTACTTATCAGCTATGTGAGCTTGAGAAAACTACAAGTTCTTCATCTGCAATGTCTGATAAGCCCTACCTTTTAGGACTGTCGGAATATATGTAATGGATATGAAACACTTGACTGAGTAACGTCTTTAATGAATGGCAGGTATATGATTTTTTTTTTTTTACTGCAGATAGTACCACCCTCCCCTCTGCAAAGATTTTTGTTAATTTGGATGGTATCACCAAATATGCAGCTTTCCACCTAATGATCCCATAAATCTGCTTAACAAGAAGAGCAAAATAAATTCCCCCATTTGAGGACTACTTAATTTGTGTGTGTGGTTGTCTATCCCAGTTGGATGCAACTCCAAGGTCCTAGAATTTGTGTCAAGGACCAGCAACTTCCCCCTGGGTGCTTTTCCATCCAAATCGCCTGTATTTTCATTCATTTCTTTACCACCAGACAGGGAGCCCTCCCTTAGAGTTTGCAAAATTACACCCAAGACAACCTAATTAAAATGCCTATCTAAAGCCTTAGGAGCTGGTTCTCAGCATTCCACCTCAAGGGAGTATCACCTTTATTTCTCAGAAATTCCTTGGAGATGCTGTGCATAAAACAGCTAGGTTGTGTTCTGTGTTCAGCTGCACGTGAACAAGAGCACCAAACATTTTCCATTTCTGCTGGAGGAGAAGCTTTTCCTCTGGTATATTGATACTAAAGTAACTCTTACAAGCAGGTTTGCATTCCAGGGTTTTGTCCTCCATCGCTGAGAAAACACCATTTGTATACCTGGCCTCTGTTCATCAGTCCCACAGCCTCATCTAGCCTACCACCCAGTTTAAATGAACAGGATAGCCCACTGAGAGACTTGTATTTTCCCCAAACCCCAAGCTACTATTCCCCAGGGAATTTGCACTCTATTGTTTTCAGCCAAACATCCTCCCCCTCCCACTTCTCCCAACCCCATATTTATCCCCTTACCTCCTTACTCCTTTAAGTTTTAAAGAGTATTTCACCATATTCTGTATATAATTACTGCTCCTTAACTGTAAAATTCTAAAGGCAGGGGTGTTTTGTATCCTAGTTTCACTATTTCTAACACAATAGTTTTCAAAGAGCAGATGCTCAATTAATATTTGGGGAATGAATGAGCCAGACAGCATGAGTTCCAGTTTATAAACATTTTATTTCTCTTATGTTCCTGAATAAGCTAAGCAAAGCCATGTATGTATCTTTTATTTTATAGAATAACAGATTAAATTGATGAAAGGAAACCAAGAACTGCACATTTTTTAAGCTTTTCCCCCCTGTATGTTTTCATCCCAGTAATTTTACTGTTGAATTTTTTCACATTTCCAAAGAAGTGCCTATTACCATGCCATGTTGTATTGTTCTAGTTCAATATATACTAAAAGTTTCCCGATTTATGTTGCAAAATAATAAAACTCTTTATCTTAAATCTGTTAAATCTAATATGTAGCCAAATCACTAATAAGTTTAGATTCTGAAATGCATATCTTCTTTAAAAGAAAATATTTGAAATATAACAAAAGGAAAGAAAGAAAGGAAGGGAGAGAAAGAAGGCAGAAAAATAGAAAGAAAAAGAAAAGAGAAAAGATTAAACTCTAAGTTTACCATACAGAACAGAAACACAAAGATGATATTATAGCTTTCCCTGTGGATCCACCCTGGTCATCCACAGCTTAGAATGTTACTGCTCTTTTTCAACCTAAAAAAGAAAAAAAAAAGAGAAAGGCAAAATTTCAAGTTAGCAATGTATAACAGGAACTCCAGGATGGTATACACTTCTCCAGTCCCACCCTGGCCCTCCACTGTTAGAATGCTGATGCACCTTTTCGCATTTCACTTAGCCTGGGAGGAGCTGCCGGCTGTGGCTCTGGAGCGGGCACTGGCCAGGGCAGCAGTGCGAGCCCTGGCCACAGCTCTGGCTCGGGCTCTCTCTTCCTCATCTCTCAAAGCCTCTGCATACCAGGATGGGAAGGCAGTGGGGACGGTATCATGAACCTTGGCTAAAAATTCCAGGACTTTCATTTTGCTGGTTTCAGCATGGGCTCTCGGGCCCCACAGGAACTCATAGCATGGAGGATCACTGTTGGCCACCTGGCGGTACTCCAGGTACTTGAGCTGCACCAGATCTTCTGTGAGGACCTTCTTGGGATCCCCATAGATGAAGTGCTTCCTTTCAGCATATACACCCATCATATTCAGCACTTCCCAGATCGCCTCTTCAGGGGCGCAGTTGCCTCTCATGAAGATCACACCAAGCACAATCATCAGGATGCCGGTCTTTGGCATGTGCTCATCTTCATTCAGAGCTGAATCATAGGCGAGGTCTAGTTTGTTGACAAGGGTATAGCAGTGCCTGGTAGGATCCACTTCCTTCAAATCAACACCAAAAGCCAGCTCCATGTGATCAGAAGCTCTCTTGAGGATCTCATTGAAATGACTCTTGTACTGTTTGATAACACACTTCAGCATGTCTGCCTTTCTAATTGGCTCTTTCTTTTGATACTTCTGCAGCAAGAACTGCACCAACAAAACCACTTTCTTATTTAAAATCTCACTGAGTGGGCTCTCAGTGCCCTTGGGGGAGCTTGCGCTTTCCGCCTTTGGGCTATTGATATTTTCAGCTGAGTTGGTGCCTGAACCAGATGCAGTAGCACCGGTGGCTCCCTCAGGTGCCTCAGAAGTGCTGCGTGCCCCAGCAGCAGGCAGATTCTCAGAGGAAGGGGGCTTTCCTTCTGCTGCTACTGCCCCAGTGGCCTTAGCAACCTCTAGGCCCTGGGTCTCAGCACGGGCCTGGCGGCGTTTCTCACGGGCACGGAGCTTACTCTTCTGACCCCGAGGCATGATGACTGGTCAGGGACCGCAGGCAGTTGCTCAAGCTGCCAAGGTTGATGAAGAGCTCACCCTAAAAGACAGAGGAAAAGAAGGCGTGTATAGCCTCCATAGGGAGATTCTTCTATCTTGGCTCCAAGAAAAACTGCCTTTGTTGATCCCCTTAAGGGTACCGTTTTAGGAACCCACAAGACAGAGGCCGACGGAACTCTGTGGGCCTCCTCTGTTCATCAGAGGCTTGTCACCTTAATTCTAACCCAGAATATTGAACTTGACACCTGACCAGTCCTTTTACGACTCCCTCTGCTGACTTGAGGCTGCCCCTTCAGGCTAAGGCTTCCCATCCCACAAATTATCCTGGCGGAAGTAAAGGGGTGTTGGGCCTAACGGTCACTTTTGAGCCACTCAGGGGTTGAGGGTCGGGATGGCGCAAGTTAGGATAGGGAGGGGCTCTACAGGACCACCTGAGTTCTGGAAGGAGTGTGTCCCTTCACTTCTAACAAAGGTTGCTCACCTGGACACCTGTCCAATCCTGGAACTCCTCCCTCGGTAGATACGCGGCCACACCTCTCCAACTGAAGCCTCAGCCTCCAAAGCTGCCGCGGCGGAAGGCAGGGAGTGCACTTCCGGTATCGCCCAAGTGGTCTTGCCAGCACTGGGGGGGGGGGGGGGGCACCGGTTCTGGAAGGTTCTCCCTGTCTGTCCTGGCAGGTGGAGAAATCGTGCAGAACTCACATGGGGCAGTCTTACCTGACTCCTGACAGGGCCTGGGACTTCTTTCTCTTCTGAGCTAAGTCAGCTGGCCACAGACCAGGGTTCTCATTTCCCTCGGAACCCCCAGTAGGAAGTAAGGAGTGGAGTGGCCTGAGCCTAGCAACCATGTCTAGGGCCTCCCAAGACTGATAGTGTGGGGGGTGGGGGGGGACTCTTTATGGACTCTTATTTTGGAGTGGGCTCTCCGCTCAGTCCTCATTCAGTTTCTTACCTTGATGCTTTGTAAGTGAGCTACTAATCTGATAGGGTGCCAGACCAATCAGGTAAGGCATAAATCTGTAAATAATTTAAGGAGAATTGACTACTGTACAGTACTCTGCTGACCACAAGTAAACATAATATATGTTGCTCTATTTGAGACTTCTTTTACCTAAGTCTATCAGTATTATTTTTTACATTTACTTCCATAAACATGTGCATTGTTGTTAGATTTCTTTTGAGGTATCTTTTGGATAGCACTGCTGTTTTGAATGATGTATTTGCCATTATATATCCTAGTTACTTATTTTGTGATTAGAGTCCTCCTTTTGGGACTTCCCTGGGGGTCCAGTGGGTAAGACTCTGAGCTCCTAATGCAGGGGCATGGATTCAGTCCCTGTAGGGGATCTAAGATCCACATGCTACGAGGTACAGCCTTTAAAAAACAAAATCTTCCTTTTGATATAGTGATCGTCTGCACCAGCTTTCAAAGTTTCTTATAAATTTGAATATTTGGCAGCCAATTTCCTTGAGGTTTTTAATTAGAGAATCATATTACCTTTTTTCATTATTCATCACTTTGTTTTGGTATTGTTGTGTATGGCTGTATACTGGTTATGCAGTCCAGTCCAGGTTTGAACAGTAGAATTGGTACCGTACCTCCATGCCCTCTTCTGGACTTTATTGGAAATATTTGTAAAATTTTACATTTATATATGTTTGCTATTGATTTAACAATATGGAAATTCCATTCTAATGTGAGTTTTCTAAAAGTTATTACCATGACCTGGTGTTGAACTTTTATCAAAGGTTTTTTCTTTACTCCTACACTTGATCAAATGCTTTCTCTTCTCTGTCTGATAATATAGTGAATTCCAATATGCTTTGTTGGTAAAGCCATTCCAGAGGTGACACTGAAATTCTGTTTGGAGATCCATACAATCTGTAATTTCCATTGTGGTAATGTTGTCAATCATTGAGGATCATCACTGTCATCCATTAATCCATTAGAAGCTGCTGAGTTGTAATTCTCTAATTCTACCATTCTTTCTCAAGACTATTACCTGAAATATATGTATAGGTAGAACCTTCTGTTATCCTCTCTCTCTCTTTTTTTTTTTTTGAGGTGAGCCTTCAATGGCCTTATTTTACTGCCTTGATAGATAAAAAAAGCTAAATCTCTCTTTGTCTAATCAATATCAGAACACTCTTTAGCCCAAAATTGTTTTATGTTTTTTGTAATTTTAAATAGCAAAAAACTCTTGCTTGAGAACTAAACCAGTTAATAACTGGTTGAATAATTCATCTGCTATTAATTACTATTAACAAGCAGCATTGGGGTAATCAGTGTTCAGGCCCTAGAGTTTGTCACATGATATAGTATTTGTGCTTACAGATAGTTATGATTTTGGAAGACATAGAAAATATTCCCATGATTTATTCAAAGTCAGCATTCTTTGAAGGGGTATAGTTTCTCTATTCTTTCTATATAGCTATCCAATCATCATGCTAGTTGAGTTTTATTGTTTTCTTTATAAATTCTAACATGGATTATGGCAAGTAGCGTAAGTGTTATTACTACTTTAGTTTATACACATGTAGACATAAAAATAAATTGTGGCACTCTGTCCTCTGGGTTCACAATTTATTCAATATAGGGCTGTCCTAATGAACTTCGTATTAGAACTTCATTAATGTGGTCAATGCAAACGTATCTGATTTTTTGAATAAATATGCTAATATGCTCTCTCAATTTATTAAAAATAATTTTTCCAACTTCTCAATTCACTTGTTAGTAATTTAAATATTTAGATTTTTAATGAATACTTACTTCTTGAGTAGGTGACATTTTTGGTTGTTTATAAGGTAATAAGTCTGGAAATATAGAATGTTCTGGAGCAAAGAGACTCAAACTGTGAGTAAGGAGTCTTAAGTAAGAAAAAAACTGTTAGAACTATTTTAGAGTTCTTTACTTTTTATAACCTCCCTCTCCCTCTGTGCTTCTGCCCATGCTGCTTCTCCCTGAATGGTATAATAATGCCTTCTCAAGCACAAGGCATTTAGAGTGATTCGGCCCCTGATAACAACTGGAGCCTTTCAGTAGTTGAGGACCTTGTTCACCTTTACTTTCTGTTTCAGTTCAGTTTGAGCAAATTGTCCACACTTAGGTCTGCTGCATCCAATACCATATCAGCCATTTTAATGGCCACACTGCCAATGAAGGACTGAATTTCTGGAGTCTTCCTTATCCCTATACCTCATCCTCTAAAACGTCGTCTCCAGCCAAGATAATGATATTAAGAAGGAACAAGACCATTTTAGATCGAGGCCATTTTAGAGGAATGGATGCACTGTCTCCAGTGATCCCAGTACCTGTGACAGCATGCTCAGAATGACATAGCCAGGAGTCACTTTGTTAGCTTAAGTGAACTCTGTTTTTGAACACATAAGTTTGCTACTTACCAGGCAACCAAAATAACTGAGTAGAGAGTTTATTTCAGAAATAGAATATGTTAATATGACTTAGTAAATGGAAGATAAGGAAATGTTCTAAGGGTACATGTTCCTGAGTCAGGACTAGAACTAAGGTGAGGTGAGTGATAACATTTTCTCTATTTTAAATAATGAAATAAATACAAAGTTATACATAAAGACAGGATCTGAGCCTGCACTTGTATGACCCTGAGAGTGAGTGCTTCAGTTGTTTAACCCTGTTTTCAGCCAGTAAATGGTTTTTTATGTATGGTATTTTCTTATCATGGATTTTGGCAATTATTTTTATTTTTTTTAAATATTGAATTGAGACATAATTTATCTTGATTAGTGAGATTTTTTGATCCTCCCTCATCCTTAAATTTTGAACTCAAGGTGACTGCCTGACTTTTCTCAGCCTGGTCCTGGTGAGTCTTTAGTGTTTAATATTGATCAGGGCCTCACACTTTTGAGCATTATTACTTAGTTATCACTTGCCTTGTTTTGAATTTTAGGTATCATTTTACTGTCTGCTTTTGTGATCTTGAACAATAAAATTACCCTATATGAGACTCTGTTAAAAAAATGTTTAGAATAGAGACTAAGGATACTCATTTTACTGAGTTGGTGGGGTGATTAAATAAAAGTAGATGTGAGAAAATACTTTGCAAACTTTACAAATTGTTAGTTGCTTAGAAATATTTATTGGGTTGAAACTTTGAGAAAGT
Source organism: Cervus canadensis (assembly GCF_019320065.1). Lineage (NCBI taxonomy): Eukaryota > Metazoa > Chordata > Mammalia > Artiodactyla > Cervidae > Cervus > Cervus canadensis. The sequence continues at coordinate 27,479,760 of NC_057419.1, forward strand.
CCTAAATTCAGTCTTGATCCATTGAGATACCCAGTGGCTTATTTTTCCATTGCCACATAGTAAGTTATCACAGACTCAGTGGCTTAAGATAACCCCCACTTATTATCTCCCTGTTCTGTTGGTCAGTTTTCTAGGTACAGTTCATTTGTGTTCTCTGCTCAGGTCTTCACTCTCAAAGTGTCTTGTTGGCTGAACTGTGTTCTTATTAGGAGTCTCTGGGCAAGGATCCAGTTCAAGGATTAAGGTTGTTGGCAGAATCAATTTCCCTTTGTTTGTAGAACTGAGGTCTCCTTTTTATTGCTGGCTATCAGACAGGGGCCATGCTTAGCTCCTAGAAGTTGATTGCATTCCTTGCCATGTGGCCCTCTCCATTTTCAAAGTCCACCATGAAAAATCTTCATGTAGAAGAATTTCTGACCATAATGGTAGCTGGAACTCCCAAGTTGCATATACTATACTAAATTTAGAGTGAAAGGTTTTAAAGTCTCTAATTCTATGGGTCCTGTTTTTGCTTTTTACTTTTTTTTGAAACAATTGTGCCTGATGACTGCTAGCAAATATCAAATACTGGGGTATTTGACGCTTTTAAAATCTGATCAATTGGGAGGTTTTGGTTTGTTGCTCGTTTGTTTTCTTATTATTTTCACTCTTAGTGGAATGTTAGAACTAACTCTCTCAGTATATGTATGTGCACTCATGGGGCAGATAAGAAGTCATAGAAGACAATTTATTAACTACTATAAAATAAGTGAGAAGTGCTCCAAGAAAGAAGCAATTGTGACTGGGAAAATTTAATTATCCTAGTGTCCCAGACTGTTTTAAATCTAAAGTGTGGTTGAACTATGGAATGGGACACACAGGTTTCCCCACCCCATTCTCTAAAACATCTGTTTGTTATTGAGTCACAGAGATATGAAGAGAAAGAGTAAGGAGGGAGGACAAATATTTTAAAGTAAAAATAACTATGTATTTGTTGAGGACCTATTATATTCAAGGAAGTGTGCTGTGTCTATTATCTTACTTCACCTATGGCATGGGTTTCACTTATTGGATCATACTTAATGGATTGGATCGTACAGGCAAAGAAAGTGAGGCTCATAAGATTAAGAAGCTTTCTTTCATCCATTAGTTTTTATTTACTAAACCAGGAACTTGGTACCCGTAAAGATACCAAAGGCTTAGACTGAAAAAGAGATAGAAAAGAAAGGTTTCAGAGAAGTTTTTTTTTTTTTCCTGGTCAGAAATGGCAAAGTTTCCTTGACAGTAGATAAGCAACTTTATACCCTTTTATTATTGAATTCAACCCTGTTCATTACTTTCTGTTTTAGCCTTTTATTTTTTTTTTGTTTATACTATCACTTATAATTTTGATAAGCAAAATAATAGTTAAACATTGGTCTCAACTATAAATTAGTATTAAAGTCATTATAAAGAAAAAATTAACATGATATTTATTATAGGAACACTTAATGATAAGACATTATTCATGATGAAATTATCTTAAACACTCAGTTGAAGACCTTTAGGAAATATGCTCTTAATTTAGCTCTTTTTAAGAGAAACCATGTTATTTTTAATCTGGTGGACAATTAGATGTCCTTTTTACTCAAGTCAAAAATGGAGTCTCAAGGTCAGATTTATGCATTCTTAGAGCAATTGAACATGTTCTTATTCTATGCACTTTGAATACCAACTTAACTTCATGTATTTTGTTCCCACTTTAATATTTTTCTGAATGCAAGACATTATAATCCTTAATTGAACAGTAATTTGTTGATAAGGAATTCAACCATGCAGTGTGCTGGGAGCTAAGGATAAAACAATGAGCAAAATGTGGGCAGACCCTACCTTCATAGAACTTACCATCTAGTAGGAGAGACAGACACGTTTATTACAAACATTTATTACAGACATTTATTACAAACTGTCCTTTGTATGCGCGGAAAGGACAGATAGATAAAATAGTGCAATATGTTCTGATTCAGTAAGTTTGCAAAGGCTGTCCTGAAGAATTAGTATCTTAACCTAGGAAAGAGGATGGATGTGAGTTAGATTGACAAGCATAAGGTGAGGTTTGAATACTCTTCCTTAAGGGAACTATACAAAGGTCTGATTAAAGAATAAAGTTGTTGGACTGGAAGGAAGAGCACATTAGCTTGAGTGTGAAAGTCAATGGGGAGAGTGTAGTGAAAGAGTTCGGAGTTTCTTCTTAGATGCAAAATAAAACCATTAAAAGTTTTAAAGTAGGCAAATGATCTGCCCAGATATGCATTTTGTAATGATCACTGTGGCTGCAGTATATATATTAAAAAAAAAAAAAAACAGGGAAGCAAAGCAAGACAAACAAACAAAACCCACATAGGAAAAAGAATTCCAGATACTTGAACCGTATTCCAGGGTTGTGACATCAGAGATGGAGAAATTTGGATAGATTAGAAAGCTGTGTGTAGGTACAATTTGCAGGACTCATGTGCTTGTTGGCACATGGCTGGTGTAGGAGAACATGGTGTCAAAAATACCCGCTTACATCCAGGGCCTGTGCAACTGCATTCGTGACTGCAGTGTCTACTGATATTGGGAATTCTGTGAATGTACAATTTAGCACGAGTGGGAATCATAAGAATGAATGTAATTTGGAGTTTTGGTTGTGTGTTCAATTTAAAGAGGGTTGTGTTTGAAGCACTTTGGATAAATATTCAAGTGAAGATGTCAGATAAGTAGAAATATATATATGAAGCTGAATATTAGAGAAGAGATCTGGGCTTGAGATGTATATCTGAAGTCATGAGGAGGCATTTGAAAATGGAAGCATTGAACATGAATGGAATTGACAAGGAAGAGAGTACAGAGTGAAATAAAAAGCATGAAGGCAACCCAACATTTTAAAAATGGATAGAGAAGCATACTATTTGTAGAAGACTTAGAACATATAGAGAGCTATTTGATCACCTGTAATTCTGTTGTGTGTGTGTGTGTATGTGTGTGTGTGTGTATATATATAAACAATAATTTGGCGCCACAGCTTGCAATTCCTATGAATATCCAATAAACATTTTTACTTTTAATCAGCAGAAATAGTAATTTCTTACTCAATGTTGATGAACAAATTAATCCACCCAAAATCTTTTTAAGCTACAAGCATATGAAAGTAATGAATAAAGAAATAAATATGTCCTATAAAGAGTTAAGGGCTTCCCTGGTGGCTCAGTGGTAAAGAATTCACCCGGTAATGCAGAAGACATGGGAGGCGTGGGTCCGATCCCTGGGTCAGGAAGATCCCCTGAAGAAGGAAATGGCAACCCACTCCAATATTCTTGTCTGGGAAATCCCATGGACAGAAGAGCCTGGGATGGCTCCAGTCCATGGGGTCGCAAAGAGTCTGACACGACTTAATGACTGAACAACAACAGCAACAACATAAAGAGTTAAATCTATTAATATACACTCAGTTACTCTAGTTATGGCATCTATAGAATTTGGTGACATTCAGTTGTGTACTGTATTTGCTTCAGAAAAACTCATTATCACCATTTGAAAAATAGCATAAAACATATGTTCTATTGATGATGGCATCATGTTGCTATGTGAAGGACAACACATTAGATTTACATTAAATGTATAAAATAGAGCAACTCATTATTGGCTTTTCCTAGACTGAGTCATCTGTGTGCCTATTAAAATGAATATTAGCTTTTTTTTCTAATTTGATTTCAGTTTGAACAGCTTTTAAAAATGCCAGTATCTGCAACCATAATACATTTTTAATGCACCTAAAATTTATTTAAAAGAAAATGATTATGTGCATTGTACTTATATATAAATGTGAAACTGATGGCAAAGCATATTGTGATTAATGTGTGATATTTGATATTTACATTGCAATTGTTTTCTATTTTCAGTGATACATAGTTGATGGGTCTGTTGCAGTTGTATTATGTATAATGTAAGACACCAGCTGAGCCTTAGGATGACTAAGATATTTAAAAATTTATTTTTTCAGAATGAATCAATAAGCTTTGAAGTAATTAACTTCTTCATGGCTTAGAGTCATGTTTTTTCAAAACTTAAGAAACTCTCCAGAATTATTAAATTTCATGTTCCGTTGCATCTACACTTAATATTGTGATGGTTATTGAGACATATGTACATTTATTGCCCTTTTAAGGAAGTTATGTGTAGAGGACACTGGGCTTTTAAGTAAAAATAAGTAATCCCTATTAAACTTTAGTTTTAATCTAGGTCTTTAAATATGGGTTTTATCTTAGTGACTGGATAGTTTTTTTTTTAAACTCAGTTTTTATGCTTTCACACTTTTAAAGGTGTATAGGATTTCACTAAACAATAAGAAATCTCTGAAATGTTCATGGCAGTGAAGGGTAGGATATATAGATAATAAAATATATAAAGAGAAGTATATTAATACAGAGATAATATATGAAAATCTCAACAATGATTTTAACCAACTCTTCCCTTTTATACTTCCATGCCAAACCATTTCCTGTTTGAATGAAACTAGTTTTTGTTTCCTTTTCTGATTCTTGGACTGATGACTGGATAAATAACCCAAAGACAAACACCAAGAAAGAGAAGTCATGAAGCAGTGACCGAGCCATAGCTGGACTAGACACATCAACATCAAACAAAAACAATATGAAGAAATAAAACAGAACAAAACCAAATAAAGCAAAACAACATACATATTTTATGAAACACTTATAACCCTGGTGTAGACATGTCAATCACAATAGCAATCTGTTTTTTGACACAGTGTATTCTGAACCATTTGCACCACTGTGTAGCAATAAACTCATGATCAAATATATACATAATAGCCGTGTTACAACAGAAATTTAGAAAAAAAAATGTTTTTCCGTGTAAAATTTTTATTTGGCTTTTGTAAAGAGGAAATACTTAGCGGAAGACTATTTAAAGAGATGTATTATTGAAATAGTGAAAGGCAAGTTTTTTTGTAAGAAGAGAATTTGATATGGCTGAAAGCTGCTTTTAAATAAAGAAGAAAAAAAATGACATATTACTTCAATGTTTTCAGGCACAACATTTGATCATCTCAATGCTAAAACGTGTGGTTATATATTGTTCTTTTTCCCAGAGCATGGATGAGAAAGGAAACTGAGGCACGGTTAAGCTAAGTGATTAGTTTGAATTGTGTAAAAAATATATTTCACAGAGCATGAAAGTGAAAGTCGCTCAGTTGTGTCCGACTGTTTGTGACCCCATGGACTGCAGACTCCTCTGTCCGTGGAATTCTCCAGGGGATCTTCCCAGCCCAGGGATCTAACCCAGGGCTCCCATATTGCAGGCAGATTCTTTACCATCTGAGCCACCAGGGAAGCCCTTCAGTATTTGAATATTTTCCCATTCAATACTTCAATATTTGAATATTTTACCATTCTTTCCTTCTATTCCCAAGAACCAATTGCTCTAAATTAGATAGCTCTTCTGGGAGAATTTTCTTCTTGGTGACACTTTGTTTAAAATACTGTGGAAAAAAAAAGGGGAAAGAAAAAGAAAGTAGTAAAAAAGAGGTAGAGAAATGTAGTGAACAATAATAATAGTAAAACTGCTAGAATTAGCCAAGTCAGTGGTAAAGACTATAGTAACCAACTCAAGACATCATGAGATAAAGGTGATTAGGAGAATGTGTCAGAAAGTTCCTAGAGGGATCTTCTTTCCTATGCTTATTGAACTGTTGACCAGCCCCTGTGCATATCTGGTTAGGGGTCTAAATGATGCTTGAATGTGCCTAATAACTTATAATAGACATTTTAACATATTTGTTGAATGTCAGGATGAACATATTGTTGATGGTACAAGAAAACTGAAATTTATATATATTTTAAAAAGAATGCTTAGTCATTTTGCATAAATAATTTTTGTAGGGAATGTCATTTTCAAGTAATTTCGTGTTGTTTAAAGTCTCAGTTTAACAAATCTAGCAATGAATCTAATGTACCTTGCCTGAGTAGATATGGAACCAGATTTTGCCCTGGAAGAGCAACACTTGTTTAGTTCTTTGAATGGTTTGTTGAATCAGTTAGCTTTTGTCACAATTGTGTTGTGTTTTTAAAAAGCCCAAATTCAATGCATGCAGCAAGTGTTTATTTCTCCCTTATGCTTATGCAAGTTGGCTGAAATTTTGTGATTTTGGCTGAGTTTGTTTGGGCTTGGATCCAAACTGAAGCTAGGATCCAAGTTGGCTACATGTGTCTCTCACTGTCTTTGCTCCAGGGGCTACTTTGTAGCCTCTTCTCATGGCAGTGAAACAATATGCATGTATGAGAACAAGTTGTAGGCCACAATCATATAAGCACATTTCCAGTCTCAGTTTGTCATGTCCACTAACATCCTATTGGCAAAATCAAGTCATGGCCAACCCCAGCATCAGTGGATCATAGATAGATACTTTTCTCATCCAGGTCAGTGAGGAGAAGGTGGGGAGTGACTATTTTAACAATAGCCTAATCTATCATCCATACCTTAATCAGAATTGGAATCTGCCATCGAGTTTTTACTATGGATCCCCAGAACACAGACTATTCTCTTCTTGTTTCACAAAGAAAATAGCATAGTAGCTAAAAGTGTTTTAAGGTCAGCAAATCTTTAAGACATTATTTGTTCATAAACAATGCAAAAACTTGAGGGCATTTTGCACCACAGGCCTATGTAATCAAAGCTCTCTCACATATATACAGATATTTTGCTTATTCTTCGTTTTTCCGAAATTCTTTGTCAACATTTGTAAAAGGTGGGGAGGACTCTCTAGATGGTTGGACTATCATATTAATATTTAGAAACAAGAAGGCATGAAATGTAATCCACTGCCTCAGTGAGACAGTAAAAATTATTGTATTTATAATTAGAACTTTGTCAGGGAGGTACAAAAATAGAATTCAAACTGCAGATTTGTTGATTGGGCTTAATAAAGGCTTGGGACTTTTGAATATGCTAAAGATTGGCAATTTTCTTACCAGGGCTATCATTAGCAGAAGCAAACATTTGCTAATCCCATTTCTATGATGGAGACTCAGTTATCATGATATTTCTGTGAGGACACAATGAAATTTGATTTACTAGTTTGTATTTTGAAAGCCACTGGAAACTATGAGTCCTCCCTCACTATCATGGCCTTTATCAGGTTGCTTAACTTGACAACTTATATTTTATCTTTTTAAGTTTCAAAATATGAAAATTTCTGAAAATCACTCAATGTTTTATACCAAAATGTTTCCACAGCAAGGAATTACTCTTGTTCATTAACCAAAGGAGTTCTGAAACCACATACAGAAAAAATAAGAGAATTTCATCATTCCTAAAGTTTATCATACTGTTATTAATATTAATACTTAATTTTATTTGTAAAAAGAGAAAAAAGAGCTGCTGTTTTTTGTCATGAAGATTGCCTTTGGCAGTTGAATCACTATATTCTACATAATGATGGTAATAATGTCTACATAATGACGTTATTTTTCTGACAGTAAAGATACTACTCTTGACTGAGTACATGGAGAACTGAATGGGCCATGAGAGACACCTCTGGGTTGATACTTAGGGAAAAAGTGTCTACACGTCACTGGTCCTCTACTAAATAGTTAATGAGGAGCTTTCAAGTAACATCTGTTGAACATTTGTCTCAGGAATCACACAACTTCTTGATTGCTCTCTCTTCCTGAGAAAAAATATGTAAAATAATATAGTAATAAAAAATGAAGTAAAATGTCCTTAATATAGGTATAAATCTGCCCTCAGTAGTTATTTGTTGAATGGCTGAATGACATTTTGTCTATAGGATACAGAAAACATTGTGTCTATTGAATACTTTATGCATGTATCGGTTTATTCCTAAGCACATATAAATAAATATATTAAAAATTTCTCATCAGGATTATATGAATTCATAGTTAACAATATATTGAAGTGAGGATCAGCTAAGTAATTTTCCAGGCCCAGTGAAAAATGGAAATGTAGGGCCCCTTGTTCAGAAATTACTAAGGATTTCAAGATGGTGACAGCAGAGCATTGATGTAAGCACGGGGATTTCTAAACATGGTCCCCTTTTCAACTGCAGAGGTGGCATGTCCATGAAGCTGGTTCTGATTGAGTATGTGCTATGTATAGAATGCCCTTTCTTTCATATAACAAAAATAATAAATCATTATCTTTGGGAAGCTTAGCAGAGTGAATCTCTTTTAGCATATGTGTACATATCTGCATTTATATGTAATAGATTTGAATAAACACATATATTTATTGTATATTATGCCATATAATTTCAACATGGAGAGCCTACTTTATATACTTACTATTATTTATTCAAGCTATGTAGTCAAAGCATTGAAAGAAGGTCTGTAGAATCCTGAATACATCTTTCAAGATCTTATCTGATTCCTATATTGAAGAGGGGTGAAGATCAGCATTCCCCACAACTTTCAGGGTTGAACTAAAATTCTGAGTGTGTGGCTTATCCTTAATTCTTTCATATTTCCTCTCATGTAAGAGGCTTCTGACATTTGAAGGCCAGAGTGTTTCCGTGATTTGAGATGTCTCAGAAGAGCTTCGCAATTGTCTTTCAGTTCCCCTTCTTAATAATAAGGATTCTGGGTAGAAGTATGCTAGAGAGCTATTCCCCATCAATCATCTAACAATAGCAACAACAAACATTTATAAGCACCTGATATATGCCAGTCTCTTTGAATTTGTCTCTAATTCTTATAACTATCCAAGGTAATAGCATTATCCAAATTTCATAGATTTTGAAAACAATGTTCAGATGGGCATTTATTACACTGCATCACTTAACTCAGAAGAGATGGAACCACAATGAAACTCTAGATCTGTTGCACATTGCTCTCTACTTGTTTATACCACATTGCCAGAAGATGTGCAAAGGTCAGCAAGCTCCTCTGGGAACAGGAGGAAGGCCAGTCTGGGACTCTGAATAACCAACATAGAGATGCAGTGTTAATTTGTTCTCAATGTTGACCACTATCACTTCTTTCTTTTTTTTTTTTTTGGTAATAGGAACTCAAACAAGTTGAGTTTTATTTTATTTTATTTTTTTTCTCTTTTTTTAATTTAATTTTATTTTTTTAAATTAGTTGGAGGCTAATTACTTCAGAGGAATCAGGTGGAGAGAGAGGTGGGAGGGGGGATCGGGATGGGGAATACGTGTAAATCTATGGCTGATTCATATCAATGTATGACAAAACCCACTGAAATGTTGTGAAGTATCACTTCTTTCTTGTATGCATACCATCAAGAGCTGGGGTCCTCTCCTCCTGAATCTGAGCTAGCTTTGTGATACTCTGACCAATAGGATTTGGCAGGTGTGACACTGGGTAAGTTCAGGCCTAACTTTGACAAAGCATCTACTGTTTTCTCTTTACAAGGAGCTAGCCTCCATGTTGTAAAGAAGCTTAGACCAGAAAACTGAAATATGAGACAGCATATGAGGATAGAGAGAACCAGCCCTGTGAATGAAGCCTTTCTGTATCTCCCAGACTAGCTCAACCACCAGTCAAATGCAGCTGAGAAAGTGACTGCAGCCAAACCCTGCCAGAATTTCTCACCTAGAAAATTGTAAGAAATGATTCATTGCTGTTTTTTTAAGCAACTGATTGATTTATTTCATAGCAATAGATACTGAAACACCGGGAAATGTGGGGATTATCATGTTTTAGCCTGGCTTGCAATTTCTACAGCTACAAAGCCCTGGCTGACTATCTTGAATAGAGGTGTGCTTGGGCAAAAATGTGTTCTAAGACTCCATGGGAATTACACTGTTATTGCTTAGGTCTCCTTTGGGAGAAAGTCTATCTGCAGAAGTTTTGATGTCACTTTAATTTTGCATCAGAGCAGCCCATGAATAGCTTTAATTGTTGAAGGAATGAAATACATAAGGAAGGATAGATACCCTGCTTGCCTTAGGGTTAAATTCATCAGTGCCATTTCCTTTCCAGGATGTCAAAGTCATTACATCTCTGTATTCTGTTCTCTTTGCCATAGTTTCTGCTCTTGTAAGGAAAAAAAAAAGATTTAAGGTAATTTATATTAAAAAATGAACTTTCTGTGGAGGATACTTCTGAAATTCAACCCTATTCGTGACGTCTTTCAGATTCTAAGCATACTTAGTTGTGAGTCCTCTTTGATCATATTTTGGATCTACAATAGAGCACTTGGGGATAAGTACTTGATAACTTTAATATGGCCTCAAACTTTGACATAAAAGGCACAAGAAAAATCATCTTGAAAAACTTTTCAATATTAATTTCATTTGGTAGGGAATTATATGATGAAGGCAGGCACATTTGATCAAAATTTAACCAATTTCAGTAGAATGTAATCAACTTTTTCTGTTGCATAAAGATGAGAATCTCATTCAGAAGATACAATTAGAAGCCTCACTTATCTAAGTCATGATTATAAGGAAACTAACAGCTAAGTACAAGGTTGCTACTTACATGGAAAGTGTATAACAGGAGTTTTAAAGAGCCTTTTCTCTTATATATTTGATTTGACAGCTAAAGTTTTCACTAGTATCTTATAAGAAAAAAAAACTTCTTTGAAAGTGAGAGTATTTTTTCTGCAGTATATCATATTTTGTTATCCAAAAATAGTTGCCTCTCCACTTAAATAGGTATTGTTTGACATTAATAACAACAATACCTTAATTTTCTCACTTAGCATAGCTGACCCTTGATATCCATGAGGGATTAGTTCCAGGACCCCCGTGGATACTGAAATTCTCAGATACTTAATTTCCTTATATATAATGGTGTGGTGCTTGCATATAACCTACATGTCAGTTCAGTTCAGTTCAGTTCGGTTGCTCAGTCATGTCCAACTCTTTGCAACCCCATGGACTGCAGCACTCCAGGCCTCCCTGCCCATCACCAACTCCCGGAGCCTACTCAAACTCATGTCCATCGAGTCAGTGGTGCCATCCAACCATCTCATCCTCTGTCATCCCCTTCTCCTCCCGCCTTCAGTTTTTCCCAGTATCAGAGTCTTTTCCAATGAGTCGGTTCTGTATCCTGCTGTAAACTCTAACTCATCTCTAGACTACTTACAATATCTAATACAATGTAAATGTTATGTAAATAGTTGCTAACGTGCCACAAATTTACGTTTTGCTTTTTGAAACTTTCTGGAATCTAAAGAAAAATTTTATTTTGATCTGAGGTTGGTTGAATCCATGGATGCAGAACCTGCAGAACACAGAGGGCTGACTGCATCTTTATGCATAGCTATAGCATAAAGAGTGGTTTCAGGCTTATGTCTTATAAGATTTTTCAATTACCAAAGTTTATCTCTGGCTTTAAATGCTTGCACAACAGTCACACAGTCAGTAAGATCATAATAATTTCATTTAATGTCCCTAACAGTTCTGTCCAAAGGAGCCATATTAATTATGTCACACAGAATGAGACCAGAAAGAAATCACAGCATAATGCTCTCAGGAAAAATCCACAAGAACATCAAGACTCAGCAACTTCAGTGAAAACTTTACAACCCCCTTTGGCCTCCGGATTATAATAGCACTGGCACCCCTTTTGCCTGGTGCATCAAAAACCAACTACTCTATTGGCTGTTTAAGGCCTTAAGTATCCCCATTCCTATGAAATCTCCCTCTGGCCAGCATAATCTCACAGTGCCACATATGTCTTCCTTCCTCATCCCACCCTGTGCCTGGTCTCAGACTGCTTCCTCTCCACTAAGTCAGGTCAGTTTATTTGTTGGTTTCAGATCAAACCTTACACTCCTTATAGCCTTTTCTGCCCTTTGTACCTTTTACTGAAGTCTAATTCTAGTTCATTTACTTCTCTCTCCAGTCACCAAATACATAGTGAGCCCTCCAAGCTGCCAGGCATTCTGCTCAGCACTGAAGGTATAGAAATGGAATACACTCTTCCCTCCGGCTTCTCAGGTTGCTCACAGTCTCTCTGTGAGGGTAGGCAAGTAAACAGAAAGAAGAATGCCTGGGGAGAGGGACTTGATGGAGATGTTTACAGAGAACTAAAGCAGTACATTTTAGAAATACCTAACTCACGAGGTGAGAAGAGGAGTAGGTGTAACTTTAGGGAGACTGTTATTGTGAGAATTGAAAAACAAGCCAAGCAGAGGAGATAGGTGAGGTCATTTTGGAAATAGGGAACAACTTGAGCAAGAATGGTATTTCCTGTGTGCCTGTATCTGGCTGTATTTTAATTCTGAGATTGAATATTTTTCCATTGACCAGGTACAAATAACTTTCCTTTCCTGGTCTTTTTACCTTATTATTTGAATCTACTATTTTATCTTGCAAGCCATATAAGGGTTAAATATAAGTAGGATGTAGTTCAGTAATTGAAAGTGAAAATAAGTAAGGGATAACCAGGTAACAGAAAAAGAAAAAAGAAAACCCACAAAATAGAATTATAGACATTAAACTACAGTACTATGATAAATGTAACTGAACTTAAGTCTTCTAGATGGATAAAAAGCAAAACTAAGAATATTTTTAGTTTAATGAGACAAACTGAAACAAGATAGTGTAATTAAGGAAATGTTTTAAGTTAGATTGTTCCAATTCAGTTGATCCCTTCTTTAGATAAGCTCTGAAGCCTGAATATAATCCTTGTTTCATTAAATATATTTGAGTTCTTAGCGTGTGACAGGCACTACACCAGACACTGGTGATTGTATTAGTTATTATCACTGTATAACAAATGACCACATAGTTAGCAGCTTAAAACAACCTCTATTTTTTTAATCTCATAGTTTCCATGGATCAGGAGTTTGGGCACAGATTAGCTGGATCCTCTGCTCAGGGTTTCACAAAGCTAAAGTCAAAGCTCTCTTCCCTTCTGAAACCTGGCATCCACTTCTCTGCCCTTGTGGTTGTGGGTAGAATTCAGTTTATAGTGGTTGTGGGGCTAAGGACACCATTTTCTGGATGGCTATTAGCTGAGGCCTGTAGTTATCTCCTAGAAGCCTGCCTTCATAGGCCCTCTCAAAATATGAAAACTTACTTCTTCAAGGCCAACAGGAGAATCCACCATTCCAGTGTAAACACAGAGTCTTGTACCATGGAGCTCCATCATAAGAGTGCCTGTTCCTTCACCTTTGCTATATACTAGTGGCTAGTTCAAGCCATAAGTTCTACTCACACTTCAGAGGAAGGCATTATACAAGGGTATGACCCACTGAGGATAGCCTTAGAGTGTGTCTGCTACAGTGGGCAAAGCAAATCCAGATTTGCAGGGCCTAATACTTATATTTGGGAATCCTCTTGAAGAAAATAAAAATAGGATACATTTATGAGTACAGATAAGCAAGTACTTCTGAAGCTTACACTTCACTGGTGTCATGGTCATTCAAACTACACTTGAGATACAGTAGCTTTAGAGATCTTATATTCCAAAGAGAGCCACACAAATTAAACAAGTAAACAAATAGAATATATTGAAAAATTGTAAGTAATATGGGGGAAAAAAGAATAATGGTGTGCATGTGTATGACAACACTCACTGAGTCAGAGAAAGACTCTCTCTAAATATTTGCCGTTTAAGTTAAGACCTGAGGACAAGAAAGAGTTGGGCAGAAACCTTCTAGGCACAGGAGGGGGGACAGGAGGGTGGGCAGGAGGGATGGGGTGGGAAGGAATAGTTAGGGTGTTTGGGATGGGCATGTACACACTGCTGTATTTAAAATGGATAATCAACAAGAACCTACTGCACAGCACATGGAACTCTGCTCAATGTTATGTGGCAGCCTCCATGGGAGGGGAGTTTGGGGGAGAATGAACATGATGTAAATCAATGGTTGAATCCCTTCACTGTCTATCTGAAACTATCACAACATTGTTCATGGGCTATGCTGCTGCTGCTAAGTCACTTCAGTCGTGTCTGACTCTGTGCGACCCCATAGACGGCAGCCCACCAGGCTCCCCCATCCCTGGGGTTCTCCAGGCAAGAATACTCAAGTAGCTATACTCCAATACAAAATAAAAAGTTAAAAAAAAAAACCAAAACCTTCCAGGCACAGGAAAAAGCATATGTAAAACTTCCTGAATCTAGAAGGGGCATGCAGTATTCAAGAAACAGGATAACCAGTGTGTGTTTTCCATTGTGTTTAAAAAGAAAGAAAATCAGTTCTTGACGCTTTCTAGATAAGTGGTATGAGAACCTGTCTTTTTCTTCATTATTTGAGGTTTGTGAAAACTGTTCTGGGCTGCACACGAGCATGGCCTTTCTAGTGAACACATCTATTTCCTGATTTGATGATGAATAAAATTTAATATAATAAGATCCCAGAAATATAATGGGCACAAACGCCTACAAGATTTCACCCACATTTAACCTTTTAATTAATAATGGTTATCTTTTGGGTGGAGTCTGATTACGTCAAGAGCTATATTATTCAAATAATGGCTACATAGCTACTCCTGGGCTTTCTCTAACCACAGTCATATCAAAGAGGATAAAAAATATAAAGATTCAGCTCTTTGCTCACTTTGAAGTATATTTTTAATTTCCCTTTTGATTCTTTTAGTCTTGCTAGTGATTCATAAGCCAAGAAGTAAATCGATAACTCTTCAAGGAAGACTGAGTTTATGGGAAAATCTCTGCTCAAGAAAATAATTTGTTCATTCAGGCAAGAGTGTTCTTTTCTGCCAACACCGAATTTTCAAGAAAGAGTCTCTGTTAAAACGATGCCTAACAGAAAACACTTCATAACTCACTTCCTATGTACAATAAATCTATTGTAATCCTCTTTATGATGAAACCTGGGAGTTTCTGACGATCTCTGGCTTCTCAGAAGAGCACTATAGCCCCAGTAAAGTGTTATATATCCACTCAGAGCTTCACAGTAGAAAACACAGGATAAGTGAGAATTTAGAAACCAAGCTTTTCCTCCAAAAAACTCTATACTCCATTAAGTTATCAAGAGCTTGGAGGCAAGAAAATTGATTTGGCGTCCTACTGAAAAGGAATTTCCAGGAATTCCAGTTCTTGAATGACTCAGAAAATTTGCCATGGAAAAAGAACTTTGCAATTGAATGGTTATCTGTTATGCTTTTTGCCAAATCTCAGTTTATGTTCTTTTGTCAGTTTCTCTTGGTGGAGCACCATGGGACTTGGCAAAAGTGAAAACACCAGATATTTATCGGAACACATTCAAATGTATATGGCCATGCTAGCAATGTTTTAATGGGCTGGAGGTTACATTTCTCACTTACAGGATTGCTAAGGCAGATACAGTGGTGAACACAGCTCCCATGATGTAATGGTACTGGTCTGGATCCCACAACTATTTGAGATCTATTGAATCGTTAGCGTTCACACTCTGGTTGATGACTTTATCTTGCTCGACTCCTCACTCTGTGAAGGCAACTTACTGCATAATTTGAGGTACTCCTCTCACAGGGAATCTAAGTTTTAGCATTTCAGAGCCAGAAAGTATTTGCAGGACCATTGAGGTGGCAAGATGTTAATGGGGAGGGCATGGTCTTTTTAACCAGGAAACTTGGATTTAAGTTCAGGCTGGGAGACTCAGCAATAATATGTTAGTCAATTCAGTCACATCCACAGAGTAAGAATCTTGATTTTATCATCTGTAAAATAACAATGGGCTTCCCTGGTGACTCAGTGGTAAAGAACCCATCTGCCAACGCAGGAAACACGGGTTCAATCCCTGGGTGGAGAAGATCCCCTGGAGAAGGAAACGGCAACCCACTCCAGTATTCTTGCTTGGGAAATCCCATGGACAGAGGAGTCTGGCGAGCTATAGTCCATGGAGTTGCAAAAGAGTTAGACACCACTTACTGACTAAACAACATCAATCAACAAAATAGCAATATCAATACCTGTTTAGGAAATACAAATTTTAAAAAGTTAAAAACATTGCTTCTTTATGTATGTAATTTGTGTGTATGTTCATATACACATATGCATACACTTAAGCATGCTTGTGTCTTTGTCCTTATAAAGCAGGCAGGATTGTTCCAGTCTCCTCTGTCCATGGAATTTCCTAGGCAAGAATACTGGAGTGGGTTGCCATTTCCTTTCTACAGGGACTCCATTCTGGGTGTGTAACACAATTCAATTTCCCATTCTCCCTTTGTTGATTATTTACATTGTTTCCTTTTTTTTTTTTCAATTTTAAGCAATGCTATGATAAGAACCTTTGTGCCTGTGTCTCTCTATACACATATATTATGAAATAATTTAAATATAATTTGACTATTATATCCAAAAAGTTGTCAGTGATTACAAAATACCTATTTCCCAACATTCAAGTCAACATTGGCTATTCTTTTTTCATTTATTGGCAATTTGATCAGCTGAAGGTTTATATTTTATGATTGTTTTAATTTTCATTTATTTGGCTAAGTGTAAGAGTGTATCTGTTTTTGACCTGGTTATTGACCATTGATATTATTCCTATTAAACTGTGAATCTCCTGTCAGTTTCTAATAAATTGTTCATTTCAGACCTTCTGCTCTATTCCCAATACATAACAATATACTAGGCAGAAAGTAATATTCAATAAATATCTTTGTTTTCTAAAAATCTTAGGTCATTTTTTCTATTGGAGAATTAATATTTTTTTCATTAATTATCAAGAGATGTTAACTAGGTGGTGTTAGTGGTAAAGAATGTGCCTTCCAATGCAGGAGACATGAGAGATGGGTTTGATCCCTGTGTTGGGAAGATCCCCTGGAGGAGGGCATGGCAACCCACTCTATTATTCTTGCCTGGAGAATCCCATGGACAGAGGAGCCTGGTGGGC
The DNA here is from genome assembly GCF_019320065.1 of Cervus canadensis. NCBI lineage: Eukaryota > Metazoa > Chordata > Mammalia > Artiodactyla > Cervidae > Cervus > Cervus canadensis. The sequence goes on from NC_057419.1 coordinate 27,496,551, forward strand.
TACAGTCCATGTGGTCACAAAGAGTCAGACATGACTGAAGTGACTTAGCACACATGCATTAGTATATTAACATATAAATATAGTGTATATAATGTTTTCATATAATTAATATGTTAACCCTTTATACTCTATAAACTATAAAGTACATAGTGGCTTTTCATTTGGCATTTGCCTTCTAATTTATACATTAGATTCTTACCAAACTTCTTATTATTTAAAGCTTTTTGAAAATATATCACTTATTTATGTTATTATAATGCTTTGAAAAGTTTTTTCAAACCCTAAATTATAAAACATGTGTCTATGTTTTAGTCTAGTAATTGTACAGATTAACTTTTTATATCAGAAGAAATCCATCTAGGACGATTTTATGTGAGGAGGGTTTTGAGTTAAAAAGAAACTTATCTTTTGTCTTTGTACTTCCCACAGCAAGAGCACACCTGCCCCTTGGCCCTGATGAGCAGGCAGCAATGAAGCTAGCTTGTTTTCACCAAGGCTAAGAAAAAATGTGCTGGAATTCACTCTAGGTCCTGGTGCAACAATGCTCACCAGCAACCCGGTCTCCTTGTTCTATTTTGACTTCTTGTGACTGTCCGGCAATGAAGGACCATACTGTCGATGCTCGTTATTTGTTGCCAGTTGGCTTTCTTCCCCCTCACTGTTATTTCATCTAAAGACACAGCATTGCTCATTAACACCACTGAATATTTGTTGCCCTCTAGTGGGAAAATAACCCCACCTGCTGCCCACAGCTAATGAGCTAGTCTTGTTATCCCTCTGAATGCACCCTGGGAAGACTGTCACTTCACATGTAAACTAGAAAACTGAGCTCTGTTAAGCCCTTTCAGAGTGTTTGTGGTTAGGAATGTGGCCCTCTGTGCCTCTTAATCAGCAGGTGTATCCACCTTTGGTCTGGCTCCTGTTCCCAAGATCAACAGAGTAGAGCCCAAGGGTGGTACTAGCAGATATTGCAAGGAAACATCCAGGAAAAGCCAAAACACTAAGCCAGATAAGAGACAGTATTTGCTTGACCTTGGTCACAGGCATTGTACTACATTGTACTGTATATTTGCTATTAAAAAGCAAGATTATATGCTATTTGATTCCATTTATTAGCATTCTTTTTTATTAAATTTATTTATTTTAATTGGAGGCTAATTACAATATTGTAGTGGTTTTTATGAGCATTCTTGAAATGACAAAATCATAGAGCTAGAAAACAGTGGTTGTCAGAGGTTAGGTATAGGGGCTATGCTACTATAAAGGAGTAACACAAGGGAGCTCTATTTTTTCTTCTTCTAAAAGGTTAGTGACCTCCAACAGAACTTATTGAGGTCGGACCCCTCCTGGCAGAGCTGCAGCATAGCTTGGGGTGCCACAGAGAGCCAAGGCATGAGCAGCACCCTGCCGAGTCATGGGGTGATGTTGCTTTCCCAGCAGGTCTGAGGGAAGAGCATTGTGTCAAAGAGATTGTTCTCAAGCCTTAAGATCTCATGGAGTTTGCCTTGCTAAGTTTTAACATTGTGTGAGACCTGTCACTCCTTTATTCCTTACTATGTCTTCTTGTTGGAATGGAAAATATCTATCCTACGCCCGTTTCATTTAGAATCACATAACTTGTTTCGTTTTACAGGTCAGAGTGAGAGAGAACTTTTGCTCAGGATTAATTCTAGGGAGTTTCTGTTTTTTTTTTAATTATTTTATTTATTTTTGGTTTCACTGGGTCTCCGTTGCTTTGCATGGGATTTTTCTCCAGTTGCGGTGAGCAAGGGCTACACTTCGCTGTGGTGTTTGAGGATCTCATTGCAGTGGCTTCTCTAATTGTGGAGCACAGGCTCGAGGTGTGCGGGCTTCAGTAGTTGCAGCACGTGGGCTTAGAGTTGTGGTGTACCGGCTTAGTTGCTCTGTGGCATGTAGAATCCTACCGGACCAGGGATCTAACCGGTGTCCCCTGCATTGGCAGGCAGATTCTCACCCACTGTACCACCAAGGAAGTCTAGGAGTTCCTCTTTAATGATGGAATGTTTTGGTGTCTTGATCATGATTGTGGTGACATGAATCTACCCATGTAGTGGAATTGCATAGAACTGCACACACACATATACACAAACACACATACAAGTTCTTGGAAAGACTGGTGACATCTAAATTAGCTATGTAGTCCTGGATTTGATATTATACTATAGTTCTATAAGATGTTACTATTGGAGGAAGCTGGATGAAGGGTACATGTGACATCTCTGTACTATTATATTTTTGTAACTTCCTGTGACCCTATGATTATTTCAAAATAACTTTTGGAAAATCTATGGAAAACGTCCTTCTAATGAATAATGATATTTTTGAGTAGTGATTTCCAGCTTTGTAAATGAGAAGGGATAGTTTTTCTACATAGTGTGATGCAGAAGATAAACAAGATACCACAGCATCTGCAGAATACAGAAAGCACTGAGCTTTCCCCAGTATCCCAAATGCCTGAAAAACAGGTTCGACTCCAAGACTAGAAGCCAAGGGACCTTCAGTATTCAGTTCACTTTTTTACATCATGTGGATTATGAACTGAATAACAGTGCCCCCCCCTCAATATTTGTATGTTGAAACTCTAACCCCCAATGTAATAGTCTCTGGAAGTAGGGTCTTTGAGAGATAATTAGGTTAGATGAAGTCTTGAGGATGGAGCTCCCATAATGGGATTAATGTCTTTTTAGAAAGAAGAAGAGAAACCAGAGGGCTTCCCAAACCCCTGCCATGAAAGGACACATCAGGAAGGCAGCCATCTATAAGCCAAGAAAAGGGCCCTTGCTAAGGAATCCTATTGGCCAGCACCTTGACCTTGGACTTCACAGCCTCCAGACTGTGAGAAATAAACTCCTGTAGTTTAAGCCACTCAGCCTGTGGTATTTTGTTATGGCAGCCTGAGCAGACTAATACAATCTGGAAAACCCTCCTGAAATCCATAGCATAAATAAGTGATTTTTTTTCTTACTTCTCCCATAAGACTGTGTTCTATACTACCACATACATTGTGATGGGATTTCTTTCTTTACGTGTCTAATACTCCCCTGGATTGAAAACAAGAGAGGATTCCACTCATCTTCCTCCCTCCATGATATGGCATGGCTGAAGAGTGTACCTACTGTCTTAGTCCCTTCAGGCCACTGTAAATAATACCCAATAGCCTGGGTGGCCTATAAAGAAGAGACATTTATTTCTTATAGTTGTGGAGGCTGGGAAGTTGAAGGTCAAGTGCCAGCAGAATCGGTGTCTGTTGGGAGCCCACTTCCTAGAAGGTGGTTTTTATGCTGAAACTTCACATAGCAGAAGGGATAAGGAGATCTTTGGGGCCTCTTTTATATTAGTACTAATCCCATCCATGGGGGGAAACTCCAGTACTTTGGCCACCTCATGCGAAGAGTTGACTCATTGGAAAAGACCCTGATGCTGGGAGGGATTGGGGGCAGGAGGAGAAGGGGGCGACAGAGGATGAGATGGCTGGATGGCATCACCGACTCGATGGACATGAATTTGAGTAAACTCTGGTAGTTGGTGATGGACAGGGAGGCCTGGCATGCTGCGATTCATGGGGCTGCAAAGAGTCGGACACGACTGAGCGACTGAACTGACTGACTGACTGACTGAATCCCATCCATGAGGACTCCCTCCTCCTGACCTAATCACTTCCCAATAGCCCCATCTCATAAGACAGTCACCTTGAGGGATAGGACTCTAACATGTGAATTTGGGAAGGGACACAAACATGTAATCTATAGAAGGTGCTAATAAAATTCTGGAAGAAAGTGAAAGTCTAGGACAAGCAGCTTTACCACTAAGGAGATAATATGGTTGGTTTAATACCATGTCTTGGGCCTACTGAGCTGAAAGGGAGTCTAGGAAATGTAGTCTGTACCTGAGAGACATTAATGTTGTTAGTTGCTCAGTTACGTCTTTCTGACTCTTTGGGACTTTCTGTGATCTCGTGGACTGTAGCCCACCAGGCTTCTCTGTCCATGAGATTTCCCAAGCAAGAATACTAGAGTGGGTTGCCACTTCTTTCTCCAAGGGGATCTTTCTGACCCAGGGATTGAGCCTGGGTCTCCCATATTGCAGGCTTTACCATCTGAGCCACCAGGGAAGAGAGGCATTATGTCCAGCTCAAATTTCATAGATTCTGTTCTAGATAGACATGTCATAACACAGAACTATGCATTTCTCTACAACATTTGAAAAGCACTGAAGTATATTTACTCAGTAACATATTTAATTGTACTCATTTTTATATAAGCCTATGTTTGAATTCAGTTCCTAGCTCTATAACTTATATGTGTGTTGATCTTGAATCTAAACTTCAGTTGTTTTTCGTCTTTAAATGGTTATGCTGACCCCTTGCAGGATTGCTTTGTGACAATTGAGATAATTAAATGTGATAAATAAATACATCATGACAATTACATGTGATAATGAATGTAAGTTGCTTATCAGAGATTCTGTGCTCAGAAATGGTATTTATTATTGGTAGGTGGTCACATTTCACTGTAATCTTTTAAAATGTTGACTAGATTTCCTTATTTGTAAAACCATTCCTGTGGCAAACAGATAACCTATATTGATTGACAAAACTTGTATTTTTGTTTTGCGAGTTTTAGTAGAAGGTTGAGGGTTAAATCCCTCAAACCAATGCATAAAAGATAACTAATTCACATGTCAGTTACGGATGCAAAACCAAATATGCCAGCAATCACTATATTTCACATACAGTAAAGACAGCCACATTTGAGAAATATTTTCCGGTAATTTTCAAAGCCTAATATATTCTTAGATTTTATCTATTTGAATATATAAAAGAAGGAGAGAATATATTCTGGGAAGTTTTTAAGCTCTGCATTAATCATGTTGATGACTTTGCATTCTGCACTTTTGTAAATATATGAGGTGGATAAAAAGGAAGGAAAAATATGTACATGTGTAGCATATGACCTATAAATCAGGAAACAAAGAACTGTTATAGTAATGCACATGTGATTAGTGTTTTAGTTAAAATGTGTACTTCTAGATTTAAATAAGAACTCTGAATTTTTTAAAATAAAAATCTGTTTTTATTTATCACCCTTAACTAAGGTTAAAATCTGGCATATGTACAACGCAATAGATAAGAGATGAGAAATAGGTTATATGCTGCATTCTGATCAATGGGTAGTCATGACCTGTTGGGTTGTGTTGGTAATGATTCTGAAGTCATGTTTGGCATGAGTGGGAAGGATGTCTGGAATTAATTAGTGATGTCTGTTACGGGCATTGCAGGACAAGCGTAGGCATTCATTTGGGTTCCTGTCACCTTGCATTAAAATACAGGCTGGATCCCCAGTGATTGGTAGGGTGCCTAGAGCAAATGTGCTGATTGTCAGTTTGATGAGTGAACAAATTAATGCTCTCTTAGTGATTTCATGCTTCCCAAATAACTTATTATGATTTGACTTAAAAAAAAAACAAAACTTTATATCTTTGGAGAAGTATTAGGTTCATGGCAAAATTGAGAAGAAGATACAGAGATTTCTCATATACATTCTGCCCCACACACATGCACAGTGTCCCTCTTGAATTCCTGAACCCAATTTCAACATGTGTGTGTGTGTGCATGTGTGTGTGTGTGTGTGTGTGTGTAGGCTTTTTCACACCAACAAGCAGTTCTTGGATGCCAGCACAGGCCCAAGATTTCAACTCAATTCTAACACTATCTACTTGGAGCTACAACCAGATACCACAGGTAAAGGGCTCAATCCCCCAAGACTGCCCTCTACTTCAGACACCAGTCCCAAGTCCAAGTTGTTTTCTGTGCCTCTGGCCGACTAGCTATAAATCAGAGATTTCCACAACCCTCTCCTCAGCTGATTAATTTTCTAGAACAGCTTATGGAACTCAGAGAATCATGCTACTTATTAAACCACCTATTTATTATAAAAGGATATTAAAGGATACAAATCAACAGCTAGATGAAGAGGTGCATAGGGCAAGGCATGGGAAAAGGGAAAGAATTTCCGTGTTCTCTCCAGCATGCTACTCTTCACGTGTTCACCAACCAGGAAGCTCTCTGAACTCTCTCCTTTTGGGTTTTTATGAAGGCTTCATTACACAGCCATGATTGATTAAATCATTGGCCATCAGTGATTGATTCAACTTCCAGCCAGTGTTTTTCAAAGTGACCCTGTCATTTTGCATTCCCACTGGCAATGATTGACAGTTCTTGTTGCTCCACAGCCTCACCAGTATTTGCTGTTGTCCATGTTCAGGGTTTTGGCCATTCTAATAGGTGATAGTAGTTTTTTTATGTGTTGTTTTAATATGTATTTACCTGATCGTGCATAATGTGGAACATCTTTTCATATGCTTATTTCATATCTTCTTTAATGAGGTGTCTGTTCATATCTATGGCCCATTTATGATTGTGTTGTGAACTTTCTTGCTGAGTTTTAAGAGGATTTTTGTTGTTGTTGTTTTTGGATAATAGTCCTTTATCAGATGTGCAAAAGAGCAAATATTTTTAATTCTACACACTTTTCCTGGACCTGGTGCCATAGATTGAAATGCTATCTATCAAATTTTGGGGACTCATTTTATTGCATCACTAACCCAGCTACTATTATCAGTCTCTTTATTCCTTGCCATCTCCCACTTTAAAGACAATGAACTGTAAGGGAAGTCTGCTAGGGAGCTTTCCAATAAAAATAAGGAAATCTTCTTGGGCCCATCTCTTCCCTTGCCTTTTCATTCATCCTTTGAACTTAGACGTGATGTCTGGATCTACGGCAGCTAGTTAAAAGAGACATTAAAAAATGTCTTAAAGGAGACAAGCCATTGTCTCCCTAAAAAACAAGCCATTTAGGTATAGGAGAACAGAAACCTAAAAAGAAGCAAGATTTTGATAGCATTTTTGAACCACTATACCAGTGCTTGAAGCTGCCACCTCTAATTGTTTTTAATGTAAGAAAAATAAACCTGTGTCTTACAAGCCACTATTAGTCATATTTTCTGTTATGTCAGTGTTAACAGCCTTCATAAGACATAAAATCCAGTGTTTATTACCTTGATTGTGGTGATGGTAACACAAGTGTGTACAATACATACGTTAAACTCACTAAAGTGTGTATATTAACTATGTGCAGTTTTTGTATACCAATTACACTTCAATAAAGCTAGGTAGGAAAATGATATAAAATCCCACTCGCTCCCCTGAACTCTAGAACTCAGCTGTCTTTCTAGCATCTGCATTTGGATGTCTCAGAAATACTTCAAAACCAGCAAGCCCAGAACGGGTGTCATCAATCTCTCCCTGTAAGACTGCTCTTCCTCTTTGGTATTAATTGGCACTGGGACTTTGGTATCATTCTTGCTGTCTCTCTCCTATTTTCTCACTCCTACATCAAGATCAATAAGAATTGTTGATACTACCTCCTAAATATCTTCAACATTTGTCACCTCATCCCTACTTCTGCAAGCTTATTTTAGAACTTTTCATTGTATTTTTAAAATGTGAAATATGATGAATATACAGATGAGGGAATATCAACACATGTGCAGTACATTCTTAATATTATCTATGGTGAAACAGATCACCAGCCCAGATGGGATGCATGAGACAAGTGCTCGGGCCTGGTGCACTGGGAAGACCCAGAGGAATCGGGTGGAGAGGGAGGTGGGAGGGGGGATCGGGATGGGGAATACGTGTAACTCTATGGCTGATTCATATCAATGTATGACAAAACCCACTGAAATGTTGTGAAGTAATTAGCCTCCAACTAATAAAAAAAATTTTTTTAAATGGAAAAAAAAAAAACAAAAAAAGAAGCAATTGCCTGTTTCCCATTCCCCTCCCCAATGTATTGTATGTGTGATAGCCTGAGTACTATTTCATAACAATGAGTAAGGAAAAAAATGAGTAAGATTAAGCCATTGCCTATTTTAATATTTCAAAAGCATCCCATTGTGCCCAGAATAAAATTAAAACTTTTAAACATTCTTTACAATCCAATTCTTGAATTCTGCTCTGGTCAGTTTCTCCTGCCTTGTCTCTGAGGGGACTTTGCGATCTGCTTAGCACCTTTCACTTAGCTGTTTAACAAAAAGAACTTAACAAACTTGGCTTTACTTTATATCCTCCACCAGACTCTGACCTCCACCAGGCTGGGGATAATGTCTAATCAACTACTGTATACCTAGTGCCTAGCACTGCCTTGCCCAGTTAATCATTCATAAAATATAGAGAGAATCTGAATGGGAATATTCCAACCTTCTGAACAATTAGGTCTCTATAAATGCCTTTATACTTTAAAATTGCTTATTAAATTCTAAGCTAATGTAAGAATTCATCTCCATTATACAAAAAAGTAAAATACAGGAGTATATAAAGAAAAAAAGTCATATTCACAGAATCTGGAAATTACAGCAAGATAGCTTCTTAGAACATATTAGACATTCTGTTTACCACAGACTCATTGGCTCACAATATATACCATTCTCCAAATTCCATTTTTCCCACTCACAAAATATCTTAAAGATACTCCTTTTTAATTGGCATAGAATATTTCATACTTCATATGGACAATAGTCTAACTTAATTATTTTCCTGTTGATAAGAATTAAAGTTTCTAATTATGAATTATTGCACAAAGATAACACAGTTGTTAAAACAACAGACTCTAGTATAACATTATTAAAGTATACTGAAGTATTTGCTCCATAGAAATTTACATTGTAGCTAATTGTTTACATGTCTGGCTAGCCTAATGGTTTACTTGAATATAAGTACTGTCTCATTTGTTTTTATGGCCTTCAGAGCTTCTTTTACATAGTGAGTAAAATTGTCATGTAGTGTTTGAAGACTGTAATCAGATGGTTGGGGCTTCCCTGGTGGCTCAGCGGTAAACAATCCACCTGCCAATCCTGGAGACTCGGGTTCGATCCCTGGGTTGGGATGATCCCCTGGAGAAGGAAATGGCAACCCACTCCAATATTTTTGCCTGGGAAAGCCCATGGACAGAGGATCCTGGTGGGCTACAGTCCATGGGGCCACAAAACGAGTCGGACACAACTTAGTGACTAAACAACAACAATCAGATGGTTGGTCAAACAAATGCAAATAACAGAAATGATTATTCTCAACTTATGTCTCCCTTAACTTATAGCTCCCTTTACCTGCCTTTAGGTAGCTAAAGGATCATGACTCTCCATGGATTTTTTTCTCCCACTGTTCCATATAGGTCGACCACTTGCTAGTTCTGGGAAATCAAGTATATATTTTTTAATTTTATTTTAAAAAATGAATGTAGATTTACCAAAAAAGTTGAAAAGATAGTACATACAGAGTTCCTATATATCCTTCATCCAGTTTCCTCTAATACTGACATCATACATAATTATGATACATTCATTAAGAGTAAGAAATTGACTCTGGTACAATATTCTTAACTCTAGACTTTATTCTCATCTCACCAGTTTTCCACTAAGGGCCTTTTTATATTTCAGTATCCAATTCAGGTCCCTTTAGTATCCTTAAAGAATGTTTTTGAAATATAAATTGGGAATGATATTCATACCAACGTATAGGTTCCTTGTGATAGGTAGGTGAATGAAAACAAGCAACGTACTTTGGACAGATTATGGCATATAATATTTGCTCTAAGTGTTAGAAAAAGGGGTCATAAATATTCTTTACTCAACTGGAATGGAATTAATGAATACAAGGATACTTACATTTTAAATTTCGATTGGTTTATTCAAATTGCCCTCCAAAATGTTACACCAATATGAATTAGAATATGCATTTTCCCATGTCCTCTCTGATAGTGGATTGTTAACAGTTGTTTTTACTTTTGCAAGTGATAGATGAAATATGACATACCCTAATTTTTTAAAACTCAAGTATCTCTGATTTCTACTGAGATTCATGCATTCTTTTAATAGCCAGGTGACAATGTGCATGGCAACAATGCATAACCATATGCAGTAGTTCTGATACTTCTGACCTGAAACTCCCACCAGAACCTTCATTACCTCTGCTAGTTAGAAGGTTGATACTCTGGTAAGATGTACTGTTTCCCCAAATGCAACACAGTAAGCAAGTGACAACTAGCAATGAAGGGGAAATGTCTCAGTCATCCCCAGTCAAGGTAGCCCAAAACTAAATGATCAAGCTTTGATAAATTACTACTGATAATTGACAATATACTCACTATTAATGCTGATAGAGATACAACTATTTATAAAACCAAATAAAGTAATAAATTCACGCTTGTGGATTTCTAGCTGCATTTAAGTTCACTAGTTCTTTGGGTAGGTTCTATAATGTCTAATGGCTCCTAAAATGTAACCGAAGAATCACTTGACTTAATTATATGCATTGAATGCAAAAGAAAAGTAATAGGAAAAGTTACTCTGGGTCAACATGAGTAGTATGTCAACAGGGCACTAAAGGCAGAGGGAGAATTATTTATCAGAGTTAGGAATTAGAGTTGGTCCTCTTAGATTGAAAGGAAATCTCAAGGGCCTAGAGGTTCTTCTTTCTTTGAGTCAGTATCTATACTGAAGCAAGTGAATATCTAATTCGTCTTTTACAGAGCTCTGTAAGAGGGAGCATCACAAAAAGGAGAGACAACAGCCCATCATGATCATTAGTCAGCCTCAACATTATTTTTTTCAAAAGATCCCCTGAGATGCACATTAGTAAATGTTTGTTAACTATGGACCTTACTTGACAGAAGAAATATGTTATTTATTCTTCTTCTAGTCATGACAATGAAATGCAAAAACAAAAAACTGTTTATGCACTGTGCTTAGTCATTCAGTTGTATCTGCCTCTGCGACCCCATGGACTGTAGCCCTCCAGGCTCCTGCCTCCATGGAGTTTTTCAGACAAGAAGACTGGAGTGGGTTGCCATTTCCTTCTCCAGGGGATCATCCCGACCCAGGGATCGAACCTGAGTCTCCTCTATCTCCTTCCTGCTTGCAGATGGATTCTTTGACCTGCTGAGCCATCAGGGACACTAAATGGATATAAACTTTTGATTATCTCTAAACAAAAGTATATTTTAAAATAGGCTACTCTTGCATATTTGTATGTGTTAGTCTCTGTGGATTATATACAAAGTTATTGTTTGCTTTCTTGAAACAGTGCTTTGCCATATGACAAATACTTGAATATTTGCATTGTGTAATGCTGAAAATTTTTATGATCCACTGCAGCAGGTCTTTGTTTCATACAGTTGGTCATCAGTGTAAATAGTGCATGTTTTCTTCACTCTTCTAATTTGGATCCCCATCACTGTATTTCTTATATAAATGAAAGAACTTATGGGGAGCCGAGGATTTCATTCTGAAATATGCCTCTTTGGCTTAAAGATGATCTTAGACTGATTATTTTCAAGAAATAGCACAGGAGAAATTCTGAAAATCAAGTAAAAATTACCCTTTTGTAAGAAACATTTACATATATATATATATAGGGAAAATCACCATTTGTAAATTTGTCTTCCTCTCTCTTCCAGGGAGAGGAAAGTGATTCAGTCTTTCAAAACACTTAGCAATGGAGAAAGCAGCAATTTAAATCTGCACCACAACTTTATCCTTGTTTACTGTGCCTTTCCTGGTCACCTCCCAAAACTGACTTCCTACCCAACCAACAGTTTTTTGTCTTTAATTTGAAATGGTATTGAAGTGGTTGACTTGGGCCATTTGGCGAGTTACTCCATTTTTCCTGGGTGTCTCCCATGTATATAGGAGATATACATGTTATCAACCTTTTATTTCTTATTCTCCTTTTAAAATGTCTTTTGTTATAGGGGGCCTCAGCCTAGAAGGGTAGAGGGAAAATTATTTTCCCTCCTCTATGATCTTTACACATTTTAAAACTCATTTTCTCTGTGGCCTCTGTGATGTTTGATGCAGAGGTCAACTATCAAGCACTTATTGGAAATTTTAGTAAAACTATCTAATGAGTCCATATTTATTTCTATTACTGTTAATTTAGTTTTAATAGATTTGTTCCCTATATGTTTTACATTGCAGTAGTAGAAGTGAATTTTAATAATTCTTGTTGTTGTTCAGTCACTAAGTCGTATCTGACTCTTTGCGACCCCATAGACTGCAGCATGCCAAGCTTCCCTGTCCTCCAGTATCTCTATTTCACTTATATATATATCAATGTGGAATTCTACCACTGAAAAAATGTCAAAAGCATGGGGAAAATGAAACTGGATATCTCACAGATCCAGGTGTCCCAGGTGGCGCTGGCAGTGAAGAACCCGTCTGCCAGTGCTGGAGTCATAAGAGGCACACGTTCAATACCTGGGTCGGGGAGATCCCCAGGAGGAGGGCATGGCGCCCCACTCCAGTATTTTTGCCTGGAGAATCCCATGGACAGAGGAGCCTGGCGGGCTACAGTCTATGGGGTCACATAGAACCAGACATGACAGAAGCAACTGAGCACGCACGCACGCATCTCACAGATCAAGAAATGGGTTATATTTGATGGTAAGAGTTTGAATTTATTTTTATGGTGAATCATTGTTGTTCAGTCGCTAAGTCGTGTTTGACTCTTTGTGACCACATGAACTACAGCACGCCAGACTTGCCTGTCCTTCACTTTCTCCCAGAGTTTGCTCAAACTCATGTCCATTGACTCAGTAGTGCGTTCTAACCGTCTCATCCTCTGTCGCCCCCTTTCTCCTTTTGCTTTCTGTCTTTCACAGCATCAAGGTCTTTTCCAAAGAGTCAGCTCTTCACATCAGGTGGCCACAGTATTGGAGCTTCAGCTTCAACATCAGTCCTTCCAATGAATATTCAGGACTGATCTCCTTTAGGATGGACTGGTTTGATCTCCTTTCAGTCCAAGGGACTCTTCAAGAGTCTTCTCCAACACCACAGTTCAAAAGCATGGGAATTCTTCAGCATTCAGCCTTCTTTATGGTCCAGCTCTCACATTTGTACATGACTACTGTAAAAAACATATCTTTGACTGTACATACTTTTGTCAGCAAAGTGATGCTTCTATTTTTTAATATGCTGTCTACGTTTGTCATAGTTTTCCTTCCAAAGAGCAAGCGTCTTTTAATTTCATGGCTGTAGTCACCATCCGCCGTGATTTTGGAGCTTAAGAAAAGAAAATCTGTCACTGATTCCATGATTCCATTTTCCCCATCTATTTGCCATGAAGTGATGGGAGTGGATGCCATGATCTTAGTTTTTTTGAATGTTGAGTTTTAAGCCAACTTTTTCACTCTCCTCTTTGACCCTCATCAAGAGGCTCTTCAATTCTTTGCTTTCTCCCGTTAGAGTGGTATCATCTGCATATCTGAGATTGTTGATATTTCTTCTGGCAGTCTTGATTCTAGTTTGTTATTCCTTCAGCCCAGCATTTCTCATGATATACTCTGTATATAAGTTAAATAAGCAGGGCAACAGTATAGAACCTTGACGTATTCCTTTCTCAATTTTGAACCAGTCCATTGTTCCATGTCCAGTTCTAACTGTTGCTTCTTGACCTGCATACAGGTTTCTCAGAAGGCAGTTAAGGTGCTCTGGTATTTCCATCTCTTTAAGAATTTTCCACAGTTTGTTGTGATCCACACAGTCAAAGACTTTAACATAGTCAATGAAGCAGAAGTAGATGTTTCTCTGGAACCCCCTTGCTTTCTTCATGATCCAGTGAATGTTCACAATTTGATCTCTGGTTCCTCTGCCTCTTTGAAACCCAGCTTGTACATCTGAAAGTTCTCAATTCACGTACTGTTGAAGCCTAGCTTGAAGGATTTTGAGCCTTACCTTGTTAGCATGTGAAATGAGCACACTTGTACGATAGTTTGAACACTCTTTGCCATTGCCTTCCTTTGACATTTGAATGAAAAGTGACCTTTTCCAGTCCTGTGGCCACTGCTGAGTTTTCCAAATTTGCTGACATACTGAGTGCAGCACTTTAGCAGCAGCATTTTTTTTTTTAAATAGCTCAACTGGAATTCCATCACCTGCACCAACTTTATTGGTAGTAATGCTTCCTAAGGCCCACTTGACTTCACACTTGACTTCCAGGATGTCTGGTTCTAGGTGAGTGACCATACCATCATGTTTATCCAGGTCATGGTGATTGAAAAATTTAAATTGTTTTTAGAGGAAGAGCAAGAGGAGAGGAGTATTTTTAAGAATCAACTCACCCTAAATTGAACTTGTAAAATACATCTATCATACTGTATGTCAGCTACAAATTGGCACTTGCCATGGGCAAGGATTAAATCAGGTGCTGATGCAGCTGCTAACGTTCAACACTCCCTAAAGGAGTTCAAGGTAGAGAGCAGAAATGAGGCACTCTATGCTCCAGGAAAGCTATCAGGAAAAATCTTCAGGTAGTCAGATATTCTCAGGAGCTGATGTTATGAGCCCATCTCTTATAGCTCCTCATATCTAAGAAAGCACTAACATCCTTCATGGTGACAGTTGTTTCTCGTGACTAGCAGAAGCTTCCCGAGACCAGTGGAAATCTTCTACAAAAAAATGTGTGCTTGATTGCATGTATTCTCCCTTTACCAAAATCACATGTATACTGTCCTTCCCCCCTTCTTCTTTGGAGCAGTCTCTCAGAGCCATCTGAGGTGCTGTCTCCCGGGCTGCAGTTCTCATTTTGCCCCAAATAAAAGTTAACTTGCTACTCTTACATTGTGCAATTTTTTTTTAATTCAACATATGTAATTCTAACAATTTACTTCATAATGGAGATACTATTGCCCTCATGTTACAAATAAGGAACAGTACTAGAAGCTCAATATTCCAAGTCAAACAGAGTCGGTCTGTTACCAAAACCTTCCCCTTTCCCTACTTCTAGGCCATTTAGGATTGATGGGGAGGATGCAGTGGAGGAGAATGAAGCTAAAAATGTAGAGAATCATTAGAGGCTATTTTCTGTAGATGGTGAGCTCCTGAACATAGGCTATAGAGGTAGCTATCGAGAGAACAGACTAGATCCAAGAAATACCTAAGAGAAGAATGTCAGCAGATATGCATAATGTTTGGATATTGGAGAACAGTAAAAAAAGAAAAATGGCATCTAATTTCAATTTGAGTGA
Source organism: Cervus canadensis (assembly GCF_019320065.1). Lineage (NCBI taxonomy): Eukaryota > Metazoa > Chordata > Mammalia > Artiodactyla > Cervidae > Cervus > Cervus canadensis. The sequence continues at coordinate 27,511,652 of NC_057419.1, forward strand.
TGGAAAACATGTGATTGTTATCAAGATTTTAAACAATGAAGAATGCCTACCCCCCACCCCCACTCCCTGTGGCCAAGTGGTAAATGATGATTTGATTAATGCTCTTTGTGTTGAATTTGAAGTGCCCATTTGATAACCAGATAAAGATATCTACTATGAAATTAGATCAAAGTACCTAAAGCTAATGTGAAAGTTTTGATCCTTTACACTGGTGGTAATTGATCATACATGGAGTGTATATAGACTGAGATGATAAGAGGGTCGTGGCAGTACCCTGAGAAACATGAATATGTAAGGCAAGGGTCACTTTGATTTTCTATTTAAGAATTTTTTAATGCAGCATAAGACAAAGTGATTATAGAATACAGGATAGTGATTAATCTTGAGCTGGGGATGAGTAGAAACTGGAAGGGGACAAGAGACTTCTGGAGTACTGGCATGGTACTCTTTCTTTGTGTAGGCTATAATTTAGTAAAAAGCTAAAGTATATAAAAGGAAAGCCTAAATGCCAGTCTCATTATCCCTACTAATTTTTAAAACAAAAGGCTTTAGTCTATCAGTGAAATGCAATTGATGCATAGTTTGATCAGCTGGGGATGAATGCAGAAGCATGTATGCACTGAGTCAAAATTTGCATTTGCAATTTAACACTAAACAAATTTAATTTTCTAAATAGTGACTAAGCTAGACATTCATTAGAATTATGGTTACACTTGCATTTATTTTTGAAGTGAACATTTCTTGCTGATGACAGTCATTACTACACCCCTGAGAGGTAAACTGATTCCATTTCCTAGGTCTATTAGAATGGAATTGCACCCATCTTTCAATTTCCAGTAAACTCCTTAATTCAGTCTGTATTTTCACTCTGCAAACGTTTCTTAAAAGTTAATTTCTTGGCTGGTTTAAAGATTCTCTTCACTTCAGTGTTGTGAAAGGATTTTAATTAATAGTTCTTATCTGTTCTTATCCATTAATTCCAACCTCAGTATGAATGTGTTGTTGCTGTACTCTAAGAAGGTGCCAAAAATAATTTTTATTAGGACACAGAAAAGTTCCCTGAGGGATAGTTTTCCTTTGTTATCTACGGTTCTCACTTAGTTTAAACAATTTACAGCAAAGTCTCTACACATCTTCTTCAGGGCACATATATAGCTGTAAGTCTGTAGCACTTACACAAATATGCTCCCCTGTTAAAGATAACAAATATGTCATAATGAATAGGCTGAACGTGCTTAACACTTGCACGAATGTGTCAAAGGAGTGGGTGATTCATTTCAGTTATATTCGGCATCAAGACTGGCTTCTTTACACCTCCATGTAAAGTAGAGCAAATATTTCCTAGTTTCTAACAAAATAAGCAGTAATGAAAGTAAAAACAACTCATTTAATGCCGTGATAGTGAGATGTACTAAGAGCCATATTACTGGAAAAGTACTTAAGCAAATGGCAACTTTTCTCTTGCTTAACACCGGGAAAAGCCTTTAAAGAATAGCAGATGAATTATGTGAGTAGTATAGGATGTTCTTGCCTAGCCATTCCCTTAGTTCATTGTCTAGTCTGGGAGAAGGCTATCTTAAAATAGTAAAATGTTATAACTACTTTGACTGTGCTAAAGTGTCTTATTCTACAGTGTAACCACTACCAAGGGCAATCATTCATACTTTTATATACTCCTTGTTTGCTTTGGAGTTTAAGTTGCATTAATCGCCACTCCTTGAATTGGAAAACACATTAAAACCAGTGAAGAATGCCTCCTTTCAGTGATATTTGCTAGCAGTAGGCTATGACCTGAAACTTCAGTTAATCAGCACACTCACAAACACACAGAGACTCCGGTTTAGATTAAAAAAAGCAGTGTTAATAAATTTAAACAAGGGGACATCTGGGCAATGAGTTGGGGGAGAAAAGGAAAAAAACATAGAGTTCAATTTTGAAGGAGCTTTCAAGTTACTGAAGTAATTCCAGTAAGTCGATGATCTTCTCCATATCAGAGGCAGCTAATTAAAACTGCTCTGCAGCTTGATGTCCTGGTGGTGTGAAATTTCACAGGTTGAAATAGCTAAAGTAATGGAGCAGAATTTCTTGAATTAAACCAATTGGTATCAAGGGATTTACTCTCAAAAGACATGGAACGAGTTAATGGCCGAATCGGAGAAGCACACTTAGGGCATTTTTAGAAACTCTTGGATTTCTGGGTTATGCAAGTTGAAGGAAACCCAGGAGGCTCTATAGGATAAAATGCCCACTCTTTACCTTTTGTGGTGCAGTCAGCCTTATAATTCTGAAATTAGCAAATCTTTACCATAGATGCTCTGAAACAGTGGCCTTTAATGTTTTTCATGCATCAGAATCCCCTGGAGAGCTTTTTAAACTCCCAATGGCTGGGCCCCATGCCCAGAGCTGCTCTTGTAGCAGGTCTGGGGCAGGAGCTGGGAACTCACATTTCTGATAAATTCCCAGGTGATGCTGATGCTGCTTACCTAGAGATCACACTTTGAGAGCTCTGGAAAACAGCAGTTTCCACTCACGTTCTCTGACTTTAATGTACACCTCAATCTCCTGGCTATCTTACTAAAATATATAGAAATCCTGTGGGGATCTTATGAAAATGCATGATCCTTACTCAGCAGATAAGGTAATGCCAATTTCTCTGCTCTGTGGAACACACTTTGAGAAACAAGGCTCTAGTACCTTAGTGTGGATCTATTTATCATGCCATTCTTTCCTTAAATGAAGAAACTGTGTAAAACATGAAAGCATTCATGAGGGAAGGATTGTAAGAGAGAAAGAAGTGATTGCTCAAGTTGGGGTTAAGCTGAGAAGGAGAAAAGTGAAAGTGAGGTCGCCCAGTTGTGTCCGGCTCTTTGCGACCCCATGGACTGTAGCCTATCAGGCTTCTCCATCCATGGGATTTTCAAGGCAAAAGTACTAGAGTGGGTTGCCATTTCCTACTCCAAGGGATCTTCCTGACCCAGGGATCGAACCCGGGTCTCCTGCATTGTAGGCAGACGCTTTTACCATGTGAGCCACCAGAGAAGGAGGGTGTCATGTTAAAGGCAAGCCAAGCCAGCTTTATAGTTTCTTCTTAGTCTGACACTTTTTCCCCAAGTTAGAATGAAAGATAGACTTTTAAATATTTTATATTATGTTTGCCTGACTGAAAATTAGGTGTTCAGAGGCCAGTAGAGTTGAAACAAAACATTCTTGAGTTACTTATGTTCTCGGTTTATATTTCTTTCTTTTTAGAATTTCAAAGGGAAACAATGGGAACTACATAATTATTCCTTCTTTTTACAAAAGACTTAGTTACCTGTTGTTGTCCCCTGTTTCACACTTTACAGCCATTAACTCTCTAGAGTCAATACTCAGTCTTGAAAGTATCTAGTGATTACAGATGAACCAGTGTACAACTACTGTAGAGGGTAATTAGGCACTTGAGACTTCTTTCTTTAAAAAATATCTTATAAATATTATACTTGGTTAACAATAAAGAAAGAAAATACGAACTCTTATTCCAAACCCCACTTATTCCAAACCCCACTCTACTGTTTACTGTGGTCTCTATGCTGACATATGTTCCCAATCTCCATTGGAGAATTTCTTGTGCATATAAGAGTTCTTTGTATATTTTGGATAACAATCCTTTATCAGATGTGTCTTTGCAAATATTTTTTCTGAGTCTGTGGATGTCTTGTTCTCTTGACATTGTTTTTCTCAAAGGAGAAGTTTTTAATTTTAATGCAGTCCAGCTTATCAATTATTTCTTTCTTGGATCATGCTTTGGTGTTATATCTAAAAAGTCATGACCTTAACCAAGGTCATCTAGGTTTTCTCCTGTGTTATCTTCTAGGAGTTTTATACTTTTTCATTAGTTCTGTGTACCATAAGGTATAATTTTTAACAGTTATAATAAAATCAGGCTCATAACTCACCTTAAGCCAGTAGATTGCTATATAGTTGGGACATTTTAGCAATAAATATTGAGCAGGATCCCTTACCAGGTCAGTGATCTATGTGTAAAATAATACAGCATAGGTAATGTACTTTATAACATAGTGGTGGGTTGGTTTGTGTATTCATAGTGATAGAAATTGTAATTGATGTCTGAACAAAGTCCATATTCTAGAGAGAGTAACTGATTATAATGGGTAAGAGAAAGGAGGAAAATTAGAAGAGAGGGTAAATTTCTTGAACATGGTATACCATGCTTATTTATCTTCATGTCTCCAATGTGTTGCCTAATGCTTGGTGTCAGATGTAAATAAATGCTGACACATGAATGTATAACATAGTTAACAGCATTCATTTCTTCTCCTCTACTAGGTGACATCTGTGCTAGAGTAGAACACCATCCTATTTTACCGGTATTATATCCTTTATGATATCTAGCAACATATCCTGTTTATAGTATGAAAACGAGAAAGCAAATTTACCTATACATTATGTGCTAGACATAGTTTGTATATATTATGTTTTGAAGTATTATTTCATTGGTGTTTCTTGAAGTGGCTTAAGGCAGGACTTTGGTTAAAAACTTAAGCTGACAAGGTACTATAGTAGCTATAACAAGTTCAGAGTATTCATAAAGGGATATAGTGGTCCTCCACAGAGGTTGGCAAGTAGGAATGATAGAACCACCAGGTCAGCCCTGCTATGTTAGGCCATGCCTAAGCCAGTCTGAATTTCTGTGAGCCCACTGTTATATTTATTGACTCTCTATACACTGCCATCCAGCCTTATTTCCTCAGTGTTTTGGCCTGAGTGTAAGAAGTCCTTCCCACTCTGCTTCAACCTACAGCCAATGGTCTGTAGACTAAGACTGTAGACTGCTCAGGTACACTGAGATTTTTATCCAGTCCCCTTAACTTATTGCCTAGAACAGATCAATTAGCGGGCAGACAGGAGGAGGTAAGCCTTGATTGCCCATATGAACACTAACCATGCTAACAGCCTAGAATACATTCATAATTGTAATTGAAATTGGAAGCAATAATTGTTTAGTTTTTAGGAACTCATTAAAATTTAAGGAAAATTATATTGTTAAAGAGGATCATTATGAAAAATTCTTTCAAAACTGACAATAGCTAAGAATCCAGTTTGGGTTTATAATTGATTCACATTTGAAAATCATCTATTAAATAATTCCATTAAATATATTCAAATACCTGTTTTTTTTATAAAGGACTGTTATAGAAGTTCAAAGATGAATACTCGTATTTCAGTAATAATTGTTTTAACATAATACTATTAAGCATCTACTACCTGCAGGGCACTTTGTACATTCTCTGATACTTTAAAGCAACCCTTCACTGAGGGGTTTATTAGTCTCCTTTTACAGATATCATCACAGCTTCAGAGAAATGAACTGACCCAAGTCTACAGAGCTAACAAGCAACAGCGGTTGGGTGTGAAATACTCCTCTTCCTGACTCTGAGGTATTGTCTGTTCTGCCATCCTGCCTTTGTGAATTCAGTTCCCAATTGCTCCATCATTTTGGATTAAAAAAATAAATAAAAGCACATATAGTTAACATTCATATGGTATATCAACAGGATGACCATATATATTATCTTCTAACCCAGAATACTGTTTAGAGTAAAAGAAGAGTATAAAAAATTACCTCAATAAAGCTGTTTAAAAACAGCTTTAAAAACTACTCCAGGCAGCAAGTATAACCTGTGGCAATACAGTCCCTTTTGTAATACAGGACAATAAAACTAACCTCAATAAGAGATAACATATGATATGTACTTATCAGGTACTTAACATATAGGTCAAGAAATAGTACTTACTGCTGTTGCCATTAACATTATTAGTGTCATTAATATAGTATTTAGTAATTATCCTAGAAAATACAGTATTACATTTTTCTAGCATCTTGTCCTTGGACTGACTCCCTATTAGCCTACACATCAACCATAACATTGTCCTCTGCTCACTTACTGGGATGTCCAGTTTGACTTCTCTGGCACCCCAGGATGGCTCCATTCATACGATCAGCCCCTCCCTCCAACAAGAATTAGGCCATCCGTCACATATATCTATGCATATGTGACAACCACTAAGAGAAATCAACAGTGAAAATGATAGTGGCAATATAATAGCATCCAACAACAACAAAGAAGTAGATAAAATCATGGTTTCATTCAACCCAATGATTTCTTATTACACCTACAATAATTTGTGATTAGCTTGGATTTCTCACTCAGTGCCAGGTCCCTTCATGACTAGTACTTAACTTTTCAATATCTGTGGGGTTCATTCAATATACTTCTTTATTCAAACTTAGGTTTAAGAGAAGTGTCTTTTAGAAGCACATAAAGCCATCTTCTTGAATAGCTAGACCACAGCAAAGGGACTGGGTAAACACATGGGCTGTCACTCAATTATGGTTTTAAGTGAAGTGGAGTGAGAGTCGCTCAGTCATGTCTGACTCTTTGCGACCCCATGGACTATTCAATCCATGGAATTCTCCAGGCCAGAATACTGGAGTGGGTACCCTTTCCCTTCTCCAGGGGATCTTCCCAACCCAGGGATCGAACCTGGGTCTCCCGCATTGCAGGCGGATTCTTTACCAGCTGAGCCATAAGGGAAGCCCAGTTATGGCTTTAATGTGAATACATATTCTTTATGTATTCATTAAGGTTCTTAGGGATAACCTAATATGCATTTTTAAAGATGTTTTCTCTTCCTGTCATAATTGAGAAAGAAAATCAGAATTCCCAAAATGTATCCTGGTCTGTGAAAATCAAGATCTATTAATTGAACAGAATCACAAAAAATACATTTTCTTTTCAATTTGCAGCAACAATTACCTTGTTGTATAGTATTTTATGATCTTGACTTTCATGTTATTTCTACCCAAATTCCTCAATCTCATGCAGCATCCAGCTCTCTAAAAGCATACCTGTTAAACCACTAAAGCCATGGCATTAACTGGCAAGGAGATGTGTCTGTAATAATATTATTTTTCCTTTTTTAAAATTTTATTGAAGTATAGTTGATTTACAATGTTGTGTTAATTTCTGCTGTACAGAAAAGTGAAAAAATTATTTATTTGTTTATTTGGCTGCGTCAAGCCTTAGTTGATTGCTGCATGTGGAATCTTTGATCTTCACTGCAGCATTCAGGATTTTAGTTGCAGCATGTGAACTCTTAGTTAGGACATGTGGGACCTAGTTCCCCTGACCAGGGATGAACCCCAGCCTCCTGCATCAGAATTGCTGAGCCTTAGCCACTGGACCACCAAGGAAATCCCAACAGTATTTAAATTGGCCATCATTTCCAAAAGCTCATGGTTTCCAGTCATCCCTGACTTCTTTTATTCCTTTTCCATATAGCAAATGCATTGTCAAGTAGAGATTTGATTGATTTGATTGCTGTATTTGACCTCTAGATATACTTTAAGAGGGCTTCCCAAGTGGTTCAGTGGTGAAGAATCCGCCTGCCAGTGCAGGAGCCACAGAAGATGTGGGTTCGATTCCTGGGTCAGAAAGATCTCCTGGAGAAGGAAATGACAACGCACTCCAGTATTCTTGCCTGGAGAATCCTATGGATAGAGGAGTCTGGTAGGCTACAGTCCACGGGGTCACAGAGAGTCAGACGCAACTGAGCATGCATGCTTTAAGAAGAGGATTCTATGGGGAGCCCAGGTTTTCAGGAATTAATATTCACATTGTGTGTTATTTCACTTGTGCTTATGGCTCTAACTATTAACTTTTACTTGTATCTTTGTTCTTTTCCATAGAATTTCACAGTTCCTTCTCACTCTTCTGGGTCATTCTGTTTCCCTTCTTGATTCTAGACTCCTCCATGTGAGTTGCTTTGGCCAATAGGACGATAGCATACTTGACCCAAACAAAAGCTCGACAGAGTACTTACACATTTCCCTTTCATCTATCCTTACCTTAAGACCAAGGTTATTGGACATGTGTAAGAGACACATGGAAAGAATTAAGTTATCACTCAAGAAAGAGTGACATGGACATCAGGAAAGGCCTAAGAGAGGAAGTGATATGAATATTAAGCTGTCTCTTAAAGATTAATAGGAATTTATCAGGTGAACAGTGGAGCAAAATGATATTTTAAGTGGGAGAAGTGTCATGTAAAAAAACTAGGGAGCATGAAAAACCTTGGCATGTTAAAAAAAAAAACTCAGCTGTATGGGAACCATCTGATCACAAAGGTAATCGTATGGCATGCTGAGAGCTTGGATTATATGTTACAGTTTTGCCAATGGGGTGTTATTGAAGAGATTTTTAGTACGTATTGGTTGTTATCACTTTCAATTGAATATTTTGGCAGCAGGCTCAAAGATGGACTAGAGACTGCAGAGATTGAAGGAAGAGAGCTTGACTGAAATGGTTCCAGTGAAAGATGGTGGCTGTCATGTTTAAACTGTGAAAGTGGGAAGTGAAAAGAGGTGTGAATTCAAGAAATACTCATGTCATTGTATGGCAAAAACCACTACAATATTGTAAAGCAACTAGCTTCCAATTAAAATAAATTAATTAATTAAAAAAAAGAAATACTTAGTGGTAGAATTGACAGGCCTGATGAGTAATTAAATTTGGATAAAGAGTAAGAACAAATTGTTCCCAGGTTTGTGGGAGTTTTCATTGGGATAGGCACTATATTCAAGAGGAAGCAAGTTTTGGTTGAAGTAGGGAAGAGAAAATGGAAGGGGTGTGTCATGAACTCAATTGAACATTAACAGAATATGAGGTTTATCTTAGATGTCATGATGACAGTGGTCAAAGTTGATGGAGGAGCATCAATTGCGTTAAATCTGAGTATTTCATTATGGCATCTCTAAAAATGTTATATAGCTAGAAGTATAAAATGATAAGTGAAAATGATAAGGTTATATTATTTTTTATCAGATCTCTAATAAACAATTTGAGACGTGGGTTAAAAGAGCTGATAATTTATTTGGGACATGGAAACCTAAAGCAGCATGCATGAGGAAAGGCAAATAAAATTGTGAAACAAAGCTTGTGTTACCCCATTGGCTACTACTTCATGGCAAGCCGAGAAGAGATACTGAAGGCTGCTCAGCAAGTGCGTTCACTCAGCATCTGAGATTTCTCTGGATAAGCCACGAGGTGAAGTTGTACCTCAGAGTAGTCTCTGAGTCATTACTAATCTTACAGTATAGTGTTCCATCCAAGTGTGGAAGCAGTGTGAGGAACTAGAAACTGGGTTTAGGGTTGGTCAACATGGCTGTGTGATACAAACCAAGTGGGACAGCCTAGCAGAGGCAAATGTCCCGGCCCCTGTCCTATGCAGTGTAATCAACAAGACTGGGACACAATTGGAAGGAAAGAGGCAGTGAAGGAAATGTGAGGGGGCTCCTAAGCCTTGTATCCAACATGATCTATCAACATGGCACAGTCTCAGAAAACTTAATTGTGAGTCAAAAAATAAAGTTGGAAAACTAGACATGTAATACCACTTTAACAAAGTTTAATACAACAAAGTAATGAAACATTTTAAAGTCAATGCATGCATATGCTGTTAAAGCATTAAATAAATAATAAGATGATGAACATTAATACCAGCAAAGAGAGTACCTCTGGTAGGAAGAAAGGGACTGTAATAAGGGAAAACAATAAAAGAACCTTGAAGTATATTTGTAATGGTTTGTTTCTAAACTTGATTGGAGGAAGCTGGGCATTTTAAAATGATTTTTTGTATAACATTTTAATAGTGAAATAGTTTATTAGATAAAATGAAATAATAAGCTCTAAGACTTAGGAGCATTCATGTGAGAAAGTACAAAAAAGTAAAGAAAAGCAAATGGAATGAAAGTAAAACTTGAACAAACCAATGAATGGCAGGAAAGAAGCTAAAGAATAAGAAATCATGTAAAGCAGGAAAAAATAGAATGGTAAAAATACATCCAAACATATCAGTGATTACTCTAAATATGTATAAGCTAATTTGCCTATTTAAAAGATAGCTTTTCAGATTGGTATTTAAAACAAGCAAGACTCAGCTATATTCTATTTACAAAGATATGTTAGATAAAGTGGTGGTAAAGATTGAAAATGAAGAGAGAATTATATATTAGATGTATGATAAGAAGGAAGGAAAAGCAATAGCAACAATATAAATAGCAGACAAAACAGTACTCAAAGTCAAACAAGGACAGATTGATAAAAGTTTTTAAAAATTCCATGAGTATCTTAACATAAAGGGAAAAGAACTTCCATAGTTATATCTACATCTAGCTGAACAACTGCAAGTATAAAAAACCAATATGAGGAACTCTTCCCAAATACAGAGAAATTTGGCACACAAATAATACCAACAAGGGGCATTATAGATGGTAAGAAGACAATTGCCCCAAGAAATTGACAGTTGGTGTTCTTAAAGAAAAGAAAATAGTACCCAGCAGAAGCAAGATCATATAAGCATTCAGCAGAAATATTAAGTTACATACAGAGAAAAATCAGCCTGAATACTTTTGGTGTTCTGTTCCATCATGGTAAATACTAAAACTACTAAATTTTGAGAGAAAAATATTTGCGACTCTATTATTTCTTATAAACAGTTAAGAATTCACCAGATGTTAACCTGTTAAAAACTTCACTTTTGACATTTGTGGGCTCAAGCATATATTCCCAGAGCACTGTTCGTGACCAAGATACTTAACACTGAGTATGAAGACTCAGATTCAGGAATGAAATTTTGGTTTTAAAAATGGCATATTGGTCCACTTGGGCTGCCATAACAAAATACCATAGACTGGGTGGCTTAAACAACAGATATTTATTCCTTCACAATTCTGTAGGTTAGAAGACCAGGATCAAGGTGCCAGCCTGATCAGTTCTTGGTGAAAGCCCTCTTTTTGGATTGCGGATAGGCTCTGTCTCCAAAACAGTCATATTGGGGATTAGGACTTTAGCAAGAGTTTGGAGGGGAACACAAACATTCAGTTCATAATAGATAGGAAATGATTATTAAGTCATTTAAACATAAATCTGATTAGGATTGCATATATTCAATCAAAAATCAGTATCTTAACTCTCAAAATATAAATATACCAGGTAAAATAATGTAACTAATAGATTTAGAGTTCATGCTATATTAATAAAAACCCAAACATGAAATATGTTGAAGTGTTATCATTTTGTTATTTTTCTTTATCCATAATTACTTTTTCTAACTTGATACTAGAATGTTTAATAATTTTTGCTTTAATCTTTTCATGCTTTTCTATAATCTTCTAATTATTATTATTTTATTATGCTAAAAGGTGATAATTTAGTTTAAATGATGCAGGCACATTGTAATGCACTGTAAGCATCTGATAATTACTAATGTTTGCCTTTTTACAATTTGTCTCTTGTAGCTCTAAATTCATTTACTAATAACATGAGAAATCTCTTCAATCAGCAGTTTCATTGAATTGCATTAGTTAAACTCCCAAAGTATTTGTGATATCATTTTGGTTATTCAGCAAGCTTTTTGCATGAAACTTCTTGGTACTTTTGCATACCCTAGGAAAAATGACAATTACAGTTGAATACCCAGGAGCACTAAAATAAGAGCTTGCCTTTTCCCCCCCCTGGATTTTCAACATAGTTTGTCTCTTTTATTGAAATTTAGTTTTGAAGCTAGTTATTAAGCATAATTTAGATAGGATCAATACCACATGATTTTTAAAGCATAAAAGCATGCTTTTATTAGAGCTGAAAAATATAGGGACCTATGTCATAAAAATAATCTACAATTTAACTTATCACTGAATCCTTTTTGCTTTTCATTTTCCTCTTTGTACTGCAGCAAGATATACAAAAATGATTTGGCTGATTACCACAAATTTTAAATCAAATTTCAAAATGTGACTATATTATTTGTTTTTTAAGATTAATCAGTTGATCCATTTTATTTAGAACATTTTTTTTTCTAAAATTCCTGCAGCATGCAGAGGCTGAACATTATTCTATAAAATGAAATAAGGCAAATTATTTATATATGCTTTTCTGATATCAACTATTAAAAGGCAAAAAGTATTCCTCACATTGGTATTTAAGAAGAAAGATTGATAAAAGACTAAATTTACTACAAAAAGATTATATGGGTAGGATTGAACAATTTAGATTTAAACATTCTGTGTGAAGTGAGGTCTTCCCTGGTGGCTCAGGCGGTAAAGAATCCAAAAGGATAATGGAAATCATTATCTATTTTCTGAGCTAAAACTTGACACTTGTTTTAAATAGAACTTTAAAAAATTTATATATAAATATAATATACATATATGTATATGTTTAGTATATATATATATATATAACATGTACTCCAATTTTTATAGATATAAGTATTTTATATGATAGTAAATAAGAACAGAAGAGTTATATGCTTGGAAATTCACTTATCCTTCGTTCATATATTCCTCTTAAGATGTTACAACCTTGGCTGTTAAACCCAGTTAACAGCCACAACTCTCTTTAATCCCATGATTTCAAGTCCCAGTCACTCTTGGGCCTTGGAGGTATCTATTGTAGTCTCTGTATATGGCCAGTAAATAAAGTAAGAAAAAGCATGGAAATTTCTGCAGAAGTCTTAAAAACCAGTCTTAGAAATAATGTGTATAACTTCTGTCCATATTTCACTGTCCAGAATACAACCATATGGCCCCACATAATTGCCAAAGGGTAAAGAATTATATGTGCCTCAAATGCAGAGAAGAAACACAAATATTTGTGAGAAACAACATTCTTTGTCACAACATTAAAAAAATTTTTCTCCCACAAGGATTTATACATTATACTTAAGTCACTGGCCAAATTAAAAAATTGGACTTTGTCATCTTCCTCGGGAACATAATAAGATGAACAATGGTCCTTATCGATACATAGTTAGACTTTGTGCCAATCCTTTCATACACTAACCCTGAGTACATCTTTGTCCTAAATCTGTCCCACTGAAAACAAGAAAAAAAATCTTTTACCATTGTCAATCCATGGGCCTTCTTTACAGTAATTTTTTTTTCCTATGATAAACTTTCTACCATGCATTTAAATAGTGCTTTTTTAAAATTTTAGAGTAACAGTTATTCATTGTGGAAACGATTAATGTTTTTGATGATTTGTTAGTTTTGATCTTATCTAGTTGCCAGTACCTAACTATCTTTGTGATACGAAGGCCTTGTGCTCAAAGGATGATGAAACAACAGAAAATAAAGGATAAGTGGTATTTATTCTTTCAGGTAACAGAATTCATGTAAATTAAGGGGTACAGAAGTAGTCAGTAATGATGTCACAGTTAATGGCTCTCAGATGTAGAATCTACACTCCTGGCTCAGGGCTCAGCTTCGATGTGAAAAATATAACCATTTTACTCTTGTGTACTTGCATTATATGTTTAAAGTCAGGCGTCAGGACACTGCCTTTTTTTGTAAATAAACTGTCGTTGGAATATAGTCATGTCCATTTGATTATGTACTGTCTATGGCTATTTCAAGTTATAATGGCAGAGTTCGGTAGTTGTGACAGAGACTGTATGTGGTCCCCAAAGCTGAAAATATTTACTATCTGGACTTTTCCAAAAAACATTTGCCCACCCACCCCTGCTTTAGACCCATGAGAAGTAAACAGTAAACTTCCTTTTTCATTACAAACTCTCCATTTTTATCCCACAGAAAACTACTAAAAGCTATTAAAATCCACTGTAACACTTGGTTAACAATGTTGGCTCTTTAGTTTCAAAAAAGTTCAAACTGAAAGTTCATTAAGGAACACTGGGAAATCTTATTGAACAACATTTCTTTGTAATGATTTCCTGCCTGTGGAGGACAGTTTTGAATGTATTTATAGTCATCTTGCATTTACAAATATATGAACACAAAGACAAATTATCTATAAAATTATAATTTTTAGTTTCAGATATTTTATATTGCAGTGATGTAAGTTTAATATTTGTAAATAGTTTTTAAAAATAGGTGTAAAGGGGCTGTAAAATGTGGAATAAATTCTACAGCTACCTGGGGCGTGTTTTAAATAGTAGGCCTGTAAGGATTTGCTAAAATAAGGCTTTGCATCTTATTTTTGCAATAAATAATGCATCACGCATTCCAGTCTAAATGGAGCATACTAAGGTGCCTAATTTCCATTTTAATCATAAGTATTAAAATTGCATATGATTTTATTGTTTAAAAAATATCTACAACAAGATATAATGGTATAAGCTATTCTTGTAAAATGACTTTATAAAAACACAGATTACCCCCATAAAGGGCAAATGTGCTCTAGTTGCTGGGATCATTAAAAAATAGGAAATTATATTTCATTATGTAAGTTCTTCCCATCTAGCTTAAAAATTAAAAAGTCATAGATGATGATTGCTGATTTCAGGTTCAAAATTACAGTGGATTGTTTTTGTTTCACTCAGAGGCACATGTGTTTCATAATGTACCACTTATCTACACCAGGTTGTGATTTTCTTCTTTTTCTATTTTTTTTAAACTTTTTATTTTGTATTGGGGTCTAGGCGATTAACAGTGCTGTGATTGTTTCAGATGGACAGCAAAGGGACTCAGTCATATATATACATGTATCCATTCTCCCCCAAACTCCCTGATTTTTTTCCCCATTTAGGTTATGGCTATTCCATGATACGTTTCAGTGATACAGTGATGAAAACAGTAGATCCAATCTCTCTACTGTCTTAAGGCTATAACAACCAAGGATTAAGAACAGATGCCAAGCTGGTCTTCATAAATAAGAGTTTTGAAGAGTTGAATGCTACAGAAGGGGTGTGCCAAATGGCTTATAAAAATTATTTTTCCAACTTTCACATGGAAGCCATGTGAAAACTTTTACAGGAATTTCTCAGACCCTTTATAGTAGCAATAATGATTAAAATGAATGAAGATAGAAATAAAAGTTTAAATATGGGTGTGAAAATTGTATTTAAAGTATATTTTTACAAACTGCTTTGTTAATAGGCTATACTTTGTAGCGATTTATTTATTTATTTTACTTATATACATATTCTTACAGGGCTTAGATACCATGAGGGATGGTCACACAGTGTAAAAAGGACACCATCAGAGGTCAGTTGAGGTAAAAACTACAAAATAGATGATTTGCTCTCAAAGATCCTGCTGCCTATCTCATAATCACTTTAATTATTCGAAGTTTCTCCCAGCTGTTTATTAACTTTGTGCAGCAGCCCTGATTTCTTAGGCAGCATTTCTAAAAATATTTTCCCAGACCAACCACAGTAGACTCAATAGAGATGCTTGTTACAATATACAGATTCCTCGGCTAAGTTTCAGTCTTACTACATGAGATTCTGAGGACGGTAGGCCTGGGAATGAGTCTAAACCTAATCATAGAAAGTAGGTTGATGGCAGACGTAATAATGTCTGAATTATTATTCTGAATTAGATATTACCATTTTAACAGACTTCTTTATAAGAAGATGACTTAACCTGGAGGAGAGTGTTAAGTTGGAAGGATTTCAGGTGAATATGGGCTTCCCCAGCGGCTCAGTGGTAAAGAATCCGCTTGCAATGCAAGAGACGCAAGAGACTCGGGTTCGATCCCTGGGTGCGGAAGATTCCCCTGAAGGAGGGCATGACAACCCACTCCAGTATTCTTGCCTGGAGAACCCCATGGACTGAGGAGCCTGGTGGGCTACAGTCCATCGAATCGCAGAGAGTCAGACATGACTGAAGCAATTTAGCACAGCGCAGGGAAGCTTGTATAGATAGGTGGGAGTTTATTTTTTTATACTTCTCTACTTTATGGTACAAGGTGGGAATCTGCAGGCTGTGTGCTTGCTCCAGCTATACGTGTAATTTTGACTTAGCTTAGATTCCTCTATTGGGTTGCCTAATAGAGACTACTCCTAGGAAGTTTCATAGTAGGTAATGGCATATTTCCCTACAAATACATGCAGGAATTTGAATATTTTACACATTTTTCCATTTTTAGGAAAATCATGAACGTTAGGTGAGTAACATTTCGTACCAAGTCAGACTGGATACCTGAATGACTGGTTTAAATATTTTTTGTATTTGGAAACATGGGTCCTGTGATTTGGATATTGTTATTTCCTTATGCAATTCTTATTTTCAACAGATACATAGTATCTCTTAAAGCAAAATCTTCAACTGCTTTTTGTTTAGTATTTAAATCACCTGGAAATATAAGAAGTGATTATCTGTTGTTGTTAAGAGTAAAGTCATTTTTGTTTGAAATCATTTTTTTAAGAAAACCACTTACAAGCTGGCAAGTATCTATTAAATCTGAAACCTAGACCGAGGTATTTTATGAGGATTCAGAAACAACAAAAAAAGGAGAGCTTTATCATTTTGCTTACAAGAATAAGAAGAGGAAAATCCTACAGTAAATGAAAATGAGGGGATGTGGAGTTGTAATGTTCCTTAGGCAAACTAGAAAAAAAAAAACTGAATGGAACAACTATACACCAACAAACTAGACAACCTCGAAGAAATGAAAAAATTCTTAGAAACGTATAACCTACCAAGACTGAATCAGGAAGCAATAGATAATCTGAACATACCAATTACTAGTAAGGAGATTGAATCACTAATCAAAAATCTCCCAACAAGGAAAAGCCCAGAACTGTATGGCTTCATTGGTGAATTTTACTAAACATTTAAAGAAGAATTATTGCCAGTCCTTCTCAAACTCTTCCACAAAATAGAAGAGGATGTAATACTCCTGAAGTCATTTTACATGGCCAACATTGCTTTGATAAAGCCAGAAAAGAGACCTACAGGAAAAGAAAACTATAGACAATATCTCTGATGAATATAGATGAAAATTTTCTCAATAAAACACCAAATTTATTAACATATAAAAAGGATCATTCACCATGATCAAGTGGGATTTGTCCCTGAGATGGAAGAATGGTTCAACATACACAAATCAATAAGTGTAATACAGCACATCAATGGAATGAAAAAAAGTTTTATGATCAGCTCAACTGACTCATGAAAAGCACTTGACAAAATTTAGCATCCATTCATGATAAAAACCCCTAAAAAAATTAAGTATAGAAGGAACATATCTGAACATAATCAAGGCTACATAAGCCTGCAGCTAACATACTCCATGGTGAAAAGATTGAAAGATTTTCCTCTAAGATCAGGAACAATACAGAAGTACCCACTTTTACTGCTCCTATTCAACATAATAATGGAAATTTTAACCAGAGCAATCAGTCAAGAAAAAGAAGCAAAAAACATCAGAATTGGAAAGGAAGAAGCAGAAAGAGAATTAGTAAACTGGAAGATAGGTCAGAAAAATTATCAGAATAAAGCACAGTGAAACAAAAATTTAAAATATAAAACAGAGGATAAAAGTCATAGAGGATACAGTAAGAAGCTTTAAAAAAAAAAAAAAAAAGAAGCTTTAATATACAGTTAATATCAGAAGGAGAGGAGAAAAATAGAAGTGAAGAGGTAATATTTTAAGAAATAATAGTTGAAAAAAATTACTGAAACTGATGACAGATATCATGCCATAGGTTCAAGTAACCCCCAAAAAATATCCATCAAGATGAAATATACACACATATAAACATACAAATATATACACACAACTCATTAGACACATCATAGTGAAGTGAAAAAAAGGAAAATTATAAATCCCTAATGAAAATAATGTAGATAATCCTCAAAGGGGAGACAGACTGTTACAGTGGAAATCAGAAAATAATAGAATAATTTATTGACTTTACTTTTTAAAAAGGTGAATTAAATCCTTTATCTATATCCAGGGGAAAACTTTTCCATAACTAATATTAAATAAGAGTAGTCTTAGGCAAAAGGAAACAAAAAATAAAGTTAAATTTAGAATTTGCCAGAAGCAGACACAGTTTAAAGGAAATACTAAAATCTGTACCTCAGAGATAAAGAAATCTCTGAAAGGTAGATTCATGAAGGAATGAAAAGTAAAGAAACCACACAAAATTAATAATGTATGATTTTAGAAAAAAGCAAAATACATGATGCTGCTGCTGCTGCTAAGTCACTTCAGTCGTGTCCGACTCTGTGCGACCCCATAGACGGCAACCCATCAGGCTCCCCCGTCCCTGGGATTCTCCAGGCAAGAACACTGGAGTGGGTTGCCATTTCCTTCTCCAAAGCGTGAAAGTGAAAAGTGAAAGTGAAGTTGCCCAGTCATGTCCAACTCGTCACGACCCCATGGACTATAGCCTACCAGGCTCCTCCGTCCATGGGAGTTTCCAGGCAAGAGTACTGGAGTGGGTTGCCATTTCCTTCTTTTTAGCATTTAGAATAGTGTTTAAATCTTGTAAGAAAGTTAGATGAAGACATAAAATAGGGGCTATAGATAGAAGCAAGATACTGTTATGTTCTAGTTCTAAGTTGGATGGTAGGTTTTTGGGTACTTATTATCATGCTTCTTAATTTAAACATAAAGTACCCAATATGTACTAAATATATTTAGTGTGTGCATGTGTGCTCAGTCACTTCAGTCATGTCTGACTCTGTGACCCCATGGACTGTAACCCACTCAGCTCCTCTGTCCATGGAATTTCCCAGGCAAGAATACTGGAATGGGTTGCCATTTCCTCCTCCAGGGGATATTCCTGCCCCAGGGATTGAACTTGCATCTTTACCACTGAACACAGGGAAGCCCAATATTATAAGCAGAAAATTACAGCGTTTGGGGGAATAAAGCAACTATTAGGAATGCAGTCATAGCACCTCTCTGAGATAGATGATGATCTAACAGGGAAGACTTAAACAGTCTTTAAAATGCAGCATCCACTTTGAACCAATGAATATTTTACATTTCAAGAAGACAAGAAAGGGAATTAAGCAAATCCTAAAATTGAAAACATAGGTAAATGGACCTAGCTCTATATAGGACTGATTATATAATCACATTGGAAAAATTTTAAAAAATTTTCCAAGACTATGACTAAATATTTAGTGGATAATTTTAAGGATAAAAATCTACAAAGAAATATTTAATCTTACACAGCAAGCTTGTTGTTAGTAATGCTAATGGCATAGTGATTCTAAACTATATTGTGTACATTGAAGGATAGTGCAAATGATTAATATATTGATGTTATTATAAACCAAGATTCTCACTGTGAGAAAAGGAAGAAACAACTATAAGGTGAGGAAAGGTCAAAAACAGCCTGTAGGATTTCTTTTTTATTTGTTTGTTTTTCATTATTTCTTTCTTTATTTATTTTTGGCTGCACTGGGTCTTTGTTGCTGCCTGGGCTTTCTCTAGTGGTGGTGAACAGGTGCTACCCTTCATTGTGGTGCATGGGCTTCTCACTGCAGTGGTTTCTGTTGTGGAGCATGGGCTCTAGGGCACATGGGCTCAGTAGTTGTGGTTCCTGGGCCTAATTGCCCCAGGGCATGTAGGGAACAGGGATTCTGGGAGCAGGGATCAAACCTA
The DNA here is from genome assembly GCF_019320065.1 of Cervus canadensis. Classification (NCBI taxonomy): domain Eukaryota; kingdom Metazoa; phylum Chordata; class Mammalia; order Artiodactyla; family Cervidae; genus Cervus; species Cervus canadensis. The sequence goes on from NC_057419.1 coordinate 27,531,079, forward strand.
TGTCCCCCACAGTGGCAGAGGACTCAAGCACTGGGCCACCCAGGAAGTCCCCATTATTTTTTTTTAATTGAAATATAGTTGATCTACAGTGTTGTGCTCATTTCTGTTCTACAGCAAAGTGATTCAGTTATATATATATGGATCATTGAAAAAGCAAGAGAGTTCCAGAAAAACATCTACTTCTGCTTTATTGACTATGCGAAAGCCTTTGACCGTGTGGATCACAACAAATTGTGGAAAATTCTTCAAGAGATGGGAATACCAGACCACCTGACCTGCCTCCTGAGAAATCTGTATGCAGGTCAAGAAGCAACAGTTAGAACTGGACATGGAACGACAGAATGGTTCCAAATAGGGGAAGGAGTATGTCAAGACTGTATATTGTCACCCTACTTATTTAACTTATATGCAGAGTACATCATGAGAAATGCAGGACTGGATGAAGCACAAGCTAAAATCAAGATTGCCAGGAGAAATATCAGTAAGCTCAGATATGCAGATGACACCACACTTATGGCAGAAAGTGAAGAAGAACTAAAAAGCCTCTTGATGAAAGGGAAAGAGGAGAGTGAAAAAGTTGGCTTAAAACTCAACATTCCATGGCTGATTCATGTCAATGTATGACAAAACCCACTACAATATTGTAAAGTAATTACCTGCAACTAATAAAAATAAATGAAAAAAAAAACTCAACATTCAGAAAACTAAGATCATAGCATCTGGTCCCATCACTTCATGGCAAATAGATGGGGAAACAATGGAAGCAGTGACAGACTTTATTTTGGGGGGCTCCAAAATCACTGCAGATGGTGACTGCAGCCATGAAATTAAAAGATGCTTGCTCCTTGGAAGAAAAGCTATGACCAACATAGACAGTGTATTAAAAAGCAGAGACATGACTTTGCCAACAAAGGTCCGTCTAGTCAAAGCTATGGTTTTTCCAGTGGTCATGTATGGATGTGAGAGTTGGACTATAAAGAAAGCTGAGCACCAAAGAATTGATGCTTTTGAACTGTGGTATTGGAGAAGACTCTTGAAAGTCCCTTGGACTACGAGGAGATCAAACCAGTTCATCCTAAAGGAAATCAGTCCTGAATATTCATTGGAAGGACTGATGTTAAAGCTGAAACTCCAATACTTTGGCCACCTGATGTGAAGAACTGATTCATTAGAAAGACCCTGATGCTGGGAAAGATTGAAAGCCGGAGGAGACGGGGACAACAGAGGATGAGATGGTTGGATGGCATCACCGACTCAATGGACATGAGTTTGAGTAAACTCTGGGAGAGGTGATGGACAAGGAGGCCTGGCATGCTGCAGTCCGTGGGGTTGCAAAGAGTCGGACACAACTGTGCGACTGAACTCAAATCTGTGTGTGTGTGTGTATATATATATATGCATTCCTTTTTTAAACTATTTTTTTCCATTATGTTTTATCATAGGGTACTGCATATGGATCTCTCTGCTATACAGTAAGACCTTGTTGTTCATCCATTCCATATACAACAGCTTATATCTGCTAAGCCAACCTCCCACTCCATTGCTTTCCCACCCCTCTCCTCCTTGGCAGCCCATGGTCTGTTCTCTATGTTTGTGAGTCTGTTTCTGTTTTTTAGATAGGTTCATTTGTCATATTTTACATTCCACATGTAAGTGATATCATATGGCATTTGTCTTTCTGAGTTACTTCACTCAGTATGATAATTTCCAAATCTATCCATGTTGCTACAAATGGCATTATTTCATTCTTTTTATAGCTGAGTAGTATTCCATTCTATATATGTGCCACACCTTCTTTATCTAGTCATCTGTCAATGGAGACATTTAGGTTGTTTGCATGTCTTGGCTATTGTGAATAGTGCTGCTATGAACATAGGGGTACACATATCTTTTTGAATTATAGTTTTGTCCAGATATATGCCTAGGAGTGGGATTGCTAAATATGGTAATTTTATGTTTAGTTTTCTGAGGAACCTCCATACTGTTTTCCACAGTGTCTGTACCAACTTACATTCCCACCAGCAGTATACAAGGGTTCTCTTTTCTCCAGGGCTGCTTTTGAATTAGAGATTCAGTGTTAGTTCCTTATGTACATATTTTCTCTCTGTCCACCAAAAGAGCCTGGTGTTACAATGTCATTCATTGCAGTGAACACCCCTGTGTCAGTCTGGGCCCAATCAGGAGATAGAAATCACAGTGTAGGTGTAAGTGGGGGAAGTTTAATAAAAATAATTACTAAACTGGAATGTAGAATTGACTATGAGATATTTGAAAACTCTATATGGGATTTTTTTGGCTGAAGGAGGCTAGCAAGAAGGAAAAACTCATTAGAGATTCCCTCCCCAAATCTGGGTTTGAGACCTCAATGGTGAAGGTGTAATTCAGTTCACTAGATAGAATAAAATTTTGCTGACTTTCCAAAGCCAGACCTTGTCTACTTTTACTGAACAAAGGGGAAGTGACCCTTCAGAGTACAGGCAAAGAGCGCACAATAAACAGCCCATGTGTGTTTGTGTGTGTGTGTGTGTATGTGTTTTCACAAAGGAGGTAAAAAGCCTCTGGGCAACAGGAGAGCAGCATGGGAAGCTGCAGAGGGAATTGGCAGCTACAGGGAGGAAGCCTTGTAGGTACTGGTTTTGCCAGGCCAAGGATACAAGGTTGCCAGGGACCATGCAATCTGGGTGCGTTGAAGTTTGCCATATGTCCTCCCAGCTACACTGCTGTTTAACCATACTGCAGAAGGGCCCCTTCCTCCTACAATGTACCCCCGTGCCCTCTTCTGAGAAAGTTTAATATCATGGGAAATACAAAAATATCCTTAGAGGAATTTTGTATATTACTATAGAGGATATGTTGATGTTTACAGCTGAAACTGAGAGGCAATAAATAGATTACTGTCAAAACATTTAATACTCAAATATTTGTTTCAAAATATCATTACTCTTTAAAAATACCAGGGCTCCTTGAATAAAAGACCAATTCTAGGTATGGGTATGGAAAGAACAGAGAGACTGAAGCTTCTTACCGAAGACTTGCTCATGTATCAAGGGGAATATGTCACCATGCAGAGGCTCCCACTGACCAAATTTGGTTCAGTTGCGCATCAAACAGGATAGTGACAATAAAGGCAGATAACTGGGGAAAGAATTCATTGAGTTCTCCAGGGGATCTTCCCGACCCAGGAATTGAACCTGTGTCTCCTGCATTGGCAGGCAGATTCTTTACCACTGTGCCATCTGGGAAGCCTATTGAGTCCATAGTAGTAATCAAAAAGAAAGAATGCTAAAGGAAGTTATTTTTTATAGAAGAAAGACACAAAAAATAGATGGAATAAAGCAGAAGGTCAAATTAGCAATGAAAAGCATAATTGATTTAGATAGGGATCATCCATGTATCCCTGGAGAAGCGCATGGCAACTCACTCCAGTATTCATGCTTGGAGAATCACATGGACAGAGGAGCCTGGTGGGCTACAGTCCATAGATTTGCAAAGAGTTGGACACAACTGAAGTGACTTAGCATGCACACACTCATCCGTGTATGGTAAAATGATTGGGTGAAATTTCTTGGGGACTTGAGTATTCACTGTGTTAAAAAATATCACCCCACTGATTTTATATACCAGAAAAAGAAAAAAGTACCATTAGAAAAAAGAAATGTGGAGAACTCTACCTAAACTAAGTTATCAATGTAGCATCCCCAATAATGTGACATACTGACATGTGTCTCCTTGATGTGAAGCAAAAGAAAACACACATATTTTTTGTAGAAATCATACCAAAAATATTTGATCTGAATCTAATCAAATTAAAACAATTAGAGAAATTTGTAGAACAGTCTATAAAACCTGTGCACATGCTGAGTTGCTTGTCATGTCCAACTCTGTGCAACCCTATGGACTGTAGCCCACCAGGCTCCTCTGTCCATTGGATTCTCCAGGCAAGAATACTAGAGTGGGTTGCCATGCCCTCCTCCAGGGAATCTTCCCAAATCAGGGATTGAACCCGCATCTGTTACATCTTCATTGGCAGGGGGGTTCTTTACCACCAGAGCCTCCTGGAAAGCCCTATAAAACCCAGATACTGCCAAAATGTCAATGAAATGGTGGTAATTTCTGGATTAAATGACACCTTAGAAACATGACAACTAAATACAATACAGACTCCTGCCGATTTTTAAAAACACAAAAACATTATTTGTGATATTGGGGTGAAAGTGAAAAAAAAGTGTTAGTTGCTCAGTCATGTCCGACTCTTTCCATGGACTGTAGCCCACCAGGCTTCTCTGTCCATGGGATTTCCCAGGCAAGAATACTGGAGTGGGTTGCCATTTCCTTCTCCAGGGGATCTTCCCGACCCAGGTATCGAACCCGGGTCTTCCACAATGCGGGCAGATTCTTTACCGTTTGAGCTGCCGATATTGGGGTAGCGGACTATAATAATATTGTTAAACTAAAATTTGTGTGTTTGGGGTAACGATAGTTTGGTTTATAAACTTTAATCTCAGGGCATCTATGGTGATATATGTGGTATCACAATTTAGTTCCAAATGATTCAGCAAAAACTATCTTTATACACAAATGTACATAAATACAAAGACAGAGCCAGTATGCACAAATGAGAATACTGCACTTGCTTTGGCAGCACATATACTAGATGAGGAGAATACTAGTGTTTTTCTTTTTCAAAACATTTAGAAATTCCATCCTCACCATTCCTCTCCCAACCCCACACATATGACACACAGATCAAAATATAAAATATAAAAATGAAAGTAGTAGATTGACTCCATCTAAATCAAGTATGTTACCCTATAACTTGTTTCTTTTGAGGAAATCAGAACTTAAAGTTCAATGCAATATTGATTAACTCAATAATGTGCTTGTTTCCTAAGTTTAAATGTTATCATGTGTATTAATTTAGAGATAAGCCATCTAATATTATTTAGAAAAATCTTTAATCAAAATGGCTGCTTAAAGGGGGAGGTTTCCATTACCTGGAAAATTTAGTTATTTGATATCTGTTTATTATCTTAGACATCAGAAAAATGAATCCATATAGTAATTATTTGGTTATTTTTATCTATAGCTGTACAAATTTAAGAAGCTTTAGCACTTTGAAGAGAGCCTACCCAATGCAAGTGTCATTTTCTCCGGTGAAGCCCTATCTGTCTCACCTCATCCTTGCTTATAGATTTTTATTATGTGTTTCACCTCTTCCTTCATAAACAATGGTGCTTTTGTGGGCACACACCATCCATTCCACATTTTTGTATAGCTCATAAGACATAGTGTATTTCCTTCTGGTACTCTAAGATCTCCAGGATCAAGGCTGAATAAAACAGAAACAAACACTGTAGAACTGGGAAATTTACACTTCAAGGCATTTGGTCATTTGTATTGCTCTTTATAACTGCCAATATAAAATACTGTCACCTTAAAGAAATTTTAAATTCCGAAGATTTTAATCTTTCCCAGACTTAACATATTAAAATGTCACAATGGTTATGCTAGATATCCCACTGTCGGCTGCCCAACTCTCACTTAGACTGACAATGGGAGGAAACGTGGTTTTTGTAACATATATTTTCTTCAGTAGGAATTTGGATTGCTGGATGTAATATGTGCAAAAATGATTTCACAGTAGTTGAATTAAGACTACTATACTTTAGCATATGCCTTTACATGTAATTCCCTTGTTACAGAATTTTACTTTCTCAGAGGGTAACTTTCTATTTCAATTACTATTAATATTTTAATATGTTTTTTCCGTTTCAGTTCAGTTCTGTTCAGTCCCTCAGTCGTGTCCGACTCTTTGTGACCCCATGAACCGCAGCACGCCAGGCCTCTTTGTCCATCATCAGCTCCCAGAGTTAACCCAGATCCATGTCCATTGAGTCGGTGATGCCATCCAACCATCTCATTCTGTGTTTTCACTTTCTCTTCCTGCCCTCAATCTTTCCCAGCATCAGGGTCTTTTCAAATGAGTCAGCTCTTCGCATCAGGTGGCCAAAGTATTGGAGTTTCAGCTTCAGCATCAGTCCTATCAAGGAACACCCAGGACTGATCTCCTTTGTAAGACTTTTTTTTGTAATATGTCACATAATGTGTAATGCTCAGCAGGCTCAGCAGGTAAAGAATCTGCCTGCAGTGCGGGAGACACAGGAGATGTGGGTTCAATCCCCAGGTCGGGAAGATCCCCTGGAGGAGGGAATGGCAACCCACTCTAGTAATCTTGCCTGGAGAATCACATGGAGAGAGGAGCCTGGCTGACTACAGCCCAAAGGTCGCAAGGAATTGTACATGACTGAGTGACTAAGCGCACACACACACACACGCATGTCACGTAGTGATAGTACATAGACAAGAGAATCAAGTTAACACTTTATCTCGCTGGAGGAATTAATGAGGAGGCTCTTATTTTGTGCATTATTTTTTGTATGACTTGGAAAGCTACAAAACCACACAAAAACAAACTGGATATTTAAGGCTAGACCATATGAATCCCAGGGATCCTAGAAATTTCCCTGACTAGCTACTGATTTGCCAACCAAGTTCACATGGGCATATAAGCAGCTTCATGGCAACCAACCTTGGCAGGTGGTTGAGCACTCATGCCCATGCCCATGCTTGAATAGTCAACACTCCTGACTGGACTTCATCAATCTCCAAAATACAACACAGAAGCTTTTTTATTAGATATCAGCAATTTCTAACTGCTGAGGCAACCGTAACTTTTTAAATTTACCAGTGCTTATGTATCCAACATGATATACAGTTACTCTTCCTGTCTGGTACTTGGTTTATTTCACTATATCTAAGTCATTTCTTATTTGTCTTGTCCTTACTAGGCAGACTTCTTGGAAGCAGAGACTCTATCTTTTTTCATTATAAATCTATACTAGCTGAGCTCAGCATTTTCCTTCAGGTGATCAAGGCATAATTGTGAGAGTAAAGAAAACTCTAAGCAAAGATGGCCTTTGTCATTATTGTTGCTGTTATGTGTCTGTATGTCTTGAAGGGTAAGAAATGACTTAAATGGTATGCCAAAAATTTGGTATACAATTTACTGTTTTACTACAGGAGAATCCTCTGAATTTGTGCTCATAAACAAAACCTAAAAAAATACATTCAGCATTTTAAAGGCTTTAAAGACTCTTGGGAAGTGAAATTTTGGAGAGTATCACTGAGAAGGGAGAGATTCATTTTGCAATTTATGTATTTTGGTGTACTTTAGTATTTTAAAAATTCGAGCACATACATGTTCCTGTGCAAATTTAAAACAAAACTGTGTAGATACAGTTAAAATTGTCTTTATATTTAACCTGTGGAAGGCCAACAATACTATTTATTGCAGAGACAAATAGGTTTTGTGATTGCTTTTGGCTTTTCTTGATTTGAAGTTACACTTAAGTGTTTCTAATCACACAAAAATAATATATAAAGAGGGCAGGAAGAAGCTTTTGTAGTTGTGATAGATATATTTACAGCAGAGATTGCAGCAATGGTTTCACACGTGTATACTTCAGGTTTATTATATTGCGTTTACTAAATATGCACAGCTTTCTGTATGTCAATCATAGCTCAATAAACTGAGTTAAAAAAAGAAATTTCCAAATGTCATCCATTTAAACTTGGGACTTACGCACTTATAAACATTCTATACTAAGTCACTAATAAATTCTAATACAATTATAAAACACCAGTGGAGATTTGCCAAAAAGAATGAACAATTCTATTTTATGCCCTCTGTCCAGTTTCTAAGACCCCATAGTTCAACTTTACATCAGCCCAAGAGTCCTTCTACTTCTGTTTATTTTTTGCAAGGCTTTTTTTTTCAAATTGTGGTAAAATTGATATGCAATAAATATGCACAGATTTTGCCAGTTCAGTTTGACACTGGGACTTCAACTGTACTACTCCTGTGCACTCAGGGTGAGTTTGTAGGAAAGGGTTGGCAGATCAGGGAAGGCTCACTCTACAGCTGGAGCATTGCATGATTCTCATTCATCCTTCATCCCACTCACCCCATGAAAAGTTTAAAATCTGGCTAGTTTTCCCTTAACTTCTATGGTTGATACCTTCTCATCCCACTGCTCCATCAAGGTAAAAGCAGATGTGTACCATTACACATCTTCCTTCCTAAGAGCTTTCTGGAATTTAGTCTATTTGGATTTATTTGCATCTTCAGTTCTCTTACAGGCTTAAGAACTCTGTATGTCTAATTTCTTCAGCTTGCTTGCACTGTTAAAATGGGAGCAATGGTTTCTTTTTTTATTAAATTATTTATTTTAATTGGAGGCTAATTACTTTACAATATTGTAGTGGTTTTGCCAATTACATTGACATGCAATTAGCCAGGGGTATTACATGCGGTTCCCCATCCCGAACCCCCATCCCATCCCTCAGGGTCATCCAGTGCACCAGTCCTGATCACCCTGTCTCATGCATTGAACTGGAACTGCCGATCTATTTCACATCATGACAATATACATTGTTCCATTGCTATTCTCTCAAATCATCCCCACCCTCACATTCTCCCACAGAGTTCAAAAGTCTTTTCTGTATTTCTGTGTCTCTTTTTCCGTTTTGCATATAGGGTTATCGTTACCTTCTTTCTAAATTCCATATATATGTGTTAGTATGCTGTAATGTTCTTTATCTTTCTGGCTTACTTCACTCTGTATAATGGGCTCCAGTTTCATCCATCTCATTAGAACTGATTCAAATGAATTCTTTTTAACGGCTGAGTAATATTCCATGGTGTATATGTGCCACAGCTTCCTTATCCATTCATTTGCTGATGGGCATCTAGGTTGCTTCCATGTCCTGGCTATTATAAACAGTGCTGCGATGAACATTGGGGTGCACGTGTCTCTTTCAGATCTGGTTTCCTCAGTGTATATGCCCAGAAGTGGGATTGCTGGGTCATATGGCAGTTCTATTTCCAGTTTTTTAAGAAATCTCCACACTGTTCTCCATAGCGGCTGTACTAGTTTGCATTCCCACCAACAGTGTTAAGAGGGTTCCCTTTTCTCCACACCCTCTCCAAGCATATTATTGCTTGTAGAACTTTTGGATAGCAGCCTTCCTGACTTGGCCGTGAAATGGTCCTCATGTGGTTTGATTTGCCAAATTTCTCTGCATAATGAGTTGATGTGAGCATCTTTTCATGTGTTTATTAGCCATCTGTATGTCTTCTTTGGAGAAATGTCTGTTTAGTTCTTTGGCCCATAAAATGGGAGCAATGGTTTCTTGAGAATTTCTCTACACTACACAGAAGTGAATTCTCTGATGCTTTTGTAAAAACATTTGTAGAATATAAGTAAGGACCTTCCAGGTGGTGCAGTGGTAAAGAATCCGCCTGCCAATGCAGGAGATGTGGGTTTGACCCTGGAAGAAGATCTCCTGGAGAAGGAAATGGCAACCCCCTCCAGTATTCTTGCCTGAGAAATCCCATGGACAGAGGAGCCCAGTGGGCTACAGTTCATAGGGTCACAAAGAGTAGGACATGACTGAGCACACACATATAGAATGTAGCTTATTGCTCATCTCAAAGACCTGTCCCCTGTTCTAGTAATTATCACTCATTTATGGATGGAGTTCTGTCCTTTGCATCCCTTGGACATTCAGGCATATCTTGTTTAATTGTGCTTTGCTTTATTGTGCTTCATAGACACTGCATATTTTACAAATTGAAGCTTTGTGACACTCTGTGTTGAGCAAACGTATCAGCGACATTTTCCCAACAGCATTTGCTCACTTCCTGTCTCTGTGTCATATTTTGGTAATTCTCTCATTATTTCAAACTTTTTAATTATTATTTTATTTGTCATGTCAATCTGGGATCAGTGATCTTTTCATGTGACTACTGCAAAAAATATGACTTACTTAAGGCTCAGGTGATGATTAGTATTGTTTAGCAATAAAGCATCTTAAGATTAAGGTATGCATTTTTTTAGACATAATGTTATTGCAAGCTACATAGGCTGCACTATAGTGTAAACATGTTTATTGTAAACATGCACTGGGAAACTGAAAAATTCGTGTGACTTGCTTTATTGCAATATTTGCTTTATTGTGATACTCTGGAACCAAACTCACAGTATCTCTGAGGTATGACTATATTTCCAACTCAGTGGCTAGGAGGAAGGAAAATAATGATATCTTTTAAAAGAATAATATACCTGCATTCTTTAAAAAATTACTACAAACTTTTCAGTTTAAAAACAACAGAAATATGTAATCTTGCAGTTCTGTAATCAAGTGTGGCACAAGTTTCATTGGGCTAAAAATCAAGGTTTTAGCAAGGCTGTGTTCCTTCTGGAGACTCAAGCAGAAAATATATTTCTTTTCCTTTTTCAGCTTTTAGAGACAATCCATTTTTCTTAGCCTCTGCTTCCTTTCCTGTATTTTCCAAGGCAACTATGTCACACCTCTCTGATCCCTAATGTCTCCCTCTATAGTTCTACTCTCTTGTCTTCCAATTTCACTTCTAAGACCTTTGTGGGGCTTTCCTGGTGGCTCAGACGGTAAAGAATCTGCCTGCAGTGCAGGAGACTGGTTCGATCCCTGGGTCAGGAAGGTCCCTGGAGAAGGGAATGGAAACCCTCTCCAGTATTCTTGCCTGGAGAATGCCATGGACAGAGGAGCCTGGCTGGCTACAGTCCATGGGGTCATGGACATGACTGGGCGACTCTCTCTCACACACACACACAGACACACAAGACCTTTGTGACACCATTGGGCCCAACTGGAAAATACAGGTTAATCTTCCTATCTTCTGGTCAGCTGAAAAACAGCTTTAATTCCCCTCTCTCTTGTAACGTGACACATTGACAGATTCTGGGGCTTAGGACATGGATATATAAGGGACCACTCTTCTGACTACCGCAGGACAACTCACATCTCATCCTTCAGGATTCTCAGAAATTGACTGGTGTCCTTTTTTTCAAGACCATTCTAATTCTCCAGGAGTTTACACATGCAGTGATTAACCCTAATTCTAATCACATGGAAACCATTATAAAATTTCAAAAAATATATCTACACAGCAAAGATAGCATTTTTAGCAATATTAATAAATTTTACCCTTCAGACATGTTTTCTGTTCTTTTACAATACATGAATTTAAAGTAAAACACCTGTAGAAATTTAATCTTAAATTTATTTTCTTTTTTTAAAAGTTATTTTGTTAAATGAAGGAACAAATAAAAGTAAATTACATGTTAAAGTGCTTATTGTAGCAAATATTTTAGTGGCATGTCTTTAACTAGCTTGGGGCATTGTCACATATCCCTTGGATAGGGGAAAAAATATCTATGTCTTGTTTTGGACAACATGCTATGGAGGTAAATAATTTGCTGAGAATTGGCTGGCAGAAAGCAAGTCATTTTTTATAATAATCTAAGCATTTTAATGGAGAGCTATTTATCACACTCTCCTATTATCACTTGGTATTTGAACCATAAAGGTAATTAACTAGGAATAAGTGAACCAAATAATATGCCTACACCTGTCCACCTTTTTTCAGCATGACTTTATGATGCACAGTGGTAGGAGAAATGTCTTAGCTGGGAGGCAAAAAATAAAATATTAATGCTTTTAATATTGAATGCCTTTATGCCTTTGGAACAATGATTCAATAATGTGAGCCAGGCCTTGGGATTTAAAGGTGTTAGGGTCACACCTGAATAGCATAGCAGTTCCTTTGCCAGCCGCAAGCATTCTGACTCAAAACTTCGACCTGAAACTATCTCTAAAATCCTTCATATGTTTAAATGATACCTAGGATTACTTAGCAGCATTTCCATGCCCACTGGCTGTAAGGATTGATAGCCAGAATTTGATTTTTAAGCTACTGCCTCTGAGACTTTTGCGTATTTATAGAATGCTTAATTATAAATAATTAAAATAATAACAAACTCTCAATAAATATCAAGCTTTTGTTTGTTTGTTTTCCTACTTTCGAGATGATAGAACATCCAGGGGATTATTTTATTTTGTGATGCAACAAAAAACCTGCAGAATGAAAGCTATTTTTTTTTGGAGATGGAAACTAGGCATTGGGAGAACAACAAACAGATGTGGACCATGGAGAGAAAACAGAATCTAAAACCAAAATAAATTAACTAAATAATTTTACAAGGTCCAAACAAGTAAATAGTTTAACCCATCTAAACTCAGCGATATGTGACATAGCGTCTGTATCTCAAGTTAAAGGCCAGATGTCAGCAGAGAGGAAGGGGAACAACAAAAAGGTACAACCCTAGAGTCATCTTTCTGTCATGAGCACACACAGAGGACATCTATAGAGCTTTATACAGGGATCCATACCTTGATTTTCTCTTTTATATGTCAGGGAGCAACTCCAGCAGATGTGTTTCTTGTGATTCCAATGTGTAACATTGAGAATCAAGGTTGAGAATTTTTCCACTAATCTATAATTTAAAATTTCAGAGTCCAAGTCACAGAATACACAAGCAAAGAACCAGGTGTATCAATCAGCATTCACAAGAGTCTGATGGATAAGGGCTGCATTACATAAACTACCTATGATTTTTAAAGCTCTCTCTCTCATTCTTCACGCAGGCCAGTTGTTGGGATGGTAGTATTTTGAGGAAGAGGTGTGCACCCAGTCAGAGGTGTCAGAAGCAAAGGAAGACTATCCTGAGGAGTCATTTCATAGAACATGATGTAGGTAAAATCCATTATTTGATGTCATGGAGAAAAATCAATAAGTTGGCGAGTTGCCTTTTTTCATTTAAAATCTTTGGCTTTGTCCGTATCTAGCACCTAAGAAAATACTTGGCATATCCAGAGTCAACTTAGCAAAATGAATACAGAAACAACTGCTATGAATTGGAGGAGGGTGTGCTATACATAAAAAAGAAAAAATCAGGCCATCTGGTTGTTTATTCACACCTCTATAACAAATGCTATATGACTACAATGATAATATCATTTAGTTGTAATATATATCCTATAGTTGTAATATATAAATATAGATTGCCCCATTCCATTAACTGCCTTAATGATTTTATTCTAATCTTTTGTTATATAATGATGAATATGGACACATTAAAATATATGCTACACAAAGAATATACATGAATTAGAAAAAAGGAAAACAATACTATAAATGTTTGTGTTGATGTAAAGAGTTATCTAGCACTTTAAAAGGGAATTTTTAAAATCCCAAATCTGTAGATTATTATTAGGTGCCTATTCAAGTTATAAGGCAGCAATATACCTTCTTTGAATTTTTTATTTTATATTGAAGTATAACCAGTTAACAATGTTGTGATGGTTTCAGGTGGACAGCTTAGGGACTCAGCTATTTATTTACATGTATCTATTCTCCCCAAAACTCCCCTGCATCCAGGCTGCCACATCACACTGAGTTCCCAGGACTATACAGTATTTCCTTGTCGGTTATCCATTTCAAGTATAGCGATGTGTACATGACCATCCCAGACTCCCTAACTATCCCTTCCCCTGATCCATCCCCTCTGGCAACCATAAGTTCATTCTCTAAGTCTGTGAACCTGCTTCTGTTTTGTAAATAAGTTTGTTTGTGTCATTTCTTTTTAGATCCTGCATATAAAGGATGTCATACAATATTTCTCCTTCTCTGACTTACTTCACTCAGTCTAACAATCTCTAGGTCCATCCATGTAAAACAGCAATATACTTTTGAACAAATATAATAGGTGGTTCTTAAAAAGGTCTCCACTGATTTATTTAAACTATGATTTAGTTCACACACGCATACATGCACATACCTTTAATCACACACACACTTTTCAGTCAATAGCTGATCTTTACAGAAGCAGTCATGTTGTGCACGATAAGGATACTCCCTTGGTATTTGTCGAGAATTGCAAAGTTCCTCTTTGAAAAACTCCTTTAGTCTCTAGAGATGTTTTCCTTTATAAAGTAAAGGTAGAGTATTTACTATAATAGCATGATACAACTAAAAGTGCAAAGTAATTCTTCTACTTGGCAAGCATAATTACACTTTGTTTTTATAGTCTCTCACCCCGTTAAGGTCACCAACAGTTTTGGTTTTCATCAGAGACACACATAAGAGAAGACAGAGCTCATATTTATATTTTCTAATGTACAAGGAAGACATTACATATGCAACTATTCAGCTATGTGTTTCATTGGCTAAATACCGTAATCTACATTTACTTGTTTTTTTTGTGTATTATTTGCTTTTTTCAAGTTATAATCACTGCTTTCTGTTTTGCCATTATTTTGCCTGCAAAATATCAGGATTTTCCATCCACTGTTATTATGTTGGGATTTTTGATGTTTTAATCACACTTAATTTAAAAACAAAGTGGTACACATTTTTATCTTTGTTGGTTTTTATCACATCTCTCAGCATTTTCTGATGCTAGGAGAAAAAATGTTGCTTTGTCAGTAGAGTCTGTTTTGATGTTTAAGCAAAAGAGACAATTTTATTTAAAATATTTTTAAGTTTCAGCGGGACTACACATTTGTAAATATTCTTAAACTTTGCCCTTTATTTCACTCAATTAAAATGTGAAATTCTGTAATGCACCTAGCATAATGTGCTCTGCTTCTGACATTTTCTGACCTAACAGAAGAGACATCATAGTATGTGGGAAAGCATGAGCCGGATAGATTTTGGTTAAGTCCTTGTCTCTGACAATGAATAGTTGTGTGAATTAGTGCAAGTTGATTGACCTTTCTACCCTGGGGGAAGCATGAACACTTTCCCAGACTTCGTGAAGTTTAAATGAGAGAAGAGTTATAAAGAACTGAGCAACAGTAAAGCTTTATCATAATGCAATGAGTATAGTCCAAAAAGATCAATCCATAGTGGATCCACATGACGGAGTGACTGTGAATTTAAGGAAATAGAGACCAGTGCTAACCAGCACCCAGCTGGCTGGAGTTCCTGAATTTCAATTGCCAGATTCAAACCACCCCCTCCAGGCCTACTTACATATCACTGGAAGGGGTTTGTATATTTTGCCTTAAATATCCATGAGAATACGTCCTGATCCCATGACCAAGGTAGATAGATAAAACATAGGATAGATACCTAGTTAAATCTGACTTCCAGATAAATGAGAATTTTTTTTTTTTTTTAGTAAAATTTGTCCCTCAAGTACTGCATGGGGAGGGGAGAGAGATCAGCGATAAAGTGAAAGGATCTTTGACTAGTTCTACAACTTGAGTTTGATAACTAAGGTAATGTGTCCTTGGGATCATTGTTTCCAGGCCTAGACTGGGGATGCTGCCAAGCTTCCATACACGTCCTCCATCCTATATGGTGCCATATATGCCACATCTTGGAAAGGACAGCAGAGTGTAGTGGAAGATGTCAGAGGATCTTAAACTTATTTTGTGTCACAGAGACAGTCTGGTGCCAGTGGACTCCTTCTCAAAATAATGTTTTTAAATACATACCTATAATACTTGGGA
The DNA here is from genome assembly GCF_019320065.1 of Cervus canadensis. Taxonomy (NCBI): domain Eukaryota; kingdom Metazoa; phylum Chordata; class Mammalia; order Artiodactyla; family Cervidae; genus Cervus; species Cervus canadensis. Next base: position 27,546,538 of record NC_057419.1, read on the forward strand.
TTACCAAGGAAATAAGTTATATTTTAAACTACTGTTATCAAAATGATTAGAAGCATATTGTGACATTGTAATATATTTGCTTTCATTAAGACAATAAACAATAAGAACTAGTAGAGGATGTGAAGAGCTCTGTAATTTCAAAATAGTGATGGGTATAAACAATAATTCTGCTGCTGCTGCTAAGTCGCTTCAGTCGTGTCCGACTGTGTGACCCCGTAGACGGCAGCCCACCAGGCTCCCCCGTCCCTGGGACTCTCCAGGCAAGAACACTGGAGTGGGTTGTCATTTCCTTCTCCAATGCATGAAAGTGAAAAGTAGAAGTGAAGTTATTCAGTCGTGACCGACTCTCAGTGACCCCATGGACTGCAGCCTACCGGGCTCCACCATCCATGGGATTTTCCAGGCAAAATTTTCCAGGCAATTCTAGTTAGGTGAAATAATTTTAATGTAATATAAAAATTAAATCTCTTGGTGAAAAACTCATAGGTACTGTTGAAGCTACTATAGGATGTTGCCTAAATTCATAACCAAGGAAAATGCCAAATTTTAGTTGGGTATTTGTGGAAATAAAGATGAAGGATTTTTTTCTTATCCAAGTATATAGAACCCATGAATTCTAGCCGTGATCTCCTTAAGGTACAGTTATCCTAAACTGAAAATCCCTGTGGACGACGGTATTATGTTATAATTAGGCAATGTGATAAATATCACTGCAGTGGCAATCATAATATAACATATAAATGTTATCAAAGTAACATGTATATGTTCAATATACATAACATATATACATTATATGTAAAAAATATTCAATTAAAAAGCAACCCCTTGGATAATATACTCGCTCTCTATGGCATAGCAGCCCCTGTAACATTTTATTATAAAAATTTTCAAATTTAGGGCAAAATTGAAAGCATGCTCTGCTAAATTGTTTTAGTCGTGTCTGACGCTTTTATGACGCTATGAACTGTAGCCTGCCAGGCTCCTCTGTCCATGGGATTTTCCAGGCAAGTATACTGGAGTTTGTTGCCATGCCCTCCTCCAGGGGATCTTCCAGGCCCAAGGATCGAACCTGCATCTTTTATGTTTCCTGCATTGGCAGGTGGGTCCTTTACCACTAGTGCCACCTGGGAAGCCCCTAAAACTGAAAAGGTTTTTCTAAATATCTGCATACCTCTTCCATGGGTATATCATGAACATTTGTCTACATTTATTTATCATCTATTCATTAATTTTTCCAACCATCAGGCCCCTTTATTTTTTCCTTAATGCATTGCAGAGTTCTGTACATTTCTTCCCTAAATATTTCAACATAAATATCCTTATTTGTTTGAAATTCATATTTATTTGGTGGTAATAGTCATGCACAATGAAGTGCACAGATTTTAAGTGGACACTTACTAAATTTTTACAAATGCATACATCTGTGTAACCCAATTCTTCATCAACAAATTCCTTCGTTTTTCTTCACAATTGCTGACATGGCTTATTTTTTAATATGTGGGTGATTTGGAGGCTCCTGTGTGCCACCTTGTTTCCAGGTGGCGCAGTGATAAAGAATCTGCCTGCCAGGAGACACAAGAGATGAGGGTTCGATCCCTGGGTCAGGAAGATCCCCTGGAGAAGGGAATGGCAACCCACTCCAGTATTCTTGCCTGGAGAATCCCATGGACAGAGGAGCCTGGTGGGCTACAGTCCACGGGGTCACAAAGAGTCAGACACGACTGAGCGACTAAACAACAGCAACAGTGTACCACCTTGCCACCTAATATGAAGCAACAGAAAGAATCTGAGAGGGTAGGTGAGCCATCAGAAAGCTGGAGTTTTAAAGATAACTGGATCAAAACTGAAGGCCTGGCAACAGGATATGATCATAGGACTAGCTGATAGGGTTTGCCCCAAGAGGAGGTGATCTCAGCCAGTTCAAGGAGAGCAAGGCATTACATGTAAAGGCAAGCAGGTCAGTCTGATCCCCTTTCTGTGGCCAAAACAAGGCTATTTAAGACTAATGTAAGTGGTAGGTCAGAGAACTCTGGCTAGTAATGTAGCTTAAGATATGCAGCTTTGAATTGAGTAAAACCAAGAAGTGCAGTCCAGGCTGGAGCAAGTGAAAAGGACTTAATTCAGATCAAAGAGAGAAAGTTTTTATCCCAGGGGAAGCAAAGAAGCTGTTTCTAAGGTATGTCAGCCCTGTGGACCCATATCAACTGGATGTATCTCTTTAAAGGTTCTACTTTTACTTAGAGTCATAGTAAAATGAAAAAAGAAAAAGGTAGAAATTTAAACTTGTGCTCCATCCAGAGTTGATAAGAGCATAGAAACATATCCTGGGTTCTCTGGATCTTTTCCCTCATTTATCTAATGAGAGAGTTGGACTGGACAGCATCAAAATATCATCAAATGATTCTATAGCATCATTGACATCAAAGAACAAAGGACACAAACAGCATGCCATTTGGCAAACACACACAGGAGCAATTTTTAAAGGCTTTGATATTTTTGTTTGCTTTGTGTGGAAGACAAAGTTATGAGGATTAAAGTGTTTCTAAGCTGCTAACATTGCTTCCAGCTATGGTGCTATTTCCTCAAATACTCCTTTAGTGCACTGTATCTAATACATGTAATGATGTTCTCATATACATCATTTCTCAGCAATAAGCAAGAAACGTGAAAAACTCTATATAATATCAAGCCCACAAAGAAGGGAGTACTTCCACTCTAGGCCAAGTGAATTGTCTAGGTAACTCAAATTTACCTTTAATTACCAAAGTCTTAGATTTAAAAAAAATCTTTCTAAGAGACTTTAACAATACTATGTTGACTTAAAAATTATAGCAAAATTACTTATGAACTGTTTATAAAAAATAATAGTTATAAACAGGCACATCAATTATTTCACTATTGTTAAAAGCATTGCAAAAAAGCAGCTATAACCTGGGGAGGTCGGAGGCAGGGGATAGTTGAAATACACGTAACTCAGTATCCCCACCTGAAATTTACCCATATTGCCCTGCTATAATGTTTTTTTCTCAAAATATTAAAATTGTTTTCTGATCTCTAATGCACTTTCAGTTTAGCAGTTATTATTTCTGACAGTCATGAGCATGCTGATATTTGAGCTTTAGCTCCATGCTTTTCTAATCTTCCTAACTAAAATAATCTGAAAACCAAATATTATAGAAAAATATTTAAAGAAAAAGGAAGTAAGTTATGTGTGATAGCCTGAGAGGATTTTCTTTATGTTAAGGATATTGAAATGTATGACATTGATTTCAAATGCTGAAGCTTTAAAAATATTTTCATATTTCTAAGCTATATTGTGGATACATGAGCCTCTTGAAAAAATAAGCCTTGCACAAGTTAATGTAGTGTGCTATATGATGTCACTAGTACTGATTTCCTTTGGATTCAGTGATCAAATGGAATCGGAACTTTCTGGTTTATATTTTATATCATTTAAACATTAGATTATCTAAACCTGAAGATGGAGAACAGATATCTTCTAAGTGAAAGGTCACAAAATCACTTAAGATTGCCAGCCATTACAAAAATAAGAGGCCATAAGAATGAAGAAGAAGTTGAATTTAAGAGGACTGAAACTAAATGCCAAAACCCCTTTCCACTCTTGTGACTTCTATGTCTGTGAAATTCACTGATCAATATGAATGAAATTCATCATATCAGTATGGTCTTGAGATTCTGAAGGAATCTTAGAATCGAACCTGTGTGTGGTTGAGAACACACACATACACACACACACACACATATAATGTATATAATGTATAATGCTTATATATGTATGTGTGTATGTGTATATATATATCTAAATGATGTCCTAATCTATGGCAGTAAAATCTTTAATTATACAAATGCAAACTGATAGATTGACTACAAATATTTTTGCTTATCAATTTTTTGTAAGAATTTGTGTCATTTGTTCTCGTTTCTTCACTTCTGTCATCCTAATTATTTATAACTTTCTGTGTGAGTGGGGGCAAAAAATAATCTTTATATATTAGTACTTGTGAGATACTGTGGAAACAGAATAGTTTCAAAATATCATTATGCTATAGTGATGACATGAAATAACTAATCCCTGTAATTCAAAGTTATATCCCAGAATCCAATCTGTTATCATTTTTAGAAGTGACTTTTTTTCAAGTTCCAGAGCACTTTAATATACAGCATATCAGAACTGTTATCATCAGGAAGTGTTTATTGTACCCAAAATTTAAAAAATAAAGAGCAATTTCAGTTCATTTATATCTTTCTCTTTTGGTAAGATGAAACGATTTTAAGACAATTCTAAAAACCGTTATTTTTTATGCCAACATAGTTTTCTTGAACCTTTTGAGTGCAAGCTAGAAATTTATTGTGTCTAGGAGTCTGTCTTCATGAAGAAAAACTTATTAGTAGTTACAGAAGTTTAGTAGATGATTTTCAAGCCTGCTACCTTGATCCAAATACATTTCATTCTAATTCAAACTAATGAGGCAGAATTGTCCCATTTATGAAAATTGTACCAATATATTCAAGTCTCTAGGAGATACTTTAAAAGAAACTTTAAAAGTATATGAGAGTAAAGAATATTAAAATGTAGGGGACTTCCCTGGTGGTCCAGTGGTTAAGGCTTTGCCTTCCAATGCAGGGGGTGCAGGTTCGATCCCTGGTCAGGGATCAAAGATCCCACATGCCTCAGGGTCAAAAAAACAAAACATAAAATGGAAGCAATATTGTAACAAATTCCATACAGACCTTTAAAAGGGTCCACATCAAAAAAAAAATCTAAAAAATAGAATATTAGAATATAAATATTTCTATACCAGAAAGAAAGTTGAAATATGCAGAAAATTGAGAGTTGAGGAGATATAATAACTTGCCTTAAAATAGTTGACTTTGTTTCTGTCACAGCCACTTTTATCACAGTATTTCTTTGCATCTCTATTTATTTTTATTCTTGAGTTTTGAATGACTACACTTTTAGTTGTCCAGTGACAGTGGAGGATAGTAAGTAATAATAGTGCTAGGGGAAGCACACTGATTGAAACCGCCCACCCTGGCCAGGCACCATAGTAACCATTTGCATGAGTTGTTTTATGACAGGAGGTCCTGGTAAGGAACACGGAACTAATAAGCCACCACCAACCGGAAGAGTTCAGGAAACATCAAAAGGAGACACCACATGTCCGACCACTTCCCAGAATCCTTCTCGCTGGCATCTGTCTTGGCAGAACAAGGCATGCACCACCAGGAAGGACTCTTGAGTCAGAATGATTGGCTAAAGAAAACCCAGAAACTAATCCCATCACCATAAAATGGGAGCAGTTCTCCTGGGTTCCCTTACCCTGCTGCTCTCTGCCAGGGCGCCCTTTCCCAATAAAATCTCTTGCTTTGTCAGCACGTGTGTCTCCTCGGACAATTCATTTCTGAGTGTTAGACAAGAGTCCAGTTTCGGGCCCTGGAAGGGGTCCCCTTTCCTGCAACAATAGTAGCCACGATTTGTTTGATGCTTATTGTGTAACAGAAACAATTTCAATTGTTTTACAGTATTAATTCTTTTAGCCAATATGACAACCTTATGGGATAAGCACTATATCAATTTTGCAGATAAAGAAGCTGATACATAGAAAAGTTAAGGAATTTGCCCTAGGTCACATAGCTAATAAGTCATAGAAGTTAAGTCTGAACCCAGATATTTGGCTCCGAAGTCTATACTGTTAACCATGGTATTATTACAGTAATATTGTGATTGAAGAGATTGAAATGGAAAACCATTTCCGCATAATCCAGTATTGCATGTTTAATTCAAATTGGAAAGGAATATAAGATAATTCCATTTTTTTTATATCAGAAAGGAACATAAACATCTCACCTTTTTTTTTTCTGGCTTGGCCACTGAACAACTTAATTATCACAGTACAATTATAGCTATTAATATATTAAAACTGTTGACATTGGATGGCATCAGTATTTAGATTTCTATGGGAACCCAAATGTCCAAGGAGAAACATATATGTATATATATATATATATATATACACATACATATAAGGATTATTTGTTTGAAGGAATTTTTCATTTTTTAAAAGTTAATCTTGGTGTGTATATAAATCATACCCAAACTGAGAGATCATGGAGCTAAGAATAACTTGAAATTTTCTTTTCACTTGGGCATTCTCCCGATTTCTGAGATAGTTTTTTTTTTCCAAAATCAAGTTTATTGAAGTAAAATTGACAAAAGCTCTCATCAGTTTTAAGTGTATAATATATATAACCACAACCAAAATAATGGCAAAAAGATTTTCCAGGATAGGAAAACTTGAACTGTAATTGATGACTTGCTGGAGGTTCAGTGTTGAAAATGCTAAGTCTTAAAAACCCCAGGTGGACCCAATATGCAAGGCTGGAACTACATTTGAAAATTAAGGAATAGAATTCACCACAGCAACAAGCTTAAGTCACATTATCACATCAATAGTTGCAGAAAAAGCACTTGGCAAAATCCAATAACAACCATTCATGAATCATGATAAAAACTCAGTAAACTAGGAAGAGAGGGGGGAATTTCCTCAATATGAGAAAGAATATCTATAAAAAACCTATAGGCAATATTGTAAAGTACTTAGCCTCCAACTAATAAAAATAAATGAAAAAAAATTAGAATAGTAAAATGTTTTGTAAAATTTAGAGTGTAATAAGTATAATAAATGTTTATATAAATATAAAAGTATAAAAAAAAAAACCTACAGGCAACATCATGGCTAATGGTGAGAAACTCAAAGCTTTCCCACTCGGATCAGGTACAAAGCAAGGATATCTCCTTTCACCATTCTTTCTCAACTTTGTATTAAGAAGCTCTAATTAAAGGGGTAGACAGGAAAAGGCTGGAATGGAAGAAATATAACTATCTTTGCTCACAGATGACATGGTCATCTATGTAGAAAATCTGAAAGAAAGTGCTCGGGCCTGGTGCACTGGGAAGACCCAGAGGAATCGGGTGGAGAGGGAGGTGGGAGGGGGGATCGGGATGGGGAATACATGTAACTCCATGGCTGATTCATGTCAATGTATGACAAAACCCACTGCAATGTTGTGAAGTAATTAGCCTCCAACTAATAAAAATAAATGGAAAAAAAAAATCTGAAAGAATCAACCAAAAAACTCTTGGAACTAATAACAAATTAATAGTAAGTTTGCAGAAAACAAGATTGAAATACAAAAGTCAGTCATTTTTCTGTATACTGCAATGAACAAAGAAATATGAAATTAAAACAAAATAACCATTTGCACTGCTGCTGCTGCTAAGTCTCTTCAGTCATGTCCAACTCTTTGTGACTCCATGGACTGTCCTCAGCCCATGGGATTCTCCAGGTAAGAACACTGGAGTGGATTGCCATGCCCTCCTACAAGGGATCTTCCCGACCCAGGGATCGAACCTGCGTCTCTTATGTCTCCAGCATTGGCAGGCAAGTTCTTTACCACTGGTGCCACCTGGAAAGCCCACCATTTGCACTACTAGCATCCCACAAAATGAAGTACTTAGGTATAAGTGGTTGCTCAGAGGGTAAAGCGTCTGCCTGCAATGCGGGAGACCCGGGTTCGATCCCTGGGTCGGGAAGATCCCCTGGAGAAGGGAATGGCAACCCTTCCAGTACTCTTGCCTGGAAAATCCCGTGGATGGAGAATCCTGGTGGGCTACAGTCCATGGGGTCATAAAGAGTTGGACACGACTGAGTGACTTCACTTTCACTACATGAGGAAAGCTATGAAACTGATGAACAAAATTTTAAAAAACTTAATAAATGGACAGACATTCCGTGTTCAGAGTTAGGAAGATGCAATACTGTCAAAATCTCAGGTCTTCCCAACTTAATCTATAGATTTAATGAAGTCTCAATCAAAATCCCAGCACATTATTCTGGGAATACTGACAAATTGATTACAAAGTTTACATGGTAAGTGAATGACCCAGACTAGCCAATGTGATACTGAAAGAGCCCAACAAATTTGGAAGTGGAATTTATTCTTCCACAGGCAGAGTTCTCTTGGGAAGCTTCAGTTTTGCTTTTAGAAACTTTCAACTGATTGGATGAGGCCCACCCAGATTATCAAAGATTATCTCCTTTACATAAAGTCAACTGATTATAGATGTTAATCCCATCTATAAAATACCTTCACAGCACCACCTAGACAAGTATTTAATTAACCAGGTATTGTGTGTGTGTGTGCGCGTGCGTGTGGATGTGCTCAGTTGTTCAGTCATGTCTGACTCTTTGCAACCCCATGAACTGTAGCCCACCATGCTCCTCTGTCCATGGAATTTGCCAGTCAAGAATACTGGAGTGGGTTGTCATTTCCTACTGCAGGGGATATTCCCAATCCAGGGATAAAACCCTCATTTCTTGAATCTCCTGCATTGGCAGGCGGATTCTTTACCACTGGAAGAATTTACCACTGGATTCTTTACCTGGGAAGCCCCAGCTAGGTAGCCTAGTCAAATTAATATATGAAACTGTCACAATCAGATACATATTTTCCAAATATTTTCTCCCAGTTAGTAGATTATTTTTAGATTTTCTCATAGGTTCTCTCAAAGAGAAGAAATTTTTAATGAAAAAATTAAAAATGCAATTAACTTTTTTCATTTGATGCTTAAATTGTAGTTTAATTGTGTAATTTAAAAGTCTAACTAATCTTTCTTTCTCTTTTATGGATTATGCTTTTTGTGGTCTATCCAGGATATCTTTGCCTAACTCAAAGTCATGATTGCTTTCTCTTATTCTTTCTTCTAAGAGCCTTATAGTTTTTAGTTTTACGTTTGTACAAACCATTGATTTTGAGTTAATTTTTGTGTTTAATATGAAGTAAAATTCAAAACAGTTTTTTCTGCAAATGGATATTCGGTGATTCCAGAAGCATTACTGAAAAGACTGTGTTTTTCCATTATATTGCCTTTGTACCTTTGTCAAAAAATAATTTACCTTATGTATGTAGATTCACTTTTAGACTCTGTTTCATTGATGTTTGTGTTTATCTTTGAAAGTTCTTATTCACTGCAGTTTTGTTGTAGATCCTATTATAAGGGTGTGTGATTCCTCCACATTTTGCATTTTTGAAGTCATTTCGGCATTTCGACATCACTTGCTTTTTCATATGCAGTTATCGGAACTATAACCATCCTGTGCTCTCTGTTGTCCAGTGTTTGAAAACTACTGTTTCATATAGTTGACTTGGATTTCTATTTCTTTCTAGGTTTTCCTTATCTTCAAAGCATTCCTCTTTCCACTTCCTGTGATGATACTTAAGCTATGCTGATACTAGCGTTTCAGTGGAGGTATAAGAGTAATTACACAATGAAAGGCCAAGATATTTTATATATTAGATAATATTTCTGAAGTCTGGCATAGGAAATTCCAAACTGGCAGATTTGGGGTTTTTTTTTCCCTCTCCCTGAGCCTTGGCTTCCTGTATGAGAACTCCTAGGAATTTCCTAGGATTCAAGAGATAGCTAATCACTTCTTTCAGATCCTCTTTAATCCACTTCCAGATTCCTTCCATTAGCTGATCTCTCAGACACCAAGGAAAACTATAACTATCCTTAAAAAAATTCTTCAAATAAAATAACCATGTTGCATTAATATTCAGAGCCTTATAAGTTCCCTGTTGTTCTGAACTTTGCCAATTTGTATTTTTCTTTTGCTTGATCTGACTCAAGGCCCTTTTACACTGTATGTTCCTAAAGGAAAGTGTTTTCTACTATCAAAAATTATTTCATGGTTCCATCTTTAGCAATACCCAGAGCGTTTGAAATGGCAGTTTTTCTTGCAGAGCCTCTCAGGTCTCTGATAAATTTCTTAGGCAAAATTGAAGGTCAAGGCCCCTGTGCATCTTTCCTTAAATGTGTGTGTGTGTGTTGGCCAGGGATGGAGAAGTTTATTTTCATCTTTCCTGAGCAAACACCAGCAGTAGAAGTTGTTTTTTTCTCTCATAACATTATATTACATCAAAACCCCACTTAGATGGGGAAATAAAAAATAGAAATGTCCTTTGTATAAATAGGATATTAAAATAATAGAATATTATTACACTTCTGACAACTTGCCCAACAGGTTCGCTTAAAAACTAAATCACCTATTAAACAATAGGATATTTGGAGTAACAATGTAAATAGCCTTATGTATACTATTTTCTTATTATGTGTTTTCTCTCCCACTGGGAGGAACCTTGTGTGTTTGAAAATAGACCCAGCTGTCAAATAATTAACACAATTGGAAACCAAATAAGCATGCTGTTGTTTTACTCAAAGTTTTTTGTCTTTTCTGAGATTGTTACCATTTAGTCATTAATTCCAATTCCAGGAAGCTTTCAGAAAATTATATAAAATCTTCTGTTTCTGTAGTTATTTTATACACAGATTTTGATCCAACATGTCTACAAACACTACATCCCATTTATAAAATAATTGGTTTGTGTATTGTGTAGTTTTTCTTAATGCTAAGTAGAGTGTAACCAAAGGTTCTGTCTTCAGCCTAGATTCTGTCCTTTGGTGATCTTATCCACTTTGACATCATCTATGACCTCTTTTTCTCTAAAGATCTTGACTCAAGTTTCCCAAGGCTTATTTTATGTTCCTGCTTCTTGAACAGCATTTCAAATGTTAAAACTCAGTATCTTTCCTCCTACGGCTACTTTTTCTCATGACTTTCCTACATAGAGACAGACAGACAGAGGAATCAGCCTTTTTGCTATTACTCAGGTTTAAAACTTGAGAATCAGTGGTGAGTTTTTCTTTGATCTTCACACTATTAATTATCTACTCGTGTAGAATCTACTTTCCTTGTCTCTCTTCATACTACTCCCTTCTTTTCTCTCTTGCTCCTCCTCATGCTGCAAGATATTATTCTCTTCTAGATTATTTCAAAAACCTGGTTTCCAGATTCCATCTATATTAAATCAACTTGGTAGGCTAATTGTCCTTTGCTGTGTCTCTACTACTGTTATAAATATGTTCAGGAATTTTAAGGAACATAGTGAGGAGGGAAATGGATGACATAAGGAAGATTCAAATTTATGGAAATAAAAATTACAACACTTAAAAATTTCACTGAATTGAATTACAACATAATAGACCTGCATAAGAAAAGATCAAAGGAGATGAAGACAGTGATAAAAATTATTCAAAATGAAGCACCTCAGTATACTACTAAGGTATATTGAATAAATGAACAGTATACCTTAGTGGACCTTCCCTGGTGGCTTAGATGGTAAAGACTCTGCCTGCAATGCAGGAGACCCAGCTTTGATCCCTGGGTCGGGAAGATCCCCAGGAGAAGGAAATGGCAACTCACTCCAGTATTCTTGCCTGGAGAATCCCATGCACAAAGCAGCCTGACAGGCTACAGTCTATGGGTTCGCCAAGAGTCAGACATGACTGAGAGACTAACACTTTGATACCTTAGTGAACTGCATGATATTTAAAAGTCTAAAATATACATGTGCATGCACACGCACACATGCACACACACACACACACACACACACACACACACATATATAATTGGATTCCCAGAGAAAAGAAGGCAAGGTAAGAGAGAAAAGTAATTCAGGAAATTATTCCAAAACATTCACAGATTTGGGAGAGTATAAACTAAAAGATACAAGAACCTCAATGAATCAGAGGCAGGGTAAACACACAGACATCCACACACACACAGAGTTTCATAAATGCAGTGATACAAAGGTAATTTTTTAAATAGTCAGCCATACCATAGGCATTTCCTCAAGATAGTTAAAACAGGAAGTAATTTCACTTGTTAGGTCAAAAGTGCCTAATACTGGGCTGATGAAGGCTCATAATTTCTTGACCTAAGGAAGTAAAGAGATCTATTCTTTGAAACATAGGACAACTGGAAAGATTATACATATATGAATCCTGTTACTGGAAAAGAGACAGAAAATAGAAATCTGGTTTCAATGGTCAGGGAACAATCCATACTAAAAGCAAGGTTGTTTTACTGTTGAGTCACCCAAGTATCAACCTAGATAGAGTCCCATAAATTCTTCCTAACATAAGAGTCAAATGGGAAATTAAGTATGTTGCATTAGCTTTTACCTAAACTTTTCCTGGACTCCCTAGGTGGTACAGTGGTAAAGAATCTGCCTGCTGATGCAGGAGATGGATTTTGGAATCTGAATTGCAAAATTTGGGGGAAAAGAAAAGGAGTACTTGAGCAGTTGAGAGCAGGATGATTACTCTGAGTTCTTCGAAGGTAAGAACAGTTTTTAGGTTATCTTGAGTCAACAGTTCCTAGTGTGTTGCTGATACAGTATATATTTGAAGAGTACCAGAGGTGTATGATTACTCATCTGGCTGCAGGGCTGATCAGAAGAACATAGGAAGTCAATAGTCAATAGACCCACTGTCATTCTCCTAGGAACAGTTCTGCTCTGTATTTATAGAAGTTGGTTGGATAGAAAATATTGATATGCCTCAAGGGATCTTTTCAATATGAAAGAGGACTCCAGACAAGTAAGTGGAGGTATCATAAAGCAGGGTGCAATTTCCTTTTAAAATAATTCCTTTATTTTAAAAGTTCTCTTCAAAAAATCCCAGAAAAATGAGCATAGCATCCCCTGACACAAAACTATGAAAAAAAAGTTCTGCTAAATGAACCAGTAAAGTAAGGTGAGAGTTTAGCAACTGGAGTTTGGTCCGTGTGGTGTGGCTCAGAACCATATAACACCTGTTTGAGGACAGTAAAACTCACCCAACTTCATTTGCTGTAGAGGAAGCTCTTATACCCTCGGGCTTCCCTTGTGGCTCAGCTGGTAAAGAATCTGCCTGCAATGCAGGAGACCTGGGTTCGATCCCTGGGTTGGGAAGATCCCCTGGAGAAGGGAAAGGCTACCCACTCCAGTATCAGGCCCGGAGAATTCCATGGACTTTATAAGTCCGTGGGGTCACAAAGAGTCAGACACGACTGACTGAGTTTCATTTTCTTTCGCTGATATCCTCAGCTAGGATTGACTCCACACTGAGTAATGAAATTGAACCTCCAGATTGGAGGTCTACAGACCCTGCAGTGGAGAGTGGAGTCCAAAGATGGATGGGATGGAACTGAAGAGGACGAGGTTTGCCATGATCTAGGGTAGGCAAGAAATCTGTGTATGTGTGTGTTTCAGATCTCACCTAAATGTGATATACTTTTTAAAATTTGACCTCACTAACTTTTGCTTTTCTTCATTAGTCCCTCTTATTTAATTGTGAAATGAGCTTTGGATACCTATTCTTTGTAAAAGAAGCTGCCCTTAAGCAGCTTCTCCCGTCTCCTTTGGAAATTATGGAACTTTTGACTAATGACTCATCTTGATTAAACAATTTATATCTTGAGATTTGCTCAGTGGGTGCTTTACCACTAACACCACCCAGGAAGCCCTAAAATGACACAGATTATCACTTTTCCCTCCTAAGTCTCAATATATGAAGCTTATGTTATCACCTAATGTCCAGTATGGCCAATTGGGCTTTATTTTGAAATCTTTAGAAATCTCACAAGCTCAAAGGATCTCTGCATATTGTCACATATGTATATGAGAAGTTTCCATGGCATACTTGGGATTTGTTCTCTGCTATAAGAAAGACATAACAGCTTAAGATAGCGACTATCAATTCACAGAGCAGGAGCTATATCCATTCAGCTTCTTTTCAACACATAATTTTTCTTAATGGAGTGTAAAATGTAACCATGTATAATTAATTCCACGGTCTTCCTTTAGAAAAAACAAGTTTTTCATTTAATATATTTTCAATAATTTTTAATCTTCTCACTACAAATTTTATTTTCTTCTTCTTTGTTACTATCATGAATGAAGTAAACGGTTGTCTTAATCTGTCTACATGTTTCTATACATGTAATGATATGTAGAAAAAACTCTAAGATACAGAATTCCAATGCAGGCCTAGATACATTTGTTTTTTACATTACAAAGTCTATGTTTGCCATAAGGATCAATTTATAGTTTGTTTAAAAATTTCATGCAACTTGATAACAACTGTGTTTTTCACTATACAGGAATATAGGAGCAGCAGGATTTAGTCATCTTGAAGTTTTAAGAGACGTGTAACTGTCTTACCTTTTTGCTGAGATGTTAAAGTGACTCACAGCTATCTTAGGCTATATATTATTCCAATCCAGCTGTGCCTGACATTTCAGACTGATGGGTAAGAGTCAGGAGTCCTGTGGAGCTCTGTTCCCAACAGATATTTAAGTTTCAAGACAAGAATTGAATGTGTTTACAGGACCCAAAAGTTGGCTTAAAGCTTAACATTCAGAAAACTAAGATCATGGCATCTGGTCCCATCGCCTCATGGGAAATAGATGGGGAGACAGTGGAAACAGTGTCAGACTTTATTTTTTTGGGCTCCAAAATCACTGTGGATGGTGACTGCAGCCATGAAAGTAAAAGACACTTGCTCCTTGGAAGGAAAGTTATGACCAACCTAGATAGCATATTAAAAAGCAGAGACATTACTTTGCCAACAAAGGTCCATCTGGTCAAGGCTATGGTTTTTCCAGTGGTCATGTATGGATGTGCGAGTTGGACTGTGAAGAAGGATGAGTGCCAAAGAATTGATGCTTTTGAACTATGGTGTTGGAGAAGACTCTTGAAAGTCCCTTGGACTGCAAGGAGATCCAACCAGTCCATCCTAAAGGAGATCCGTCCTGGGTGTTCATTGGAAGGACTGATGCTGAAGCTGAAACTCCAGTACTTTGGCCACCTGATGCGAAGAGCTGACTCATTGGAAAAGATCCTGATGCTGGGAGGGATTGGGGGCAGGAGGAGAAGGGGGCAACAGAGGATGAGATGGTTGGATGGCATCACCGACTCAATGGACATGAGTTTGAGTAAGCTCCGGGAGTTGGTGATGGACAGGGAGGCCTGGCGTGCTGCGATTCATGGGGTCGCAGAGAGTCGGACATGACTGAGCGACTGAACTGAACTGAACTGAACAGGACCTAATGTCTAATAATCAGGACATTTGTCTGCACAGGGCTAGGACTTTATAAACTTTACTCCGGGATCCTAAAATTATTTATGCAAACAGATGTTACCCTTATTCAGATCTTTTTTAAATATATAACAATAGTAGTAATATTGATAATAATAAGTTGCATAACACTTTTTTGCCAAGTCAACACACACTACATGAATTATCTTATTAAACCCACACAATAACCTTATGAAGAGCTATTATGATGATCTGCAGTTCATTTAAAAAAAATTAAATCCAGGCATGAAATGTACAGCATGGCAACTAGAGTTAGCATACTGTATTGCATATTTAAAAGTTGCTAGGAGAGTAAATCTTAAAAGTTCTCATCAAAGAAAAAATACACTGTAACTATATATGACGATGGATGTAAACTAATTGTGCTGATCACTTCACAACATATCTAAATATTAAATCATTATCTTGTACACCTGAAACTAATATAAGGTTGTATATCAATTATACCCCCAATAAAAGTCAGTTAAAACACCAACTAAATAATAATACCAATACTTGAAGTACAGAGGGATAAAGTAATTTGTCTAGGACACAAAGCCAGTCAGTGGCTCATTCAGGTTTTTCCAGTTCTGATCTTGAGTTCTCAAAAATGTCTTCAACACTTATAGCATATTCTCACTTAGGATTATGGCAAATGTGAAGATGATAAAGGAGATTTAAACAATCTCTTTTTAATTTAATTATATTAATTTTAGGAGGCAGTGTTTGTATTGGCTAAACAATAAAGATTTATCGTATCCTGGTAATACCTGGTAAAGCTTTAGAATATGAACATGAATAAGACGTAATATTGCTTTCAAAGAAATTCAATATAAAATATATTGTTTCCAGTTAAATAAATCACTAAACACTCTTTAAAATACATTATTTAAACACTATTTAAACTGAAATAATTTAAAAATACTTGATGGTAAAATATTCTGGTTTAGCCACTAAAATATAAATCCATGAAAAGCATGCTCTATTTCAGAAACTTAAACTGAATAACAAAAAAATTTAAAACTTGTGTGAAAGTTCTTAATGGTAGAAAATATAGCATAACCTCAACAGCAAATGGCAGTTATTAGAAAGCAATGTTGAGAATTATGGAAATTGCAACTCTAACTTAATTCCAAACAACAAAATTTAATTGGGTATATGGACATGGACTGAACCTTGGAGGTTTGTGGATTGTTAAGAGTAAAGAAAGATGATACTGAGCCTATTTTGATATGGTGAAACTTCAGAAACACTTGAAAGCTCAGAGAAAGTAGTGGAATCACTAGAAATTCCAACAGAAGTCTAAGATGAATGAGAGGCTAAAATAAGTTTTTTTTATTATAATTCTAAATAATGTCATGAAGAATTTTGAAAAATAACTACTGTGAATTTATATTTGAACTCAGAGATACACACAAAACTGAAAAAAAAGAACATACACATATATGTGATTTTTTAAAGCTATAATTCTAAGGATTAATAATACCTTGCATATTTTTGCATACATTTTAGGAGGAAAGTATGATATTGCTAATAAATGACAAAAACATGGTAGTAGTTCAGTAATTAAAAGAAATAAGTTACTGATACACACAACAATATGGATAAATTCTTAAAGGATTATTTTGAACCAAAGAAGGCAGTCAAATAAAAGCACTTATTGTGTGCTTCAATTTATGTGAAGTTTTAGAATAGGCAAAACTGGTATAAGGTGACAGAAGTGAGAACAGTGGTTTTGGAGGGAGAAAGTAGGGATAGACTGGAAAGTTACTTAAGAACTTTTTGAGATGATGAAAATGCTCTATGTCTTGACCGGGGCATGTATCATATGGGTATATGCATTTACCAAAATTCATTGAACCATACATTTAAGAATTGTGAAAAGTGAAAGTGTTAGTCACTCAGTCGTGTCTGACTCTTTGCGACACTATGAACTATAGCCCACCAGGCTCCTCTGTCCATGGAATTCTCCAGGCAAGAATACTGGAGCGGGTTGCCATTCCCTTCTCCAGGGAATCTTCCCCACCCAGAAATTAAACTCAAGTCTCACTGATGGCAAGCAGATTCTTTACTGTCTGAGCCACCAGGAAAGAGATAGCATTTCTTCCTATTTAAATTACACTCACTGAACTGCTTGCCGCTCTCTTGGAACTCTGTTTGATAAATGTTTTGTCATCTAATTTCAAGTCCTGCAGCAACTCTTTGAGAAAGAAACCATTCTTTCAGATCTGGTTTCCTCAGTGTGTATGCCCAGAAGTGGGATTGCTGGGTCATATGGTAGTTCTATTTCCAGTTTTTTAAGGAATCTCCACACTGTTTTCCATAGTGGCTGTAAATCTATGGCTGATTCATATCAATGTATGACAAAACCCACTGAAATGTTGTGAAGCAATTAGCCTCCAACTAATAAAAAAATTTAAAAAAAAAAAAAAAAAAGAAAGAAACCATTATTTCTTTTAACAAATGAGAATAAAGGACTCATATCAGAGGCAGAATTGAAATCTTGGATAAGCTGCCTGCTGAACACCAACTATTAATCACCACCCTGTTCTATTTTATTTTATCTTCTGTGAGACACAAGTTAATTGCAATTATATTGGTGAATGTATTATATTATGTGAAGCTGATTTCAGGAAACAGAATGTTTTTTATATAATTATGTACTGGAATAATCAAATAAGTTTTAATTCACAGTTAAAGATGATGAGCACCATTAGTATAAATGAAAAAAACAATTGTTAAGTGTAAATAAAATTATCCAGTAGGAAGAATTTTATTTACACACACACACACACACACACACAAGAAAAAAAAAAAACTGGTGATTATGCTTAGTTTGTGACTCAGAGCCTGGGTAAATATGTTTAAAATAAAGGATGGGTTTAAAAGGGACACAAATCAAAGAGATAGTCTCTTGTTCACTGCACTTGTATTGTATACTCAATAAAGATAAGTAATAAAAATAAATATCATGGTGAAAATTAAATATATTTGGAAGTCCCCAGAAGTTTGATGGAAGAACCCAGAGAAATAGAATGTGGAGCCAGACTCTACATAAAGTGTAGCCTCACATTTTTAACTTTCTACATGAAGTTTAGCTTTCTGCAGAACTACCCAAAGGGTTGTTGTACCTCATGTTAAATATATGGAAAACAAAGGCAGGGGATTTTGTTACTGCTTTGGTATTCTGGGTTCAACAATACTTCTTTGAAGTGAACATGCTAAGGTAAAATAGGAATTTCCTACACTGGGATATACAACAAAGAATTTTCCAAATATATTTGAATTACCTGAAGGTAAAGGCATTTGTGGAATATACTTTAGAAATTTAGATGAATTGGCTGCTCTTAAGTAACCACTCATAGTGACTAAGATAACTAAGAACAAAGAAAGGTTGTCCTAAACCATCAAGCATTTCTACATTTATCTGAAAGAATAGCTAATGAATATTTGAACCCTAAACAAAGCTTAGTAATTCATCCTCAATTGTTCTCTTTCAAGAGCACTTGCCCACAAAGGTAACCTTTTGTGTTTATTTTTATTTAGTACTGATTTTATACTTTCTAATAATGAACATTACATTCAGTTTCTGAAAGTTATGACAAATAATGCAAACCCAAAATCAATAAAAGTCAAAAGACAATAAAAGTAGAATAACAACTACTTGCTGTAAATGAGATCAAACCTCAGCTTTCAGAAAATTACATTCTAAGATAATGAAAGTACATTAGATAAGCTCAGAGATACACGTTAAACTTTTTTTTTTAAAAATGAGACAATGGAGGTTATCCATGAGAGTGAAAGAGACACATATTCTGATTTTCAGAACAGGAAAAGCAGATAGGTAGGGGGAAGTTCATTGTACAATTTCAACATAATTGGTGCATAGATTATTAATTAGTTAATAACAACATGAGTTTGAGTAAACTCCGGGAGTTGGTGATGGGCAGGGAGGCCTGGTGTGCTGCGACTCATGGGGTCGCAAAGAGTCGGACACGACTGAGTGACTGAACTGAACTGAACTGATGCTAGAAGAGGGCTTCCCTGGTGGCTCAGATGGTAATCTGCCTGCAGTGCAGGAGACCCAGGTTCAATCCCTGGTTTGGAAAGATCCCCTGGTGAAGGAAATGGCAAGCCACTCCAGTGTTCTTGCCTAGAAAATTATGTGGACTGAGGAGTCGTAAAGAGTCGGACACAGCTGAGCAACTAACAGAACAGATGCTTGAAAAAATGGTAGTAAGCAGGAACCAAATGGATTATGAAAAACATTCTTTTTTGGTAAATCTAGTAGATTAATAGGTGTTATATTTTCATTTCAGTGCAGCAGATTGTAAGACATGTTCCATGTTTGTTTCCCTCAAGACATTCTGTTTGCCAAGGCATGGAAACATATTGATGGGATTCGGGACAACTACACCCAAATATGGAACCTTGACATACTGAATATTTTAGCTGAAGGAGTTTGAGAAAACAGCAGAAACAGGAAAGTCACTGTGACTTCCTCCCTCCTGTATCTTCTGCAACAGGTCTCAAAACCATGATGTGAGAGGTGCCCACACCTGTACCCTAAGGAAAGGAGTATCCTTTATCTCTGAAGACAAAGGGACTCTGAAAAAAAAATCCAAACAGGCCATGCTGTGGATCCCTAGCTTCCTGAATTCACCTTATACTCTTTGACATATCACTTTTCTACATGACTATCCACTCTTCATCAAACCCAGCATAAAAGTACTCAGGTTTAACTATTTCTTCAGGTCTCATTTCCTTATGGAGGCTCCCATGAGATATAAAACTTACATTAAATGCCTTTTGTCTGTTAATCTCTCTTTATCAGTTTAATTTTCAGACCAGGGACCCTAAGAAGGTTGAGGAAAACTTTTTCCTCCCCTACAATGTGAAACAACATTTAGGCATAATATGCTATAAGTAATAATAATAAAACTGGCAGCAGAAGCAACATTAAAAACATACCAAACATACTGGAATTGTACACCAAAGCCCCAAAAGTAAGTTTAACTGAGATTAATGTATTGGCCAGTAATTTGGTTTTCAAATAGCAGTTAATCAATATAGGAGATAAGAAAAACATGGACTGACAGTAATCAAAAATCCAAAGATTAAAGTTCAATTTGAAAAGTTTCAGTGTAACACAGTTAAGAAAAAAATCAAACCAAAAACTAAAAGGGAAGGCAAAACCTAAAAACCTAACAGCATATCACAGCATAAGGCTATACTAGTAGAATTACAGTCTCAAGAGCAAGTTAGCTGGTATCTCTGTTTTATATTGGTCTGACTAGACTGAGTTCTGTGTTCATTTCTGTTGCTTTTTTTTAAAAAATTGAAGTATACTTGATTTACAGTGTTGTAGTAGTTTCAGGTATACAGCATAGCAGTTCATTTATATATATAATACATATTCTATATATATATATATATATATATATATATATATTCTTCAGATTCTCTTCCCTTATAGGTTATTACAAAATATTAAATATAGTTCCCTGTGCTATACAGCAGGGACTTCCCTGTGGCTCAGACAGTAAAGCGTCTGCCTACAATGCAGGAGACCCGTGTTTGATCCCTGGGTTGGCAAGATCCTCTGGAGAAGGAAATGGCAACCCACTCCAGTGTTCTTGCCTGGAGAGTCCCAGGGATGGGAGCCTGGTGGGCTGCCGTCTACGGGGTCACACAGAGTCGGACACGACTGACGTGACTTAGCAGCAGCAGCAGACACCTGTACTAATGGATTAATATTCGGTAGCTGGGAAGCCTTGGTTGGAGAATATGTAGCTCTTTGCATAGAGAAAAGAAGATGAAGAAAAAACATAATACCTCTAGTGAGAAAAACTGCCTGAGGGGTGGGACAGGGGCTAAGTAAAGTTGTTGAAAGCATGGTTAAAATATGTGAGTCATGTGGAAGCAAAATAAGGCTTGTTCTCTTTGGCTCCAAAGGGTCAAAGGGAATGAAGAAATGGAACATATAGAGACATAACTTAAAAAAATTTTTCTAATTCTTAAAACCTCCAAAATGCTTTGGTTGCCCAAGAAACGAGGGTTCTCCCTCTGGGTGTATTTAAGCATAGGTTAATATGCCTATTATGAAACCAATATTATGGAGAAGCTTTAAGAATTTAGCTATGTGGTTAGAGTAAGAAATTTATTCTTATATGAATAGTTTATCATTCTGCCTTGGTGACTTGATATTATTGCTAATCAGTCACATTATTTTCAGAAATTAAAATTTTCATCTCTCAAATGAGAGTTTAAAATAAAGGAGGTACAGAATTAACAAGAGATTCTTTTTGTCCTTTTCAGCAGTAAGGTTTATTTATTTATTTTTGTGTGTCATTGTTCAGTGTTAAATTAGTGGTAGCTCAACTAATTCCATTTCCTTAATGCCTATTCTCTCGGTACACATGGAGCTCAACTATTTGTGTCGAAAGAGACAAAGATTCAACTTAATACATTCACCCTGGAAGCAATATGACAGGAAATCATTCAGTTGCCAGCACAGCTGCAACAAACAGCTTTAGGATCCCGAGGGAAGGGTGGTGTTGTCAGTGAAACTCAGTAGGGGAGAAAAGATGCTTTAGGGCAAGCATCAGAGCCAGAAGTAAAGATGGCATCTCTCACCCTCCCAGCACCGCTTTCATACAAGTCCAGGAGTCCTGGCTCTCCTAGTATTTCAAAGTGATTTTCCTCTGCTCCTGGCTTTCTGCTGGTGCATTCCTCTTGCTTCCTTTAGTTTTCCAGTGCTCCTACATTGGGTGAGAAAATTATTTTGTAATGCCAGTGAGATTACTTGCTAATTGCTGTGAGCGGAAGCAGAACAGAAAGAAGTCCTCTTCGTGGTGGTGGTACAGTACTGATCACGGACGTGGGAATGAGCCTTCTTAAAGGAGGAGTTGGGCTTCCCTCTGGTAGAGCTCAGCTGGTAAAGAACCCACCTGCAATGCAGGAGACCCTGGTTCGATTCCTGGGTCTGTAAGATCCCCTGGCGAAGGGATAGGCTACCCACTCCAGTATTCTTGCCTGGAGAATCCCCTTGGACAGAGGAAGCTGGTGGGCTACAGACCATGGGGTTGCAAAGAGTTGGACATGACTGAGCGACTAAGCACAGCACAAAGGAGGAGTTACCCAAGTGGGCAGGAAGATCCTGGGTCTTTAACCATCCTATGCCCTTGGTTGACCTGTGGCTCAGAGGGTATACTTTTCTTTAGTTCAGATCTGATGTATTGTGGTTTTGTAAAGAAAAACAGGGAAGAGGGGGGAATCAGCAGGAAAGAGAGAAATGGGAAAAGGCAGTGCCTCCTTGATGTGGTAGTTCACAAAAGTCATTTCCCTGTTGTTTTATGGGCTATAAAATCTTTGAATACTTCGTTCTCTCATGGATTGCTCTTTAGATTTAAGTGTGAGCTCATAACAATGAAATATTTAACAGCACAATGTCTTTTAATGGATCAGCTCACTGGTGGGTCTGCAACACTGCATACTTAATTAGAAACTGGTAAAAGAGAGGGAAGATACTAAGAGCAGAGGGCAAAGTGTTTAGGAAACGCCTGTGTTTCTCATCCAAAGTCAGAGGATCACTTCTGGGGCTTTTCTAGGTTTGGAATACTGAATGCAAGTGGATGAGAAAGAATTACTCAGTTGCCTAGGTTCGGGATGGTAAGTGGGGAGGGTGGTGGAGTTGAGAGGTTTTTATGGCATTTGTTGATTTTGTTTCTTAATATGTTTCCTGAGAACAAGCTCCAGTATCACAAAATGTAAATAGCTTCTAATATGAAGACATTGACCTTGACATATTTTTGTAGCAGTATGACAGTGATTCACACTCTATTTAGCATATGAGATGTGTAGAAAATAATCAGTTAATTCGTTCAGACTATACAAGCCCTTGAATGTGCTAACTACTTGAATAACTGGTATAATTTTGCAACTTTTTGGAGTCTGAATGTTTTTCTCAAATGATTTTCCCAAGCAACATGAATAATTGCCTTTATACTTCATTTCTCTTTGCGTGTTCTTTTTTCCTGGCTATTAACAATATTGAAAGCACTGTTAATTCTTAGTTATTTGGGACAAATCTTAAATAAACATGATAATTAAATGACCCTACTACTACTGCTGCTACTTATACCACTGCTACTACTAACTTGGACAGAAATGTAACTGAAGTACATACTCTTCTTTGATAAGCAGAGGCCAAACTTTATTCACTTAGTGTCCCAAGCTCCCAATATGGCATTTCTGCTATTGGGATAGTTTTTCAAGAAGTGCCTGATAACTGAAGCTGATGATGCTTCTTCTTTATTTACAAAGCTCTTTTACATTCATTATTTAAATTCATAATTACTACAGCCCTGAAAAATTACAAGATGGTGAGATTTAAAGGGATTCATCCACGTCCTAATACTAATCATCCAGCTGTCCTTCCTGCCAACTGCTCATCTAATTTATTCCCAAACATCCACCATGGTGGGAGACTCCCAACTTCCTGAGATGGACAATTCCCTTTGGGGGATTTTCATTTATTATCTTAGTAGCCATGAAATTTGGTCAAATAATTTAATCCCTCTGAACTTCTGTTTATTCCCCTGGGAAAAAAAATATGGAGTTGAAGCCTAGCTCGTGTGATTATTGAAGCAATCACATCAAAGAAAATTGCATAAAGAAATGTCTGCAAAAAGAAAAGTTTCATCATCAACAGCATCAAATTTGGACAGCTTTAATGGCTTTATCACTTTAACTTTTCTACTACTGGTTCTTTAAAACACAATGTCCCCTCTACTGTGAACCCTTCCTTCAACTTTGCAGGCATTGTAACATTTTTGTTTTGTACAATATTTTGTTATTGTTGCTAGTACAGTCCATGTTACCTTGTATAGAAATATGTTGATTCATGTTTACATCTCTCAAAATAGACCATGAAATCCTAAGTATTGCTGTGACCTGGGGCAAGCCACTGCAAAATATGCCTCAATAGCATGTTGATTATTCTGAGTTAAAGTTACTTAAGAAATGGTTAATGCAAGAGGGGCACCCTAACCCCCCTTTTCTGTCTCCCTGAAAGCAGGAAATAAATCTCTTATATGAAAGATACACTCCTTGCATCTGGAGGCAGGACACCCTTCTAACCGAAAATAGGGAGATCAAGCAGAGAAGCCTGTATACACAAACCTTGTTAAGTCTTTAATTTACTACCCCGAGCTCAAATTCCCCTTAGTCTTCACTAATTAAGCACAGAAGCCCAAGTTTCATTGTCCTGTCAATTCCTCACAAATTTACTGTTTCTGTGTCTAAAAAGTATAAAAACAGACTGCTTTGGCTATTTCTTAGGTCCCATTTCTATGAGACCTTTGTGTGCACAAAGTAAAATTTCTTTTTCTTCTGTTAATCTGTCTTGTGTCAATTTTATTATTAGTCCAGCCACAAGAACTCAAGAGGGGTAAAGAAGAAGATTTCCTCCTACACAACAATAATCAGAATTGTGTCTTATTCATATTTGTACCTCCAATATTTAAAATAGTGTTTGTCACTCAAAATGTATTTAATGAATGAGTGAATGGTTCAATGAAAAATTGTAAAAAAAAAAATGAAAAATCATGTGAAAATCCTTCTCCTTATAGCTTGTACCCACTAATCTCAATTCAATCTATATTTTACACAGTTTTGAACTTGAGGATTCTGAAAGAGTTTATAGGTGTTTTTTTTTTTTCTTTTTCCAGCAATACTATATTGGAATTCCACTGACTACCTTTTGGTTTAAGTTAAAAATAAAATTTATGGGTCATCCCCAAATAACCTCTCAGTAAATCTGCTGTGTAACTATCCTAGTGTCAACAGAAATTGCTATTTGAGTTTATCATGACATCAACCAACAAATATTCTTTACTAAAAGAACTTGATGGGAGCAGTAATGAAAGAATGAACTCCCTGCTCTTTGAGAATTTACTTAATGGGACACTGAAGGGGAGTAAAGTTTGCCACACCAAAATATGCCTCTTTGGCATAAGAATTATTTTAGGCTGATTATTTTTAAGAATCTGAAGACACTGGAGAAACTCTGAAAACCCAGTAAAATTTAGCCTTTTTTTAGAAACATTTATGTTTAAACACTTAAAACCTCATCTGTAGGGGTGTCTCCCTCTCTGTACCAAGAAGAAGGGATAATGAAATCTCTAGAAAATCTTATCAATGGAGAAGGCACCAATTTATTTATTTATTTTTGTAATTTATTTTTGTTGAAGTATAGTTGATTTACAATATCTTGTTAATTTCAGGTGTACAACACAGTGATTAGGTTACACGTATATATATATATATATTCCTTTTCAGATATTTTCCCTTGTAGGTTATTACAAAGTATTAAGAATAGTTCCCCATGCTTTGCAATAGGTCCTTGTCTGTTTTATATATAGCAGTAGAGGAGACAATAATTTAGATATGCAAAGCAACCTTTCTTTTGTTTACTGTGTTTTTCCGGAAAATCTCTCATAACTAGCTCCCTGCTCCCAACATCTTTTGTTTTTAGCTGGAGATGATACTTAATGTGGAAGCTTGGATCTTTTCCTGCAGTTACTCAGTTTTCCTGGGTCTCTCCTGTGTATATAGGAGATATTGTTGTTGTTTAATTGCTAAGTTGTGTCTGACTCTTTTGTGACCTCATGGATGCTAGGCTCCTCTGTCCATGAGATTTCCCAGGCAAGATTACTGGGACAGGTTGCCATTTCCTTCTCCAGGGGATCTTCCCGACCCGGGGATAGAACCCACGTCTCCTGCATTGGCAGGCAGATTCTTTACCACCAAGCCACCAGGGAAGCCCATATAGGAGGCCTACATGTTATTAAACTTCTGTTTGCTTTTCTCCTGTTAGTCTGTCTTTTTATTACATGGGGTCTCAGCGAAGAACCTAGAGGAGGCAAAATTATTTCTCCTCCCCTACAAAGTATAAGAGAAACACAGGAGATCCCTTAGTGGTAAGAATGCATTTTCCTTTCTAGGACTGTTTTGTCCTCCTATACCCAATCTCCCTGCTCTAACAAGGACTCCTTTCATCTGAACCTCATGGTTCAAATTCTCAGACCAATTTGAAAAGGATTTGAAATGTTCATTAGCTTTTTTCCCCCCACATACGTTTAAATGCCTGAAAGACTTTACTCAAGAGGAAGTAGAGAGAAAATGAGTAGGCTGATGCCTCGAGTAGGCAGATTTTGAACCCATGCTTCAAAATTGTCATTCTATTTTACTATTTAGATGTTCACCCAGATCAAAGACTGTTTTATTGGCTTGGAATAGTTCTACTTTCCTGTCGCTTCAATTAAATAAAAAACTCTCATCAGCTGCAATGTTTTAATGAGTGGGAAGGCAGTAAGAGGAAACAATAGCATGTGTAACAGAATTCTGTTTCCATCTCTTGTGGGACTCATTTCCTTCTAGTCTCTCACAGTTTTTCATTTTGTTGGGGAACTCAAATATTCCTCTTTCTCTGAGGACTCATAACCCTTCTTCTTCGAAATGCAGATGCCCTATACCTATTAAACTTGAGCTCACAGTAGGAAGTTATGCATTCCGAAGCCCAATTGCAGGGTACAGATAATAAGTGAAACTGGAGATCTAAGGATCACCATTTTAAACCATGTAATATGTCCTTCTAAATGCTGATAAC
The DNA here is from genome assembly GCF_019320065.1 of Cervus canadensis. Taxonomy (NCBI): domain Eukaryota; kingdom Metazoa; phylum Chordata; class Mammalia; order Artiodactyla; family Cervidae; genus Cervus; species Cervus canadensis. The sequence goes on from NC_057419.1 coordinate 27,573,255, forward strand.
AGCAACAACAGTTCTATAATGGAATGCCTACATTGGCACTGGAGATAGCAAAAGTCTGGAGCAAAATGTTAGATGCCCACTTTTCTTCTCCTATACATCCTATAGTTGCCATCCAGATAAGAACACAATTTATTTCTTTGTTTAAATGTATAGCTTTATGATATGTGAATGTATTTGCAAGTATATATGTTTGGTTCTGTTTTTATAGCTTTTCATAAATGAAATGATACTTAGGCCCTTTCTGTCTTTTTTATTAGCTCAGTAAAGTTATGGAGATCTAACCATATTAATTCATACACCTATAATTCATACATTGTACTACTCTATTATACTTAAACAATCTATACAAATGTAACTATATAAATACAATTATATAAATGTAATGCAAATTATTTTTTCATTTTATTAGCAGTGTTTCATTGAGTTTGTATTAGTAACAATCTGCACCGGAATCAGATGGCTAACTCAAACTTAGCACATTGCTAGAGTTTAATAAAGGGGCTATTTTTCAAAAGTGTGATAGGGTTTCAGCAAGCCAACAATGGATAGTGCAATAGTGGATAGCTCCTCCCAACCCTGGAGATCTGAAGGGAGAGAAAGCAGTTACAGAAACCTGGAGAAGGTATGATAGACAGAGAGAAAGTATGGGGAGAGGACCGCCTGAAGAGAACTGTGGTCTCCGCAGAGGTAAAACGCAGCCAATTCAGGATGACCTCGCAGGGAGGTGATCCTGGAACAAGTGCACAGACTTCACCCTCCTTCAAACCTCTCAGAGTCTGCTAGCGCCTCCCCTTGGCTGAAAGGCAAGGGGGCCAAGTGATGATGTCCAAACTGATCCCATCCAACTCCCAGGGTAAATGTGGCTACTGGGCTGTGGCCTTTCTTGTGTTTGTCTCCTGAAGCAGAAAGGTAAGAATTTATAGAGTATATACCTAGGAGTTGGTCAGCTGTGTCATCATTATCTGCACTATCACAATTGCTTGATAATGCCATGTTATTTTTCAAAATGTTTGTATGATTGTGTCATCCAGTCAGCAGTGTATAATTCCCATTGTCATCCATTCTTAATGTCACTTAATTTCTCAGACTTTTCTTTATTCTTAAAATTCTGAACAGCTTTTATTTTATTTTCTTGATCTCTGTGAGATTTCCTTCTTCTGAGAACTATTGTTCATGAAGTTTTGGAGGGTCTATTTTTTTTTCTTATTGTTTATCTGTCTTTAGACAGGTGATAGATAAGTAGATAGCTATTCGTTTATCAGTTATACAAATTGGAAATGACTTCTCCAAGTATGTACCCTGAATTTTCATTCCTCCTCCAGTGTCTCGTGTTAATCAAATGTTCTTAATTTTCAGATTACAATTTTTTTTCTTATGGCTATACATTTTTAGTCTTGTTTAAGAAATTCTTTTCTACCCAGGGTTCATAAATTAGTTATCTATACTGTCCTCTAAAAGTTTTAATTTTTGATTTTTATAATGATTTAATCCAACTTAATGTTTATAGTATACAAGGGTAGGGATCTAAAATTTGCTTTTCCTTGTAGATTACAAGTTGTCTCGGTGCCTTGTTGAATAATCCACTGTTGCTCAATTTCTGCATTTTCCAGTCTTTGAATCAGGTTGTATATCACAAACCCAGGGATCGAACCCGGGTCTCCAGCATTGCAGGCAGACGCTTTACCCTCTGAGCCACCAGGGAAGCAGTATATATCACAGTACCAAATGTGCCTTAATTAACATATATGCCTTAATTAACACTGCTTTTAATGTCCTGCTATCCGGTTGGGCCAAATCTCGGTTCTGTTCTTCTTCAGATGATTGTCCTTTGCTTTTACATAAGCATGGTAGAATCAGTTTGTACATTACCATGAGAATCACTATTAGGATTCTGATTAAAAGGATTGAGATCTAAAGATAATATAGGTGTGTGTTTAGATCTTAACTATATTGAACAGCTTTCTTGAGGTATAACATTCACACATGTGTGTTGAGTATTTTTTTAATATTCATTATTTTCATTTTATCCATAGGTTATTTGAAAGTTTGTTTTTTGAATCTCCAGGGATATGGATATTTAACATTATTTTTATTAATTTAAAATGTAAGTGCATTATAGTCAAAGAATATTATCTGTGTTATAGCATTTCCTTGAACTTTGGTGAGACTTGCTTTATCACCTAATACATGATCAGTTTCCTTAAGTATTTCATGTGTTCTTGAAGAGAAATGAGAATAAAATTTTCAGTTTAGTATCCCCTATATCACAGATAAAGTTTGTTAGTCTCTTTTATTTTTACTGATTTATCTTTATACCCTTGATCTATATATTATTGAGAGAAATGTTTTAAAATCTTCCACTATGTCAATGTATATGTGTATTTCTCCTTTTATTTCTGTAATTTTTTGGTGTAGTTGTTTTAATACTTGTGTGTATTATACACACACATCTAAAGTTTGCATGTGTTCTGGTGAATTGAAATTTTTATCGTATAACCAGATCCTCTTTATTTCAAGTAATACATACTTTTTTGTGTGTTGTCGAGTCTATTTTGTTTGTTATTAGTTTATCTATACCAACTTTTTTTTTTGTTAGTATTTGCCTGGTATATATGATTCCACTCTTTGATTTTCAAACTTCTATATCTTAATGTTTCAGGGCTTTTTTGGTTTGTCTTAAATTGAAATATACTTGACATACAACATTATATTAGTTTCAAGCAGACAACATAATGACTTGATATTTGTATATACTGGAAAATGATCACCACAGTAAGTCTAGTTAACATCCATCACCATGTATAGTTACAGAATTATGTATCCTAATGTTTTGAGAGTCCCTTTTATAAAAACGTATTGCTAGATATAGTGAACTCAGGACTGAATTTCTTTTAACTGAATGAGTGCATGCACGCATGCGTGCTAGGTTGCTTCAGTCGTGTCTGACTCTTTGCAACACTATGGACTGCAGCCCACCAGCCTTCTCTGTCCATGGGATTCTCCAGGCCAGAATACTGGAGTGAGTTGCCATGCCATCCTCCGAGGGATCTTCCCAGCCCAGGGATCGAACCCACATCTCTTAAGTCTTCTGCATTGGCAGGAGGGTTCTTTACCACTAGAGCCACCTGGGAAGCCCTTTTAAAAATTGAATATATTTGTCCATATTTATATATTATGATTATTTGCTCAATTTAATTTGTTTTGACTATAAATTATTATATATAATCCTTTAGTGTTTACCATAGACTTAAAAGATATCTGTATTTATTTATTTGGCTGCTCCAGGTCTTAGTTGTGGCATGTGGGATCTTTTAGTTACAACTTGGAAACTCTCAGTTGTGGAATGGAATTTTTAGTTCAGCATGTGGGATCTAGTTCCCTGACTAGGGATTAAACCTGGGCCCCTTGCAATGGGAGTGTGGAGTCTTAGCCACTGGATTGCCAGGGAAGTTCCTACCATAGATACTTTAAGCACTTATGTCAAGATAGGTAATTTCCTTGCTGCTGTCTTGCCATCCTCTTTTGTGTGACAGGCTTATTTCTCATTTAACGTCACAAGGAGGAGGTAGCCCTCTTTTTAGACTCTCCGGCAAAGGAAGACCATAGCTTTTCCTCTTGTCTTGTAATCCTGATCAGGTAACAGAAAAAAAGCTCAGATTCACCTTGCTTCTGCAGTTACCCTTACCTCAAAAACTTATGCCAACACTGGTCTTCCGCTTTTACCATTTCCACTTTGTTTTGAAGTTGAAATGTTTTTTTCTTGCCAACTTGGGTATACATTTAATTATGTTCATGTATTTCATTCAGTTTTTTTTTTTTTTTTTTTTTTTTTTTTTTTTTTTTTTTTTTTTTTTTTTTTTGCTTTGCAGAGTTGTTTAAGCTATCTAACCCATCATATCACCAGGAACTAAAATCCCTCAGAAGATTTTTTTTAATCTTTGTGTTTGTGAGAATGGGGGCAGATATATTTAAAATTTCAAACATAGTCTCTTCAGTGAATCTACAGCTCTATTTTATATCAACTTTGAAATGTTAGCATTCACAAATTAAAATTTCTAAAAAGATTTATTATAAAATATTTGCTTTAAACTGGCCCAGGACTGAGCAAGGTAATATATTTCTGAATCCTTAAGAAAACAGAATCTCCTGTTCAATTCTTCTTTGACTATGAATGCCCTTTCTGATTCCAGGGAGAGTCAGAAAAATGAAATAATTTTGTGAAAGTTAGAATTCAGAAAGTAAAAGTTGACAGTTTAAGAAGTAACAGCACCACAGGAGCTAGTGGAATTACCACAAGATAGCGTTCCTTGACAAAACTGAAACTCAACCATGTGGCCTGAGGAGATTATAATAATGTATTTTGGACTGCCACTTGCTCTGAATTTAGGAGGCTTTTGTAGATCTGCCCAGTCTTTTGTGATTAAGGTCACCTCATTGCTAATCCCCTTCTCCTCCTGAGCAGGCAATAAGGATTTAGTGTAAACTTTGTGCTAGAATGATAGGAAGGTGACATTTTGTTCTAGTTAATATTAGATAATGTATCCCATCCTCAACTCCTATTAATTAGAATGCCTGTTTCAACCTACAGGATTTTAAGTTCGAGACCCTATATTCTTAGAGAAAGTGATTCTGTGTTGCTGAAAGAATTTTTGGAGGTAAGGTCTGCTGAAGTCCTGGAAATCAGCCCTAAAGGACAGGTAGTTGGTCGTGAATCCTAGCAGCTTTGTGATTAATGAAACTGGTTGGCAACAAAGAGAGAAGATGCCAGAAATTTCTGCGCCTCATAAAAACTATTCATTAAATCAACCTTCATATAAGATTGATTTTGACAAGAGTTTTCTTTGCAGGTATTTTGGCACTTTCTGATGGGAGAGTATTACAATTGTAAAAGTATATATATGTTTTCACACATCTCTAAGCTTCCTTTTCTGTAAAAGATAGATATTTAAGTGGAAGGCTAATTTTCCTAAGGATAGATCAGTTCCATTATGGTATAAAGTGAAAAACTCAAATTGGGACCTTCTTGTTTCATTTAAGGCACGCAAGGATGTACAGAAGTCTTCTCAAGTTCCTTATAAAAATATTACAAAAAATTTAATTCAAAATAAGATATTTGAAAAAGTCTATTAGCTGTATATATAAAGAACTTCTGAAATAGCTAAAGGATTAGCAGCACCAAAAATATATAAATGTTTAATAAGGATGGACTGTTAGCTTTACTGCATGTGAAAGTGTTAGTCGTTCAGTCATGTCCGACTCTGTGACCCCATGGACTGTAGCCTGCCAGTCTCCTCTGTCCATTGGGATTCTCCAGGCAAGACTACTGGAGTGGGTTGCCCTCCTCCAGGAGATCCTCCCAACCCAGGGATCGAACCTGGGTCTCCTATATTGCAGGCAGGTTCTTTATCGTCTGAGCCTATAGGCATTCAATATAAGTTGCTTAATTTGCTAAAAAAAAAAAAAAAAAAAAAACTCATTTAAAAATACCTAGATCCATATTACTAAACCAGTATAGTCAGTAACACCTAAGACAGGATCCTGACTACATCTTTCTTTGTATTTCAACTTCTCCATGTGTATGACTGAGATGTGTTCAAATATTTCTATGATCTTTCCATCTTGAATACTCCCTAAATCTATGAATTTAGGCTCTTTTTCACATGCTGTCAGGATAATAAGTGGTCTGTCTATTACATAACTTAGATGATCACATAACCTTTTATTGAATATAATTCAGTGACCCCCAAACAAATTTTGGTCCTCCCAAGGGACAATAAGACTGAGTATTGTAAATCTTTGATGAATTAAATGCTTAGACATTAATAAATAAAAAGGCACCAAGAAAGAAGCTCATACCAAGACTTTTTCTTTGTTTTTATTCACTTTTCCTTTTCCTGGAGTCACAACATATTCAATCTAAACCTTTTATAGTCATATTTCCATGTCACACAGTAAGTCTTTAACGCATGCTTATGAAGTGACTGTGGAAATGTAAATAAACCCCATTTTTACAAATTTCAAGATTTGATGCCAAAAAGGAGAAAATCAATGAAGAAAGTATTTAAAAAGATGAAAACTGGTAGAGAAAGAGATTACCTTTTTAATCTATGATGATGCTGCGAGAGAGGACAAGTGAAAATGAAAGATACAGGAGGAGCAGTTCAAGGATGATTCATTCATTCAAAAACAAGTTTTGCCTTCTGATGTTTGTCTTTGCTCTTGTATATGCTGTGTATGTATTTGTGTATATCTGAAGAGGAACTAAAACACCTCTTGATGAAAGTGAAAGAGGAGAGTGAAAAAGTTGGCTTAAAGCTTAACATTCAGAAAACTAAGATCATGGCATCTGGTCCCGTCACCTCATGGGAAATAGATGGGGAGACAGTGGAAACAGTGTCAGACTTTATTTTGGGGGGCTCCAAAATCACTGCAGATGGTGACTGCAGCCATGAAATTAAAAGATGCTTACTCCTTGGAAGGAAAGTTATGACCAACCTAGACAGCATATTAAAAAGCAGAGACATTACTTTGCCAACAAAGGTCAAGGCTATGGTTTTTCCAGTGGTCATGTATGGATGTGAGAGTTGGACTGTGAAGAAGGATGAGTGCCGAAAAATTAATGCTTTTGAACTGTGGTGTTGGAGAAGACTCTTGAGAGTCCCTTGGACTGCAAGGAGATCCAACAAGTCCATCCTAAAGGAGATCCATCCTGGGTGTTCATTGGAAGGACTGATGTTGAAGCTGAAGCTCCAATACTTTGGCCACCTGATGCAAAGAGCTGACTCATTAGAAAAGACCCTGATGCTGGGAGGGATTGGGGGCACGAGGAGAAGGGGATGACAGAGGATGAGATGGTTGGATGGCATCACTGACTCGATGGGCATGAGTTTGAGTAAACTCTGGGAGTTGGTGATGGACAGGGAGTCCTGGCATGCTGCAATTCATGGGGTCTCAAAGAGTCGGACACAACTGAGCGACTGAACTGAACTGAACTGAGATCTAGATAAATATTGTGTAAATGTATAAATATAATAGAGGGCTTCCCTCATAGCTCAGTTGGTAAAGAATCCACCTGCAATGCAGGAGACCCCAGTTTGATTCCTGGGTTGGGAAGATCTCCTGCAGAAGGGATAGGCTACCCACTCCAGTATTCTTGGGCTTCCCTTGTGACTCGGCTGGTAAAGAATCCACCTGCAATGCGGGAGACCTGGGTTCGATCCCTGGGTTGGGAAGATGCCCTGGAGAAGGAAAAGGCTACCCACTCCAGTATTCTGGCTTGGAGAATTCCATGGACTGTATAGTACAGGGGGTCGCAAAGAGTCAGACACGACTGAGCAACTTTCGATTTTATAGATATAATAAGTGCCTCTGTTAATACAACAGTGACTCAGCATGTTTACATATATTACCATCTAAAACTATGTTGTTTTTTAAATTTTTATTTATTAAATTTTTGGCTATGCTGGGTCTTCATTGCTTCTCAAGGGTTCTGGGAAACCCGGGCTGCTCTTCAGTTGTGGTGTATGGGCTTCTCATTGCAGCAGCTTCTCTTGGAGCACAGGCTCCAGGGTGCACAGGCTTCAGTAGTTGCAGCATGGGCTTAGTTGCCTCATCGCATGTGGAATCTTTCTGGACCAGGGATTGAACCCATGTCCCCTGCATTGGCAGGAGGATTCTCAACCACTGGACCACCAAGAAAGTCCTCTATTACTGTTTTCTGATTTTATATGCTCCACTACCTTTATTTTGGTGTTTTATTTATTTATTTTTTGAGAAAACTTGATATATAACATAATTTTCATTACCTGTGTTTTTAATACTTTGAATTTGCTGATTTTCTCTTTTCTTACTGATAGGAGAGGTCTCAGCCAGAAAGGAAATATATTTCTCAAATCTCTAGCTCTTTGAAGCCTATGTCCGTTTTCTTAGATAAGCTCATCATCCTGCTATCAGCACACTTTGTCTTCTATTATGTATGTTTTGCATCATCATTGTTGGTGCTTTTCTTTTTGCTAAATGGTGCTATTTTTCAAAGTAGGAAGAAGGTTCTATTCCTCATTGCATTGCTGAAGAGGGACTGAGGAGGGACTGAAGCAAGCTAAACTGAGAGAAGGAGCGATCAAGCATGGACCTCCCTTTTCTAAGCAGCTGCTTCATGAATTGGAGCTTTGACTTGGTGATGTTACACCGTGGTCTGCTTTGCTTTCAACTACATATATAACTGCTTCAGAAGTGGTCTCTGATTATGAAAATTATTTTCTAGTTAGATGATACCAATGGTAAACAATCACTGGATGGAACAAATGAAAACACATATGTATTTCTGAAAATTGGGGAAGCATTAGTGAAAACAGCCCTGTGTTGTGTGCATTTTTACACTAAATCCATGGAGTTTTCCTCTGCCAAGTTAAGCAATTTATACATTTTGCTCTAAAAAGATTTTTGTAAAAATAAATATATGCTTTTTTTTTCCAAACAAGAAATGTTGGAAAGGAAAAGTAATCTGCTAGATCTCTCTATGTATGTTGAGTAATTAGTAGTTAGGCAAGAGAGGGCAGTTTGGGGAGAATGGAGTCATTTTCTCATTTTGGTAAAAATTACCAAAACGCCATCTTCATCATCAGGTTCAGAGAACCTGGCTGGTCTCTGAAAGGGTAAAGTCCAGAAAAGGTATGAGCGTTCTACTAGCATGATCTATGGAGGGAAAAAAAGGCTTTATGACAGTCATAAATCTCCCAGCCTCTGAGAAAAAGTCCAGAGCGGGCATGTGATGCCGTCCAACTGACATATATAAATGATGCATTTTCCGCTAGAGCCACAGCTCATCTCCATAATCCACACAACTGCTGAGAAGACAAAGTGAGAAATGCGGTCTAGCCAGCGCTCTGGCTAAAACAAAATAAGCTACAGTTAATCATTTATCGACCTCCCCAAATAATAAGCCCAGAAAGTAAATACCAACAGTAGACTATGATGATGCAGAGAATTTTTGTGGGAAATCTTGCATTTATAAATAAAACTGTGGACAGTGACCAATACTGACCTCTGTGTGAAAGCGTCAGTAATGTGCACTCCTTTTATTTCACTAGAATTTCATCCTCAGAAATGAAGTTTCACCTTATGTGGGAAGCTCTTACAGCAGTAAAAGAAGTTTTATTTAACCCAGATTTTCTTGAAAGAAACAACCACCCCTGCCCCACCCCCCACTAAACTCCCACTTCGATTAAATTTTGTAACCAGGGAAAGGATTTTTGTAGAATTACAATCAATTTGCTTAGTCTGTCGAGTTAACAGTTTAGGGTACATGTGTCAGAAGAGATGGGAGATCACTTGGGGTCCTGTGAAAATAGAGCCACACATGGTAACATATGGAAGAGCTGACTATTAATATAACGTCCCATCATCTCCTCCTTCCTCCCAAAGTTTAACTCCCATGTAAGGTCTCTGAGAAAGTGAACACTTAGGAAGCCAGTGTGTAACTGGAAGTGGCAGCTCTCTGCTTTTCTTCTTACAGAGTACAGTGTTTTGCCTGTCTGTCTGCTTTTCCCTGGAACCCTGATCCTCATTTTCCTGCCTGGCATGTTCTTGTGCAAATCTAATTGTCCTCTTGGTCTACACTTTTGAGGAAATAAATGAAGGCTGAGAATGGAAACAAAGAAAAGTTGCTGACCTCCTTTTAGACACTCATTAAGTATGTATTCAAATGGACAGAATTGTACAAAATGACTTTCTGATTTACCAGCCCTCCATAACTTTTAATTAACCTTTCCTCATTCTAAAACAATTTGTCATTTCAGAGGTCACAAATATTTATGGTTTTAATCCTCTGGTCCACACTAACCACAGGAATGCATATTTGATATCATGGAAAATATGTAATATTTACATACACATAGGAACACACACACTGGAGAACAGATCCAATACCTCAGCCTCTTACAGTGGAAAACAAAAGCTCGTGTGCTGACCAGCTTGTTTTAGTCTTTGGACAGAGCTTTCACCCTGGACTTATTAACAGGAATGGACTACCAGGTACCTTCACATTTCATGACTTGACTTGAAAATGAAACATGTTGAATAAAAAATTGCAAAGATATGCAGCCCAGACAAAATTCACTTCTGTTATTACCTGAAATCATGTATATAGAGATAGTTTCCACAAATAGGAAAAAATAGACACATTCAGATTACCCTAGATATGACACATTTACAAGCAAAATCAGTGAGGCAACCTGATACAGTAAGTAAACAGTTGTTTATCATCAAAGGTATTCTCCTTTCCTTTAGAACTTTTGAATTTTCAAACTCATACTTCTGTGTTCTTTAGTCACTCAGTTGTGTTTGACTCTGCGACCCCATGGACTGCAGCACGCCAGGCTTCCCTGTCCTTCACCATCTCCCAGAGCTTGCTCAAACTCATGTCCGTTGAGTCAGTGATGCCATCCAGCCATCTCATCCTCTGTCATCCCCTTCTCCTCCTGCCTTCAGTCTTTCCCAGCATCAGGGTGTTTTCCAATAAGTCAGCTCTTCGCATCAGGTCACCAAAGTATTGGAGCTTCAGCTTCAGCATCAGTCCTTCCAATGAATAGTCAGGGTTGATTTCCTTCTGTGGAGATCTTATTTTTTCTGTAGGTTTTAAAACCCCTCCAAAATAAGGAATAAGACTTCAAATCTGCTTTTGCTGCCCACAGTACTACATATGTTGCTGCCGCCTAATGTTTCTGGATTGATACGTTATTTGAAAAGCACTGGTCTAGACCTAATCCATTCTTACCTTGTTCCATGCTGACAACAGTGGTATCAACCTTCTACTTACTAGCATGATTATGCTTCCTCACTCCTGCTGTCTCTGCAGGGGCACAAAGATGCCCCCCCACCATGCTGCAGTGCCAAACACTCCCACGTATTCTCATCTCTACTGCAAGCCACCTGCCAGGGTCATAGCCTGCATCCTAAATGCCCCCCAGAACCCCTCTTGCCCATCCAAGAACAACTTCCCATAATCAGACCTTGGCACTTTCAGTGGGATTACTGAGTAGAAAGGTGGAAAATTGACAATGAAAGTCATGGCTACATTTTTAAATAATATTATTAAATGATGATGCCCTGATCAGAGTAAATTTTCTATGTAGAAAACACTAAAACTAAGTCAACAAGTAAACTTTACAGGCAGGCAATTCACACAATGGAGATACAAAAAATAAACTGGAACATTGAGATGGCTTGGGTACTTTCTCTCTTGTGACTCAGATGGTAAAGCATCTACCTGCAATGCAGAAGACCAGGGTTCTACCCCTGGGTCGGGAAGATCCCCTGGAGAAGGAAATGGCAACCCGTTCCAGTACTCTTGCCTGGAAAATCCCATGGACGGAGGAGCCTGGTGGGCTACAGTCCATGGGGTCGCAAAGAGTCGGACACAACTGAGTGACTTCACTTTCACTTTCAAGTGGAGGGTGAGAACGAACCTGTTTGGTAACAGAATTGCTGAATCATATGGTAATTCATTATTTAACTTTTTGAGGGATCACCACACTGTTTTCCACATGAGCGACACAATATTCCCAACAGTAATACATAGAGGTTGCATTTTCTCTGCATCATTCCCAATATTTATCTTCTGCTTTTGGTAATAATCGTCCTAATGTGTGGAAAGTGGTATTACACTGTGGTGTTGATTTGCATTTTTTAAATAATTACTGATGCTGAGTGTCTTTTCAAGTGTCTATTAGTATCTGTACGCATTTTGATGAAAAATGTCTATTCAGGTCCTTTTTTCATTTTCAATTGGGTTGGATTTTTGTCGACTTATAAAGAGTTCTTTAAATATCCTAGATATTAGTCCTTTATGAGATTCATGATTTGAAGTTTTGTTTTTTAACCATTCCATGAGTCCATAATGATAACTGTAACTCTGTAGCAAGTTTTTGAAATCATAAAGTGTGAAACTGCCAACTTTGTTCTTCTTTTTCAGGATTTTTTTGGTTTTTTGTGATCTCTTGAGATGCCGTATGAATTTTGTGTGTGTTAGTCACTCAGTCATATCTGACTCTTTGCCACCCCATAGACTGTAGCCCTGCAAGGCTCCTCTGTCCATGGAATTCTCCAGGCAAGAATACTGGAGTGGGTTGCCATTCTCTTCTCCAGATATGAATTTTAGGGTGGATTTTCCTATTTTCATAGGAAAAAATGTTGAGATAACTGGTAAAGATTGCATTAAATCTGATTATTTGAGTGATATTGACATCTTAACGTTACTTAGTCTTCCATTCCATGAACACAGTACGGGTTCACATCTATTTTTGTGTCTTTACTCTCTTTCAGCAGTGTTTTACAGTTTTCAGCATACAAGTCCTTCACCTTTTCTTTAAGTTTACTCTTGAATACTTTTTATTTCTTGGTGTTAATAAAAATAGTTATTTTCTTAATTTCTGTCTTGAAGTTTTTATTGTTAGTGTATAGAAAGGCTTGCCAGGTGGTGCTAGTGGTAAAGAACCTGCCTCCCATGCAGGAGACATAAGAGACACATGTTTAATCCCTGGGTCAGGAAGATCCCCTGGAAGAGGAAATGGCATGGCAACCCACTCCAGTATTCTTGCCTGGGAATCCCCATGGATAGAGGAGCCTGGCGGGCTACAGTCTGTAGTATTGCAAAGAGTCGGACATGACTGAAGCGACTTAGCATGTACAGCATGCATAGAAATGCAAAAAACAGGAATTTTGTATGTTGATTTTTTATCCAGCAACATGGCCGAATTCATTATTCTGACAAGGACGTGTGTGTAATCTTTTAAAAAAAATTTATTGGAGTATAGTTGATTTACAGTGTTGTCTTAATTTCTGTTGTACAGGTCATTGCAGAATATTGAGTGGAGTTCCCTGTGCTATACACTAGGTCCTTATAAGTTATGTTTTATATGTGTGTGTAATCTTTAGGTTTTTCTACATATAAGATATTGTCTGCAAACAGAATTTTACATCTTCCTTCCCTATTTCAGTGACTTTTATTCTTTTCCTTGCCTAATTACTCTGGCTATAACTCTGAATATGTTGTTGTTGAATATAGTTGATAAGAGCAGGCATCCTTGTCCAGTTCTTGATCTTAGAGGAAAAGTTGTGGGTTTATCATATGTGCACCCTTTGTTTTTTTCAAGTAGATATTATTTATCCCTAGTTGTTTTTATTGTGAAAGGACATTAAATTTTGTCAAATCTCTTTTTTGCATCAATGGAGATGATCATGTGATTTTCCTTAATTCTGTGTATGTGATGGATTATATTGGTTGCTTTTCATATGTTGAAACATTCTTGCAATTATAGGAATAAATTCCACTTGGCCATAGTGTATAGTTCTTTTAATGTGCTCTTAGCTTTGGCTTGCTAGTTTCCTGTGGATGATTTTTCCATCAATATTCATAAGTGACATTGATCTATAGTTTTGTTTTCCTATAGTATGTTTATCTGACTTTGAAATCAGGATAGTGCTGGCCTTAAATAGTTTTTTTAAATACAGTTTGCCTAATTTATTTACAAATTACTTAGATTTATCTATTTATATATATTATGCCATTTTATATCTTTTTTTATATCTTATTATATTTTTAGTATGCTGTTTTACCAAATTCTCTAGAAATTGTTTTTCATTAAATTGTCTTGTGTTCTTTGATCACGTTATCTTATTTTTTGAGTTTACATTATTAAAATGGCTCACATTCTTTTTTTTAAATTTTTATTTATTTATTGGCTGCTCCAGTTCTGAGTTGCAGAATGTGGGATCTAGTTCCCTGACCTGGGTTCGAGCCCAGACTCCCTTCATTAGGAGCACAGAGTCTTAGCCACTGGACCACCGGAGAAGTTGCTGGCTCAAATCCTTAGCAATAATAAATAACAGTAGAATTGGGCATTCTTTTATTGGAGGAACTGATTTGAATGGAAATATTTCTTGTTTTGTCACTTGTTTGATTTTTAATTATTAGTTTGAAGAAAATACTCTGTCATGATTAGTTTCTTACTTCAGTGATGAGATTATCAAGAACCTTCCTTTCTTTCCCTTTTCTATCTTAAAAGCCATGATTAGATTTTTAGTTTCTTCATGATTCTTTTTATTACTTCCTTTAAACTACTTAGGCAGTTGATTATATTAACAGAATACCTACACTCCTGAAATGCCAGCTTGATGTGTTCTGTTAATATAATATTGAGCTGACTCTGAAACTTTGAAATACATTTTACATAGTGTGTGTGCTCGATCTCTAAATCCTGTCCAACTCTTTGCGACCCCATGGATTGTAGCTTGCCAGGCTCCTCTGTCCATGGAATTCTCCGGGCAAGAATACTAGAATGGGTTGCCTTGCCCTTCTCCACGGGCTCTTTCTGACCCAGGGATTGAACCCACCTCTCCTGCATTGGCAGGAGGATTCTTTACCACTGAGCAAAGACGGAAGCCCCATATTTTTCCTAGAGCAGAATGCAAAGGTTTCCTGTATAAGCTAATTAGCATTATTTATGGAAGTGATTGGGAACAGTGCCGTGAAGAGTATAAGCCTTACACTGTCTTCTAAATTCCAAAAATAATTCCATAACACATTAGGCCCTAAGGGTTTTGGATAAGTGCTTATAAGCCTTATCCAAGCCTATACTTTTACAGAGGAGAAAATATAATAAACTTTGTTATTTTTCTTGTGAAAAAGTATCACGCTGAATTCCTTTCTGTGCTCCTATTTCTGTGTTTTTCTGTTTTATGTTCCCTTTTAATATGTTTACTTTCTTTTTTAGCTTAATGGTCTATTTTGCTTTATTTTTATCCTCAAATAATTTGTAAGTTATGTTACTTATTTTTGTTTATATTATACTTTTAATTTCAGAAAATATTTTTCTTTGAGATGTTAGTAAATATAATTGTAAGTATAAGTAAGTATAATTCTTATACTTCTTGTACTTATACTTCAACTATAGTACATTCTGGAATTTTTCAGTTTATTTTAGTTAAATTTTGTAACTTCTCTTTAGGAGTTTTAATATGAAATCTGATTTTACAATAAGTAAAATAGTAATTTGAATTTCATTATTTTTAACTGAATTCAGGACTCATCATCAGTACTTACGTATTTCAGTAATTCAGTTGGGCTAACTTTTGAATTCACCAAGTTTCTAAGGACTGTCTTTGTTGTTGGATCTTCTGAGTCCTTGCCTACATGAAAACTTTAGAAAATATTACATATGAATGGAAAGTTGCCTAAGTATAGAGTTTCTGGGTCACAGCATTTTCCCTTCTAATTTATTTAGAATCTGCTCCTTTTTTACTGCATTGCCTTTGCAGTGCACACTGTGAGTTGCCTTCCTAGTATCTATTGATATCTCTTCTCTGACATTGATACTGATCATTTATCTCATCCTTCCTTTCTCTTTCCTCCTAGCCGAATGGCTGAGGGGATGTTGAGCCTATCCTGAGCTCCATATTCATCTATAATGATCATACTGCTATTACTGGGGATTGGTTCAGAATTCAGCATGGGAATCGATTCTAAAAATTCATAAATGGAATTTACTGGAGATTCCTGGGGAAGATATTTTTACTCCTAAGATACAATGCCAATAAGAGATAGTCTTTTATATTCCTCTGAATATCATCTTGTCTGTATACCCATTGACAGCCAGCCATTTTGCATGTAAACCAATAATCAAGCCAACATTGACAATAGCAAAGAAGATTTGAAATTATGTGGGTCTTCAATGAGATGAGTGAATTAATAAATGAGCTAACTTATCTATGGACTTTTTATCATTTAATATATATTATTTATTGTTTTTAACTTGTTAAGTCATGACTCCTGTAATTTGAAGGGAAAAATTATCGAAACTAATGCAGTCTTATGCTCTGCTCAGTTGCTAAGTTATGTCCACCTCTGTGTGACCCCATGGACTGCAGCCTCCCAGGCTCCTCTGTCCATGGGATTCTCCAGGCAAGAATACTGGAGTGGGTTGCTATTTCCTTCTCCAGGGGATTGTCCTGACCCAGGAATGGAACTGGTATCTCCTGTGGCTCCTGCATTGGCAGGCAGATTCTTTATCACTGAGCCACCTGGGAAGTCCTGTAATACAATCTTTCTTGTCTTTTTTACCCCATGGGTATGGCTGTCAAGGACAGTCATAAATGCTTGTATGTGGAGATGTGTGGGCCTGAGTATGAGGAAAATGTGCTCAGAGTTGTCTCCTCAGAGGGAGGTTAACCAGAACTGTCTGCCATCTTGAAGCTGCCCAGCAAGGAAGAAGGGGCTGTCTCAGCAAACACTTTGAGATTCTGAGGCCTGGTTTATAAAACTAAAGTCCCTCATGGGACAGATAGAGTAACTTCCCACCTTTTCCTGCTCCTAACACCTCTAGTAAGATTAGACAAGCACAGTCATTAATTATTCTAGAAAAAACCAAGGCAGCACTTGCCACCCTAACAGTTGAGGCTACCATTGCCCACTTGGTTTTAATTATTTTTCAAGGAAATAGTTGCATCAGTCCTTGGTGTTCATTGGAAGGACTGATGTTGAAGCTGAAACTCCAGTGCTTTGGCCACCTGATTCGAAGAGCTGACTCATTTGAAAAGACCGTGATGCTGGGAAAGATTGAAGGAAGGAGGAGAGGGGGATGACAGAGAATGAGATGGTTGGATGGCATCACCAACTCAATGGACATGGGTCTGGGTTAACTCTGGGAGTTGGTGATGGACAGGGAGGCCTGACGTGCTGTGGTTCATGGGGTCACAAAGAGTTGGACATGACTGAGTGACTGAACTAATCAATACAGAGCCATTCCACTGAGTGCTCAGTGGTGGGTTGAGTGAGGAAATGGTACATTGTTCTGCCCTCAGGAAAGCTCTTGAGGTTATTGGGAGGAGTAGGGAGAAGGTGTTGTATTATGGATTAATTTAGGGAAACCACCTGAGAGTAAATCTGTCCTCTTCCCTGAGGGCCTGAGTCAGGGCAGGAGCTGGGCCATTTAGCCTGGGTAGGAGGATGACAGGTGGGTAGCAGAGCCTGGGTTTGCAGCCAGGCACTTTACTTCTTAGCCATAACCTTGAGCAAGGTCATCCATCTTGCCTCTGTTTCCTAATTCTAGGATATTGATCAGGAATTTGGAAACATTATACTGTGGAAGCAGTGAGAATATTAGGAAGAAGAAACCATGGCCCAGGGAGGTACAATGGCTGCCTGAGGCCACCCAGTGGTCATTGGCAAGTGGGACCCTCAAGGGTCCCAACCCAGGCTTGTTGGCCCCATGCCTCCCAAAGGCCTTCTGTGGTTCCTTCTTTTCCAGGTCATTTCCAGGGGCCAGATGTGCCTGATGGCTGTTCTCTTCCCACAGTCCTAGAAACAGGTCTGGCGCATGCCCAGCTGACTGGGGTGTCCCATGAGGCTCTTTCCTCTCCAGTTCTTTGTGCTGAACTTAGTCGCTCAGTCATGTCTGACTCTTTGCAACCCCATGGACTCTAGCCTGCCAGGCTCCTCTGGCCATGGGGATTCTCCAGGCAAGAATACTGGAGTGGGTTGCCATGCCCTCCTCCAGGGGATCTTCCAAGGATTGAACCCAGGTCTCCCACATTGCAAGTGGATTCTTTACTGTCTGAGCCACCAGGAAAGCCTTCCAGCTCTTTAGTCTTGTTAAATATTCTCTGCTTTTCAGAATTCTTAGGTCAGGCCCAGGTGGTGGCTTACCCGCAAAGTAAGGAGACAGGACAAGATGAGCTCCAACCCTGGGAATGGAAAGGATTCTCTTTTTATCCAGGAGCCCCATCTGAATCCTGTGGATTTCTGATCTACAGTCTTTCTTGTCTTCGATGAAACAGACATAATTCAAGGGTGAGCCTGACATTTCCCATTGCTTTGCTGAAAGTATGCTGTCAGAATTTGTTCCTTATCCTTCAGTTGTGAACATTTTTTACAGACTATAGTTTTATTTTGATCTCTGTTAATTATTCCTGGAACACAAAACCTGCTGATTGTTTTAAAATACAGACTTAAGTCTCCCTTTATTTTAACATATATATCCTCTACTCTATTACAATTTATTTGTGGTCTTTTCCTCACTATTGGGAATGTTGCATGTTTGCTCTGCATTGTCCTGTTGTTCATGTTTGCCATGTTTTCTCACTTTAGATCTGCTCTTTGTGTTTTGATTTTTATTAAGTCTGTTTTTCAAATTCTTTATACTAATCACTTTTTTGTTTCGATTTTTTAAAATTTATTTATTTTTAATTGAAGAATAATTACCTTACAATATTGTGTTGCTTTCTGCCGTATACTAGTCACTTTCAGTGAATCCTCATATTAGTTATTACGTCCTCTATATAAGGTAGATACTTACATGAGATTCATTTATGGAATATTAAATTAAGGAATTAGGAGATCAAATGATTTTTCCAAAGGATATGTATTTGATTAGATACACAAGATTCAGAATCAAGTCTGAGCATTAATCTAACATCTTAAATAGTTAGAATATGAAAAGCAGTTAAGTGTAAGAGAGTCGATTCTAAAATCATACTGCCAGAATCAAATCATAATCCTAATATAAATGTATTTTATGATGCATGATGTAATTCATACCAAAATATACTCTAATGTAATGCTCCCCCTGGCAAACATGTACCAAATGGGAAGCTGGTAGATAAGGATATTTATTGAATATCTGCTTCCAACAGTGGCTGATTATTGAATTATAATGACCAACCTGGCTCGCTGTCTTCATTTCTCCCCAGCTTCTTTGACTGATTGCCTCATATTTAGCCTTATTTCTCGCTAGTCTCTACCGCTAACCTGATAACTACCATCATTTGGTGAAACTTCAAGTATTCTGGAGTTAAATGTCCATGGGTTCAAATCCTGACTCAAATACTTTGTAGTAATGATCTAGGATAAGTCCTTTGCCTCGGTTCGCCTCGGTTCTCTGACCTGTTTTAGCAGATGCTATCTGCTACATATGCCCTGACTGCCAGATCATGTGCATGTCTTGCCTGTTTCAAGTGTCTAGAACTCTGGCCTGAAGGCTTTGTTGGACTAGCAGAGTGTGTTTGATCTGTGAGTGAAACAGGCCAGAAGTGTTTGGTTGTTGATGTTCCTGGAAACAGACAAGTTGGAGATTAAGACCTGGCTTCCTATTCCTTGGGTAAAGTGCCCATAAGGCATTCACCTCACAGTGAGGTGAAGTTTACTCCCCTATAATGATGACCTGCTTGTTAACATCATTTTTTAGTGGTGTCCTTCCCTATTTGACTTCGCTGCTCTCCAGTTGGTCATTGGGTGGTATCACATCCCAAATAAACTATTTACACTGGAACCCTCATTTGAAGCTCAAATTCTAGAGGAAAGCAAACTGAGACACCTGTAACTAAGAATAATAGTACTAATAATTACAACATAATTAATTGGGCATTTAAAGGTACAGGAGAACATGTAGTGAGGCCTTTTTATGCATTCTCATGAGCCAATTAAGAAGAGTCTATTATTATCCTAATGTAACAGATGGTAAAGTGAATCACAGAAGGCAGGAACTTGTCAAATCACCAGACTTGCACTAAGATGAACCAGAATTCTAATTCTAGAGCCTTGCACTCTGCAGTCATTATGTTATATTTTCAGCTGTCATAGTGAAAACAAACAGGAGTCTAGGATGGAGGGGTTAGCAAAACAAGGCCCTTATAAACCTTTTAATGATTTTTTTTTTTTGCCATAAAAGAAAAGGAGAACAATTGAATTTGGGGAAGGTAGGGGCAGTGATGGGGCTGAGATTAGGATCCTATTTCTTCTGTTGGAAGATCACATGAAGGAGGCAAGAGGAGACTAGTTAGAGGCTGTTGGAATAATTTTAGGAATTGTTAACTTTATATGGAAATGGCATTGGAAAGAAGTAGATGAGTTTCGGAGACATAGAGAAGATACTATTCAGTTCAGTCAGTTCAGTCGCTCAGTCGTATCCAACTCTGCGACCCCATGAACTGCAGCAGGCCAGGCCTCCCTGTCCATCACCAGCTCCCGGAGTCCACCCAAACCCATGTCCATTGAGTCGGTGATGCCATCCAACCATCTCATCCTCTGTCATCCCCTTCTCCTCCTGCCCTCAATCTTTCCCAGCATCAGGGTCTTTTCCAATGAGTCAGCTCTTCGCATTAGATGGCCAAAGTATTGGAGTTTCAGCTTCAGCATCAGTCCTTCCAATGAACACCCAGGACTGATCACCTTTAGGATGGACTGGTTGGATCTCCTTGCAGTCCAAGGGACTCTCAAGAGTCTTCTCCAACATGCTGTCTAGGTTGGTCATAACTTTCCTTACAAGGAGTAAGCGTCTTTTAATTTCATGGCTGCAGTCACCATCTGCAGTGACTTTGGAGCCCAGAAAAATAAAGTCAGCCACTGTTTCCACTGTTTCCCCATCTATTTGACATGAAGTAATGACAAGAGTGGTGAGCAGAGAGAGGCCTCAGAACCTTTCAGGCCTCTGACTTGAAGTGACCAGGCACTAAAAGTTACATTTACTGATATATAGAGAGCAGGGGGAGAAAACTACTTTAGGAGAGGATATAGGTTTTCTTACAAAGTCCAGGTAAATGATCAGTTACAATGTGGAATAAAATGCATTAAAATAGGGTAAATGCAGGGATGCTGCAGATACATTTGGCATCTAACTCAATCCTGGGCCATGATCAGTGAAGAAAGAGATACCTAAGCTCAGAAATGAATAATGAGGAGATGCTATCTACATCCATCCATAGCATACATATATCTGAACTACATTTACTATTCTCAGGACCTGGGTTTTCCTGCTATGAGGGAAGTCTTTAAATGTCCCTGCGGATACCTAGTGACCATACCTGGATGTGGCTGTTAAGATGATAGACCAGGGTAACTGGGTCATGCCCACCACAGGATAAATTTCAGTCATGGGCAACCCTAGAAAGAACCACTTTTCAAAATTCACACCTCAGAAGTCATTATCATTCAATCTTAGGCAATATGTTTATTATACTCATGTGACCGACAAAGTAATGGTCCCCCAAAGATACCTTAATACCTGGTGCCTGTGAACCTGGTACCTTAAATGGCAAAAAAAAAAGACTTTGAAAATGTGATTAAGTATCTTGAGGTTATCATGTGGCTCAATCTCACCAAAAGTATTCTTTAAAAAGGGAGGCAGGTGAAACAGAGTCAGACAGTTTAGTCAAAACTACACTGCAGATGAAACAGGTGAAACAGAGTCAGATAGTGTAGTCACAACTGCACTGCTGGTTTTGAAGGTGGAAGAAGGGGCCACAAGTCAAGTAAGTTTTCCCCTTGAGTTTCTAGAAGGTGTGCAGGCCCACTGATACTTTGATTTTAACCCAGGGAAACTCATTTCAGACTTCTGACTTTCAAAACTGTAGAAAGTAAATCTGTGTTGTTTCATCCTGCTAAATTTTTGGTGTTTGTTCCAGCAACAATAGTAAACTAATATAAGTAGTAAACTGTGTTATCGTTTATGACAGACATCAGTGTAGTTCAGTTATTTTGGAAGAAAAGTCATTCTGTCTGCATTGATGCATCCTGTCTTTGGGAGGCAATCAACCATATATTATCAGCAACCTTTAATCCACATAGTTGTTTTTTTTTTAATGTTTTCAATTTATTTTTTGGATGAAGGAACTAAGTCATGTTGTAATAAAATGTAATAAAGCACCCAGTAAAGGTACAGAAGAGTATCTGCCGGCCTTAGAGCTACAATGGTAGCCACTCATATTTAAATTAATTAAAACTAAGTAAAATTAAAACTTCAGCTTCCCAGTTGCACTAGCTACATTTCAAGGGCTCAATAGCTATGTGTGGACAGTGGATACCATATTGGAAAGCACATATTACAGACTATTTCCATCCTTGTGTTGCTTTTGAACTTTGTTAAACTTCAGACTTAAAATTTCTAACAAGTCCCCTCTTGCAGAGTTGATACTAAAATTTTGAAAATGACAACACATTTACACTTCTTGTTTCATTTTGTAAAATTTGGAAAAGCCTAAAAAAATCAGACGTTGTAGTGACGTTTTACTTTAGCAAAAGAAAACAAAATAGATATCTAGAAAGTCAGAAGTATAACACTGAAGAGTAGAAAAGCACTTTTGACAAATTCAAAACAGAAATGAGAAATGAAGAATCCAGTAAGAATCAAAAGCCCTGACCGGAAGCAGTCATTGTAAATTAAAGAACAAGAGTAAACTCCCACAAGTGTGTGCACACACAGTCACACACACAGCTTTCCATCCCTCCTTGGAGAAGAGCGCAGAAGATCATTAGAAAGCATATAAACAATTGTAAATTCTATTGCAAAGAGAAATCATTAGTTCAGCTTGCTCTGAAAAGATAGAAAAATCTATCTGTAATTAAGTGAAACCAGGATCTCAAGGTATAAAAGAATAAATGCTGACTCCTGAAATTATGCTCCCGGACTGTAAACGTGATGCAGTGCTAGTATTTTTTTTTAAATTGGAGGATAATTGCTTTACAATGTTGTGTTGGTTTCTGCCATCCAATGTGAATCAGCTGTAAGTATACATATATCCCTTCCCTGGGTTTCCCTGGTGGCTCAGACAGTGAAGAATCCACCTGCAATGCAGGAGACCTGGGTTCGATCTCCAGGTTGGAAAAATCCCCCAGAGAAGGAAATGGCAACCCACTCCAGTATTCTTGCCTGGAGAATCCCATGCACAGAGGAGCCTGGTCCATGGGATCACAAAGAGTAAGACACAACTGAATGACTTAACACTTTTCACTTTTCATCCCCTCCCTCCTGAGTCTCCTCCTCACCCCAACTCCCCATCCCACCCCACTTGGTCAACACAGAGCACCAAGCTGAGCTCCCTGTTCTGTACAACAATGCTAGTGTTTTTACACACAGAATTGATATTGAAACTAGGTAGAGGGGACTCCCATGATAGTGAAGGGGATGTGGGCAGAGCTAAATCTAGACTTACAGGTTAGATTTTTAGTAACACAGATAGTAAACAAGAGCATGCATTTCAATAAGAGGGAAACCTTTTTACCGAAGTTTGAGAGGATGTAAAGGAGGCATACAAAAATGCTTCAGGATGTCAGCAAAGGTGTAAGATGATTACAGCGTCTTAAGAAGGAAATGGGGCTTTGTGTTTGAGAGAGAGGATGCATAAAGTTGTACTGAGGCAGGGAGGGGAGAGAACTTTTGTGAGGGAAAAGATGAAGACTTGGAATCACTAAAACAGAAATGCTAAAAAGGACACTGAAAGACATAGTGCAGAAGCAGCCTGTCACATGTACCGCGTGGTTCAACTCCGAAGGTTTTTCAGAGCAACAAACAACCTAACTGCTTCCTTTGATAACCCACCTAGTTGCCCAAGGGCAGGATACCCCAACTAGTGGTGGCTGCCAGGAAACCAGCAAATGGCTCAAGAATAAGAAAACAGAATTTGCTGTTTCAAAAGTTAGCAATTTACTCTTCTTTCCTCTTTTTAGTGTTTAAGTCCTGTTTCTGCCTTTCATAGGTGAAATGAATGTGTGCATTATTCTTGCTTGTATGCAAGTAAAAATATCAAGCTAATAATCGCATTTATATTTGAGTTGTTCTTGAAGAGGAAGACTGAGGTGAGATGGAGAGTCCAGAGGGAAGCCTTGGCTGAGCAGTCCTGGGTTAAAAGCAGGGCACACTTCAGGTCCCCAAAGGAGATCCTTATAATCCTGTTTACTCACTGAGCCTCCTAGAACAGGCCTTCGTCTCTTCAATTTCTTATTTAACTCAAAATGAGCAGAGAGTTTATGTGGAAGCGGGGACTATACAACTTCATGATCCTGAAAGGATCAAGTCAGGATTTACCTACACATGGAAACAGCTCCCCACTGCTTTTTAAAGATAAACTTTTTGTTTAATAACAGTTTTAGATTTAATAAAAATTCCAGATTTCCCATATACCATACATTCAATCTCTCCTATTACATTATATCTTAGGTGACATTAGTATTGTGTATTTGTTACAACTAATTAACCAGTGTTGATACATTATTATCAACTAAAGTCCATAATCTTTCAGATTTCCTTAGTTTTCACCCAATACTGTTTTTTGGTCTATTTGTGTTTTTTCGTTGCTCTTGTTCTAGGGTATCATGTTACAGTTCGTCATCTTGTCTTTTTAGGCTCTCCTTGGCTGTGATAGTTGATCAGACAGTCCTAATTTTTTAATCACCTTAACAGTTGGAGGATTACTGGTCAGATATTTTGTAGCATTTCACTCAATCAGGATTTGTGTGATGCATTTCTCACAGACTTGAGTAATGTGTTTGGAGGAGGAAGTCCATAAAGATGCCATTTCTTTGTATCATCATGCCTTATCACTGTTGATGTTAACTTTGATTGCACTAGTTAGTGTTTGTTAGGTTTTCTGCACTGGGTAATTACTCTTTTCCTCCTCTTTCTGTAAAATGCACTAAATTTTTGGAAAGAGCCCATTATGCCCATCCCACACCTAAGGGGTGGGTAGTTAAGTTCTATCTCCTTGGGGGCAAAATATCTACATAAATTATTTAAAATTCTTCTTCATGGACAATTTGTCT
Organism: Cervus canadensis; assembly: GCF_019320065.1. Taxonomy (NCBI): domain Eukaryota; kingdom Metazoa; phylum Chordata; class Mammalia; order Artiodactyla; family Cervidae; genus Cervus; species Cervus canadensis. The sequence continues at coordinate 27,597,841 of NC_057419.1, forward strand.
ACTTCCCCCATTTAATTATTAATCATTTATTTATAAATGTGTGAGCTCATAGGTGTTTCTTTTCTATTTGGCATTATGATGTGATACCTCTTTATTTTGTTACTAAAATTTTTCCATTTTTGGCCATTGGGAGGTTTCTCAGTTGGATCCTGTATCCCTTTGACATACCCTCATAGATTCTAGCATTGTGAAATGTTCTAGGCTCGTCTTGCATATTCCCTGCCTCAGTCCTAGAACTAGCCATTTCCCTAAGGAGCCCCAGTTCCTTTTCTTGGAAGAAAAGGTTTAGAAACCAAGATCCCAACACTGGGTCAACTTATTGCTACTGGGGTGTCACTGTTTAGGCCTCTCAGCTGACAAAGCAAGGGAATATACATGTGTTTTAATATATTAACCCATATAAACACATATACCTAAACTTACTATGAGCTCACATTGATGTCTCCAACTCTCATTACTACATGAACCATACTAGCTTCTTCTCTTTCTTCTCTGTAATTTCCCATTGCACTCTGATTGATCTATCAATAATTAAAATCTGGCTCTCACTATCTATGATTCATTTACTTAGTTGTTCAGTTCCAGTATATGTGTATAGCTGTATCAGGATGGTTAACCTTAACCCCCATGGGAAACATTGTTATCAACTAGAGTGCTACACTTATGTACAGTTTCTTTTGCCTCAGTGTTACATATTCGGCTTATTTCCAGAGGTACTTGCATCACCACCTTTTGCCTTATTCTCATCATTGTATTTTTTCATACATTTGTAATACAGTTAGATTGTTTGTCAGTTCTGGATTCCTACGGCACCAAGCATTGCATATCTGGAATAAATTCCACTTGCTTGTGGTTTATAACTCTTTCTGTACATTTTTGGGTTAGATTTTCTACTATTTTGTGGGAGATATTGCATCTATATTCATGAGAAATGTTGGTCTATAGTTTATTTTTAAACATCTTTATCTAGTTGTGGTAAGGGATAATGTGGGCCTCATGGAATGAGTTAGGAAGCATTCCTGCTGCTTCTGTTTCATGGAAAAGATTGTGGGAAATTGATATAATTTCTTAGAAGTTTGGTAGAATTCATCAGTAAAATCATCTGGGTCTGGTGTTTTCTTTTTTAGAAGGCTATTAACTATTGATTTAGCTTTAATAGATATAGGCCTTCTCAGATAATTTTTCCTTGTGTATGATTTGTTAGTTTGTGTCTTTCAAGCTATTGGTCCATTTCGGCTACTTTATCAAATTTGTAGGCATAGAGTTGTTTTTAGTATTCTTTATTATTCTTTTAATCATCATGGTATCAGTAATGATGACCTTTCTTTAATCTTTGTAATTGTTAAATGGTCACTGTACACTAATTTAAAAAGATACATACACCCCACCATTTATAGCAGCATTATTTATGACAGCCAAGACAGGGAAGCTATCTAAATTTCCTTTATCAGATGAATGGTTAAAGAAGATGTGGTATGTACATATCCAGTGAGATATTACTCAGCCATAAGAATGAAATTTTGCCATTTGCAACAACATTGATGAACCTGGAGGATATCATGCTTAATGAAATAAGTCAGAAAGAGAAATACTGTATTTTTTATGTGGAATTTTAAAAATGAATGAATATAGCTTAAAAAAAACAGACTTACAGATATAGAGAATAAATTAATGGTTACCAGTGTGGAGAGGTAAGGTGGGGACAAGATAGGGTTAGGGGATTAAGAGATACAAACTGCTATGTGTGAAGTAAATAAGTTATAAGTATATATTGTACAGCATAAGGAGTATAACCAATATTTTATAATAACTTTAAATGGAGAATAATCCACAAAAATATTGAATCACTCTGTTGTATACCTAAAACAAAGATATTGTAAATCAACTGTACTTCAATTAAAATAAACATAAACACAAGTTATATATCTGAAAATGATATGTGCTATGGATAAAATGGGTGTCCCGGGTAGCTCAGCAGTAAAGAACCCTCCTGCCAATGCAGGAGATTCAGGAGACGTGGGTTTGATCCCTGGCCTGGGATCATCCCCTAGAGAAGGAAATGGCAACCCACTCCAGTATTCTTGCCTTGGAAATCCCATAGACAGAGGAACCTGGTAGGCTGGTGGAGAGTCCATGTGGTCACAAAGAGTTGGACATGACTTAGTGACTAAACAACAAATGGATAAAATAAGAGGGTGATACTTCTCAAACTTGAAAGTACATATTAATGAACTGGGGATCTTTTAAGAATAGATCCTAATTTTAGTAGTTTTATGTGGTAGCCTCAGATTGTGCATTTTTAAGAAATCCCAAGTTATACCACCTGGCATTACTCTCCATCGAAAGGGAATCCAGAGTATTAAGAATGGACTAAGATGAAAAGATAGTATATTAAAATAATACTCTGAGAAATTGAAATAATAAAAGTATTCAGTGTTGGTGAGGAAACTACAAAGGAAAGTGTAAAATTAAAACTCACAATACAAGGTACAAATTAGGATTGACAATACACAAAATTGATGTAGAGAATAATGTATATAAATGTTCTCCTGAAAAGAGGTCAGAAAAATGAAAGATGGGAAAAAAAAAGGATTGATGTGAAAACTGGAGTATAAAGCACTAATCTATAAATAATTGAAATATCTAAAGAAGAAATGCAGAGAGAAGGAACAAAGGCAATAACCTTGCTTGAAATCCTAGATTTTTTCCACTGTTCTCAGATCAAAGGGACAATGCTTACTGTCATCACCACTGCAAATGCAGTCAGTTGGAAAAAAAGAAAAGCAAGAGAAATCTACGTTGGACAGAGAACCATGCACTAGTTATCCATCCCAAAGGTGTAGACCATCATGTTTCAGTTAGCAATTCTAGGGGAAATCTCTAAACACTTCTGCCCACTGCATATTGGTATCAGAGTTGCCAAGAGAAACAGCACAGTCTAGCACTGGATGGAATGACAATTTCACTTACTTAGAGAAGAGACAGCAAAATAAACTCAGTGGTGAGCATCAGTCCCCCACGGCCAGTGAGTTCCTCCCGGTGACCAGATACAGGACAATTCACTTGTGTGCACCTCTCTGGTGCTCCAGCGGAAGGAACCTTCTCTACTATCTTCAGAGGACAGAGGTAACAGTGGGCTTGGTCAGGTGCCACGTGACGCATACACTCTCAGTAGAAACAAAAGAGTGCTCGTTACATCTGAAACAAGGAAAGATAGTCCCACACACGGTGATCTAGTTCACACAGCCTGTGCCGTTTATCTCTTGGTATGGAAGTGTTCCAGGCCCAAGGCCCATTCCCATGTGGCTGAGTGGAGATAGAAAGATTGCATGCAGGAGACTGCTTCTCCCAATAGTCTAAATGCTGGAGAAGAGAAGACAACAGACATCATATGTCTTCATTATGTACTTAGAATACTTATGAGAAACAAATGTAGAATGCTTAAAAAATTAGAAAATTAAACATGGCTGCTGGTTATTAAATTGATATAAAATCATAAACTTTGATACATAACAAAAAGATCATTTTGAAAATACCACTGAAAAGGTTAATTTTAAGTAGTAATCCATTGGTTGTTATGTTTACAATCCATTGGTGGTAATGGCTCAGTATACTTAATACCATTGAACTGTACACTTGAAAAATGGATAAGATAGTAAGTTTTATTTCTGATGTATTTTATCACAGTAAAAATTTTAAAACATAGTGAGCTATAGTATCGTATATCAAGAAATTAATTTACCAAGGAAAGTACAAGACCTATATTAAAAATCTAAAATTCTACTGAAAGATTAAAAAAAAAATTGAGGTACACTGAAAAAAATACTAAGTTCCTGTATGTGAGAATCCATATAGCAAATATGTGCATTCTTCTTACTTAAGATATAAATATATTGAAATTGATATAGCCATATGATTTATTATTTTAACTTAATATAAAGTTTTTCTGGAAAAGGTATTATTCAAGAACATGCTACAGAAATGTGAAGAATAAGATTAACAAGGCCAAAACTGATTTTATGCTTAGAGGCAGAGCAGTGAAACAGGAAATTAAGTCCAGCATAACATATATTGTTACTCAGTCACTCAATCGTGTCCAACTCTTTACAACCCCATGGACTGCAAACACGCCAGGCTTCCCTGTCCTTCACTATCTTTCGGAGTTCGCTCAAACTCATGTCAAATGAGTGGGTGATGCCATTCAACCACCTCATCCTCTGTTTCCTCCTTCTCCTGCCCTCAATCTTCCCTAGCATTAGGGTCTTTTCCATTGAGTCGACTCTCAGCATCAGGTGGCCAAAGTATTGGAGCTTCAGCGTCAGTCCTTCCAGTGAGTATTCAGGGTTGATTTCCTTTATACCTAGGACCTTCTTTTCTCTCCAGCCTTCAAGTTTCCCTTTAAACAGGGAAATTTATCCTATGTACTTGTATTTTAACAATTCATGTTCTTAGATTTGTTCCTTTCATCTCACTTTGTTTACAAATAATTTTATTTCTTTATTCTTTTCCTAACTTGTGCTGGATACCCTGCATTATCATTAATTCTGTTTCTTTCCTTTGGTAATTTTATGTTATATTGGCTCTTATCATTCTACTAGTATTATTTTCCGGCCTCTTGCACTGAGTCAAATATCTATCTCAGTTCAGTTCAGTCACTCAGTCATGTCCGACTCTTTGCGATCCCATGAATCGCAGCACACCAGGCATCCCTGTCCATCACTGACTCCCGGAGTTTACTCAAACTCATGTCCATCGAGTCGGTGATGCCATCCAGTCATCTCATCCTCTGTCGGCCCTTCTCCTCCATCTCTAACCAAAAGAAAATGCTGACGATGCTTCCTGACTTTACCTCCTCCTCTAGTAAGATGAAACATTTTGAGTATTTCTACTTTCTTTACTGCTGCATGTTCTCACAACTGGCTCAGGATGCCTTTACTTCACTCCTTTCTTGTTCCACTTACTCCAAGGTTTTAATGAGATAGTTATGTATCAAAAGTACTGAACTAGGATTAGTCTTTTCTTTGCAGCATTTCTCTCTTGCAAGAATCATTATCCCTTAGTCTCATTAGTTAATAGTCATATTTCAAAGTTTCATTCCCAATATCACAATACAATCAGATAGAAAAATGGCTAGATAATACATTTTTAATCTTTGTTTACTCATCTTTATCTCACTCCCTCTTTTGAAGGTTCTGTATTGATTTACTTGTTGTTTGGCTAGAATAGTCTCTCTAGTAGTTTTTTGATATAAGGTAAATGGGTAATATGTTCCATAATTTTTGTAACTACAAATGTCCATTGCTTACCCTGAGAAGTGAATTTATATCAGGCTAAGTGTAAATTTTTTAGTTGTGGTAATGTTTTTTTCCTCAACATTCTGCACATTCTATATTTCCGTGTCTGAAGTTTCCAGATTGCATATGAGAAGTCTGATGGATAATCTGATCCTTTTTCCTGTTCAGTAACCTGTCTTTTTTTCTAGAAATTTGTAGATTTTGATTTTCTCACTTTGATCTTAAGACTTCTACCTAAATACCTGTCATTTTCCACCAATTCTCTACAATATTTGTGAGCCCCTTGAATCTGCAAACATATTTTTTCATACCAAGGACATTTTTATTGACATTGTTCTTCTACTCCTTTTAATTTTTCAGAAAATCACATGTATTCGTATTTTGTACTGTGCTTTGACCCTCTAATCTTTCAGGTCCGTGGTAGGTTCTCAAGAATGGCCATCATGATCTTATAGTTGATCTACTAAATTTTAAAATGAAGAAGCAAATTGTTATTTTCTTTTAGTTCCAGGAATGTTTTTTTCTTTGGAATGCTACAATTGAATTTCCTTAACATGATTATTAGTTTTATGTTTAAGATGTCATCTGTCTAGTCAGCAGCCTTATTTACTTCAATGGGAGTCACCTCAGTGGTGCCTTGTTTGTTCTTCCAATTTGGTTGTGGCATTCCCCTAAGCCTATTACTATATACTTTGGCTACACAATGCTCTGTTCATCCTGTGCTGTCACATTAAGCTTTTAAACAAATATAGCTTCCAGGTTGAAGGCAAATTTCATAACTAATTCTGATGATAACGAGAATATAGTTTCAAATTGCAGATTATATCAGTAGATAGCAAAAAGTGAATAGGATAAGAAGCAGATGTAAAAGAATATGGCAGTTTTTGCTTTACAAAGACCTAATCCCAGAGAAATCATTTTGCCTTTGATAATAAGAGATATATATTCAAGTATATTATTAAGCAATCATAATTGTAACAACTAGTATGATCAAATGCAAAACTTTCAGGTCATTGTGAAAAGTAAGAATACACAAAGTCAATATAATTTCTGGCAGACATAAAACACAAAATTGAAATATATGTTGTTTGACAAAAACAGTATATCATTATCATTTGTAGATGATAGTTTTGCACCTAGAAATACAATCTAATCAAGAAGAAATGCTAGCAATGGGTTTGAATAAATCAATAGATTTCCACTTTAATTTAAATAGTCTGTAAAATTGTGAAAAGGAAAAAAGACTCCATTTTGCTGCCCTGGTAGATCAGCTGGTAAAGAATCCGCCTGCAATGCAGGAGACACTAGTTCAATTCCTGTGTGGGGAAGTTCCCCAGGAGAAGGGATAGGCTACCAACTCCAGTATTCTTGGGCGTCCCTGGTGGCTCAGATGGTAAATGATCTGCCTTCAACGTGGGAGACTTGGGTTCGATCCCTGGGTTGGAAAGGTCCCCTGGAGGAGGGCATGGCAACCCACTCCAGTAATCTTGCCTGTAGAATCCCCATGGACAGAGGAGGCTGGCAAGCTAGAGTCCATGGAGTCGCAAAGAGTCGGATATGACTAAGCACAAAGTAGCAAATACAAAACCAAACATTATCAGAACAGTAACAGCAGCATCAATAACCACAAAAATAAATGCTATGCCAAAGAATTATTTTAACAGCAAAAAGAAACCTTTGAATAACAGGAATAAAATTTTGCTGATAGACCAGAAAGAAAGAAACAAAAAAACCTTGTTGCCCAGTGGAGAGACAGATTATTGCAATGAGTTCTTTATAAAATAATTTACTGACTTAATTTCATCCTCATCAAAATTCATTTAAGAAGGCTCTTAATGAATGCAGATGGAAAAATCACAAAGGTTTAGAAAACCATAGTGGCACTAATGGTAAAAAACATGCCTGGCAATGCAGGAAACATAAGAGACTCAACTTCAAACCCTGGGTAGGGAAGATCCCCTGGAGGAGGGCATGGCAACCCACTCCAGTATTCTCACCTGGAGAATCCCATGGACAGAGGAGCCTGGTAGACTACAGCCCATGGTGTCACAAACAGTTAGACACAACAGAAACAACTTGGTTGCTTAAAATGATTGTCTGAGGCAAAATGGTTTTTTGAGGCAAAATGGTTTTCTGAAGAGGCCTTACAAATACCTGAGAAGAGAAGAGAAGAGAAAGGCAAAGGAGAAAAGGAAAGATATACCCATTTGAATGCAGAGTTCCAAAGAATAGCAAGGAGAGATAAGAAAACCTTCTTAAGTGATCAATGCAAAGAAATAGAGGAAAACAATAAACTGGGAAAGACTAGAGATCTCTTCAAGAAAATTGGAGATACCAAGGGAAATTTTCATGCAAAGATGGGTACAATAAAGGACAGAAACGGTATGGATCTAACAGAAGCAGAAGATATTAAGAAGAGGTGGCAAGAATACATAGAACTATACAAAAAAGATCTTCATGACCCATATAACCACGATGCTGTGATCACTTACCTAGAACCAGACATCCTGGAGTGTGAAGACAAGTGGGCCTTAGGAAGCATCACTATGAACAAAGCTACTGGAGGTGTTGGAATTCCAGTTGAGGTACTTCAAATCCTAAAAGATGATGCTGTGAAAGTGTTGCATTCAATAAGCCAGCAAATTTGGAGAACTCAGCAGTGGCCACAGGACGGGAAAAGGTCAATTTTCATTCCAATCCCAAAGAAAGGCAGTGCCAAAGAATGCTCAAACTACTGCACAATTGCACTCATCTCACACTCTAGCAGAGTAATGCTCAAAATTCTCCAAGCCAGGCTTCAACAGTATGGGAACCTAGAACTTCCAGATGTTCAAGCTGAATATAGAAACGGCAGAGGAAACAGAGATCAAATTGCCAACATCCTTTGGATCACAGAAAAAGCAAGAGAATTCCAGAAAAAAAATAACTACTTCTGCTTCATTGACTACACTAAAGCCTTTGACTGTGTGGATCACAACCAACTGTGGAAAGATGGGAATACCAGACCACCTTACCTGCCTCCTGAGAAATCTGTATGCAGGTCAAGAAGCAACAGTTGGTACCAGATATGAAACAATGAACTGGTTCCAAATTGGGAAAGGAGTTCATCAAGGCTGTATATTGTCACCCTGCTTATTTAACTTATATGCCAAGTACATCATGTGAAATGCTGAGCTGGAGGAAGCACAAGCTGGAACCAAGATTTCCAGGAGAAATATCGGTAACCTCAGATATGCAGATGACACCACCTTTATGGCAGAAAGTGAAAAGGAACTAAAGAACCTCTTGATGAAAGTGAAAGAGGAGAGTGAAAAAGCTGGTTTAAAACTCAACATTCAAAAAACGAAGATCATTGTCTAGTCCCATCACTTCATGGCAAATAGATGGGGAAACAATGGAAACAGTGAGAAACTATTTTTTGGGGGTCTCCAAAATCACTGCAGATGGTGACTGTAGCCATGAAATTAAAAGATATTTGCTCCTTGGAAGAAAAGCTATGACCAACCTAAATAACATATTAAAAAGCAGAGACATTACTTTGCCAACAAATGTTCGTCTTGTCAAAGCTATGGTTTTTCCAGTAATCATGTACGGATGGGAGAGTTAGGCCATAAAGAAAGCTGAGCGCCAAAGAATTGATGCTTTTGAACTGTGGTGTTGGAGAAGACTCTTGAGAGTCCCTTGGACTGTGAGGAGATCCAACCAGTCCGTCCTAAAGGAGATCAGTCTTGAATATTCATTGGAAGAACTGATGCTGAAACTCATCAATACTCTGGCCTCCTGATGCAAAGAGCTGACTCATTGGAAAAGACCCTGATGCTGGGAAAGATTGAAGGCAGGAGAAGGGGACAACAGAGGATGAGATGGTTGGATGATATCACTGACTCAATGGACATGAGTTTGAGCAAGCTCAGGGAGTTGGTGATGGACAGGGACGCCTGGTGTGCTACAGTCCATGGGGCTGCAAAGTGTCAGACACAACTGAGTGTCTGAGCTGAAGTGAATTGTCTTAGCAGAGCACACATTATATGGAGGTAAATTCATTATAATACAGTATAACAAAAATGAGTATATTGCAGGATTGCAGTGGTGGCTTAACATTAGAATATACGTAGAAACCATTCTCCACAATAGGAGGTGAAAGGAGAAAAGCAATGTTTTTACTTCATAATATAGAAAAATGTAATAAAATTCAGCACCCTTTGATAGGTACTCAGTAAACTAGGAATATAAGTGAGCCTTCAAAACCTGACAAACAGCAACAACCAAAAAAAATGAGCAAACCTCTCTTGTAATGAAAACAACTAGAAGCCTTTTTTAATAACATTCAAGAAAGCCATTTAGCACTCAGCCAGTTATTTTTGGAGACCAAGAAAATAAAATCTGTACGTTTTCCACTTTTTCCACACCTATTTGCCATGAAGTGATGGGACCAGATGTCATGATCTTAGTTTTTAGAATGTTGAGTTTTAAGCCAGCTTTTACACTCTCCTCTTTCATCCTCATCAAGAAGCTCATTAGTTCTTCTTCGCTTTCTGCCATTAGAGTGATATGATCTGCATATCTGAGGTGGCTGATATTTCTTCAAGCATTCTTGATTCCAACTTGTGATTCATCCAACCTGGCATTTCTCATGATGTACTCCCTATATAAGTTAAGTAAGCAGGGTGACAGTACAGAGCCTTGATGTACTCCTTTCCCAATTTCAAACAAGTCCGTTGTTCCATGTCTGGTTCTAACTATTGCTTCTTGACCTGCATACAGATTTCTCAGGAGACAGGTAAGGTGGTCTGGTATTCCCATCTCTTTAAGAATTTTCCACAGTTTGTTGTGATCTACACAGTCAATGACTTTAGCATAGTCAATGAAGCAGAAGTAGATGTTTTTCTGGAACTCTGTAGCTTTTTCTGTGTTCCCGTGGATGTTGGCAATTTGATCTCTGGTTCCTCTGTCTTTTCTAATTCCAGCTTGCACATCTGGAAGTCCTTGGTTCATGTACTTTTGAAGCCTACCTTGAAGGATTTTGAGCATTACCTTGCTAGCATGTGAGATGAGTGCAATTGTGCAGTAGTTTGAACAATCTTTAGCATTGTCTTGAAAACTGACCTTTTCCAGTCCTAGGGCCACTGCTGAGTTTTCCAAATTTGCTGGTGTATTGAGTGCAGCACTTTCACAGCATGATCTTTTAGGATTTGAAATAGCTCAACTGGAATCCATCACCTCCACTAGCTTTGTTTGTAGTGATGCTTCCTACGGCCCACTTGTCTTGACACTCCAGGATGTCTGGCTCTAGGTGAGTGATCATACCATCGTGGTTATCTGGGTCATTAAGACCTTTTTGGTACAGTTCTTCTATGTATTCTTGCCACCTCTTCTTAATATCTTCTGCTTCTGTTGGGTCCTTGCCTTTTCTGTCTTCTGCTGTGCTCATCTTTGCATGAAATGTCCCCTTGGTATCGCCCATTTTCTTGAAGAGATCTCTGAGCTTTCCTATTCTATTGTTTACTCTATTTTTTTGCATTGTTCACTTAGTAGGCAAACCATCTTAGTATTCTTGCCTCAAGAACCCCATGAAGAGCATGAAAAGGCAAAAATAATAAAATACACTCTTTAAAATTACAATAATGAGATTCATAAGAAAAAATCTTATAAAATATTTGTTAAAGATGTAAATGTGAAAAAAAAAACAAAGCTTGAAAATCTTCAGAAGAAAATAGAGTTATGTATTTCTGACCTTGGACTAATAAATAAGGTACTAAGATAAACGCAAATAAATTTGTTCAACTCAACCAATCAACTCAACCAAATCAAAATTGAGTTTCTTTCAATGAAAAGATGAAGGCGTACATAAAATACAAACAGCAAACAGAAAGAGGAAACCATAACGCATAATGTACTAGTCATTAGTCTTTAGAATGTGTAAACAAGTCCTACAAATGCACGAGAAAACAACAAACATCTTCCCTTTCCTCAATAAAAAAAAAAAAAAACACACACAGGAACAGGCATTTTACACTTATGACCAGTACATACTATGTAATCAGCAAATTGAAAATCCAGACCGTATCTTATCTGGATTCCCCAGAAAGCTACTTATAAGGGAACACAACCCCAAGGAGCAGGAGTGAGGGATAAGCATAATGAAGTAGAGAGAGCCAAGACGAGGGTGTGTAATGACCTGATTGTAGCTCAGTGTGCCTGATTATCCTATAGGATTGTCTTCTGAGAAGGTGTTTAATTATGACTCACGGCAGTCTAAGTTAGAGGAGAGGAATGAAGGGGGTAGAAAAATGTACTCCATTTCTCATATTCCTTAGTCAGAGTTCATCCCATGAAGCGTATGTGTGGCTGCAGAGCAGAGTTTCATAGCACTCCACATCTTGGCCTCAGTTCAGAATCCCCAGGCTTAGCAAAGGCATGAGACCAATTGCTGTTATTTTGTGCCAGCTTGAAAATTCTAGAAGGCTTCACTGGTTATGATGCAACTGGAACAGAAGATGGTGAAGTTGGGACTTTGGAGTGGTTCATAAGAAATATCTGATAAAGATACTAGATACCTTTTTCTACCTGCTGTATTTGTGGAAATTAAGAAGTCTGGCTACATCAGTTTTTGGCAAGGATATAAATGATGTTACATAGTGCTGATAGATAGCATATGTTTGTTTGGATAAATGCTAACCAGAAAAGAAATAATCATTTTCCCTGGTACAGAAAGGGAAATAAACCTTTCAGAGCAATTTTTTTAAAAGAAAACTTGTAATTTCTTTCTCTGTTTCTTTGAGATGTCCATAAATCTTTTTAAAACCGAAGTAAGCCTCTTTATAGCCTTACAACCCAGGAATCTTTTTCTCTAAGACTTGGGAGCCATATGTTTGAAATGTAATCATTCAAAGAAGAGAGCATCCCTTTCTCTCATTTTCTGTGGGAGACTAGGAGCCTAACCTCAGCACAAGCCTTGCTGAGAAATTAACTTCTGTAATAAAGATAGGAGAAATTTATTTTTCTTTTGGATAAAGCCAATTAGCTAAGACAGATGGTCAACCCAACTACCAAGTGAATTTTAGGATGAACCATGTGTGAGAAATGTTGCTATCAAGTCCTTTTACCTGCAGACTGGTGGTTTTTTCTCTTGAGAACGTTTAAGTCTAACAGGTTGTGTCTACTTGGCTATAGAGAAGTGGGAGGTTTCTTTCTATTTGTGCAGCGTCTTTAGTGGATTGCCTGTGATGCACATCACATTCTGGTTTCATGTTTATTAAATAATAAAACAGTTTTCTTTGTCTTCTATCTTTGTTGGAGAGGTATGCCAGATTGGCAGGAGTTTTTCTTTTTCTTTTTAGATTATACTTCCCCATCATATTTTCACTTTGGGTTTAGGTTTTAAGTTCATAAGTATTCATTATATAATTATGATTTATAGCTTACAAACACACACTCATATTCTTTTGAGTGTGTCAAATAATATTTTAAAGTATGGTGTATTAAATATTTTTACTCTGCCCAAAAATTCCTTAAAAGTGAAGGATATCCTACTGGAAAATTAAGTTTTGATAACATTCATACATAAAGTTTGTTAATATTTAACATGTAATACTAGGCTGTCTTTTGGCCTCTGACAGTTCCCAGGGAGGGAAGAACCTAGTTGTGTACTGTAATTGCCTATACTCCCAGCCACTAGGTAAAGGAGTATTTCAACTCTAAAGAGGGGTGGGGGAGAGGGGTACGGCTACATCTTTTTTCTGACAACATAGCAGACTAACTTGTGTCTGTGCCTCTCAAGTTCAACTCAGAGGATGCCACGGAAACCAGGGTAGTGGGACAGAGACACTACATAAGAAGGGACATGTGAATAATTGTATAAAGCTGAAATTAAAAGCAAAGGAGAAAAGAAAAGTAATGCAAATAGAAAGAATTAAATAAAATGACAAAAAATCCAAATGTGACAGTATTTGAAAAAAAAGTAAATATGTTTTTTGAGCATTTGTTAGCTCAGAACCCTAAGATTGGAATTTTTCTTTAAAGTTTCAAAAAGGTCTACCAGTATATACCCAGAAATTTTTAAAATAAAATGCAAATATGAAGCACTCTAGATGGATATAGGACCTAAATGTTAACTTCTCAAACAAACAGAAGAAACTGAGAGAATATCTTTTTATCTGGGGGAATGCAAAAGATTTCTTAAATAAGATAAAAATAAAGCACTCATGATTATGTTAACATTGATTTAATTATCTAAAAACTAAAGATTTATCTCAAGAATGTCATATATATTGAAATGTATCAATATGAAGCTATTTACAATGCTTATCACATTGCAAATAAATAGTGAATCCCTGGATATCAACAGGAAAATGGAGAAGGGATAGATATTTTGTACATGAAAAGATGCTCCTTATCACTATCAATCAATAAAAAGGCTTATTATTTTTTAATCTATTGATTGAGATGAGATGGTTGGATGGCATCACCAATTCTATGGACATGAGTTTGAACAAGCTCTGGGGGCTGGTGATGGACAGGGAAGCCTGGTGTGCTGCTGTCCATGGGGTGGCAAAGAGTGGGACTTGACTGAGCGACTGAACTGAATCTGTTTATTTATTTGTTTGTTTGTGTCCGGTCTTAGTTGTGGCACACAGTGTCTTTCAGTTGCAACATGCGGGACCTAGTTCCCTGACCAGGCATTGAACCCGGGCCCCCTGCATTGGGAGCACGGAGTCTTAGCCACTGGACCACCAGGGAAGTTCCCCCAAAATGCAAATTTAAAAAGGAGATACTACTCAACAATCATCAGATGCATAAAATTAGAAGCTGATAATATAAAAAGTTTTCCAAGAATGAGGAGAAATGAATCTAAACTGGTAAAGGAATCTAAATTGGTAAAGGCTTTCTGGAGAGTAATTTGGCAGAATGTAACAAAATTTAAGTCTGAATATTTTCTATTGGGAAGAAATTTCCCTTCTGAAATAAGCAAATTGCTTTCCAGTCTGGTATTGTCTAGCCTTCTTTGAACTCTCTCCTGTCAACTTGGCAAAAATCACCTTTCTGGCCTCTTTTCCATCACCCATTCTGTCTCAAGCTTGTTTGTAGATGTTTATAAGGAAATGTAGCTAATCAGTGTCACTTACAAGAGTGATCATCTAGCTCTTTGTCTGAAGGCACATTTCCTTTTTTAAAAAATTTGTTTAAAAAAATTTGTTTTTACTGAAGTATAGTTAATTTACAATATTGTATTAGTTTTGAGGTATGCAACATAGTGATTTAATATTTTTATAGATTATTCTCTACTTAGTTATTTTTAAATATTGGCTATACAATATCTTGCTGTACTGTAGATCCTTGTAGCTCATTTATTTTATACATAGTAGTTTGTACCTCTTCATTCCGTATACCTATCTTGCTCTTCCCCCGTTTCATCTCACCTCCGGTAGCCACTAGTTTGTTCCCTGTATCTGTAAGTCTGTTTCTCTTTTGTTGTATTCATTCATTTGTTTCATTTTTTAGATTCCACATAAAAGTAGTAACATAAAGTATTTGTCTTCCTCTGCCTGACCTTTTTAACTGAGCATAATACCCTCCAGGTTCATCCTTGTCATTACAGATGGCAAATTTCATTCTATTTTATGGCTAGTGTTTCATTGTAAACATATAAACCACATCTTCTTTATCCATTCATCTGTTTGACACTTAGATTCCTTTCATATCTTGACCATCATAAGTAATGCTGCCATCAACAGTGGAATGTATGTGTTTTTAGAAGGAGTGTTTTCTTTTTCTTGATAAATACCCAGGAGTGGGATTGCTGGATCCTATGATCTAATTTGAGTTTTTTGAGAATTTCTGTACTGTTTTCCATAGCAGCTGCACCAGTTTACCAACAATGTAGGGGGTTCCCTTTTCTCCATGTCCTCACCAACATTTGTTATATATGTTCTTTTTGATGATAGTCATTCTGACAGATATAAAGTGATATGTCTCAATGTAGTTTTGATTTGCATTTCTCTGAATATTGGCAGTGTTGAAAATATTTTCTTGTGTCTGTTGGCCATCTGTACATCTTTATTAAAACGTCTATTCAGGTCTTCTACCCTGCCCATTTTTTAAAATCAGGGTTTTTTTTCTGTGTGATCTGTTATATATTTTGGATATTAACCCCTTACAGTCGTATCATTTGCAAATACTTTCTCCCATTCAGTAAGTTGCCTTTTTGTTTTCTTGATGGTTTCTTTTGCTGTGTAGAAGATTTTAATTAGGTCCCATTTGTTTGTTTTTGCTTTTGTTTCCTTTGTCTTCAGACATATTTCCTATGTAAGTTTTTTATTTTTGTTTTTAGTTGTTTGTTTTAACGAGATATATGCCCCTCTTAAAAGCAGTTAAGACACGTTAGCATTTTTATTTTGAACTCTGAGAAACATTTCTTCCCTATACAATTCTATACAAAAATTTGAAACTACAAATGATAAATATTGACAAGTCTGTATTTTACAGTTTTAAAATTTGCCAGTATGTTATTAATACAAGCAATAAAACTGCATGTATAGTTTATCTGGATTTATTTTAACTGGGTGAGGTAGGAAAGGAGATGGATTACTTGTTATGAATGAAATATTCATTGAAAGGCCAAAGCCACCCTTCCTTCAAAAAAGAGATATTTTGTCACACTTTCTGGGGGAAGTAGATAAAATCAGAATTTAGAGCATGTTGTGGGTTAAAGCATCAAGGGGTTACCTGTAACAAGACTGGGATTAGGCATTTTACAAACAATTTGTAGTGAAATTATTAAGTAAATCTCATTGATAAATTGAAAATTTCTCAGTCATTTTTTGTCCCTTTCTTCTAGCAACATGCTGAGTTATTGAATAATTATTGAATATTTTAACAATTGAAATCAGTTCAGTTCAGTCTCTCGGTCGTGTCTGACCCTTTGTGATCCCATGGAAATGTATGCATGCCAACATAGAATGAAAGTTAACACTCAAGGCAATTTTACTTATATTTTATTATTTTTAGCACTAAATGTTATACCCAGTTCAAAGCATGCATTTCTTACTTGATAATATATGGACCTGTGTTTACAATTACTGCACTAAACCGTTCTCCATTTTTCTCCTATATGGAATCTTAGTACCAGAACTCTTTAAAGCATTCTGAGTGTGAATTTCATACCTGTTTGCTGCTGATTAAATACATGGAAATTAGTCTTTCACTATCTCAAATGACAGCTTACATGTTGTCAACCAGATAGAAAAGAAAACCTCTGTCAATTGTTGAGCATTTCCCACATAACGAGATAAATGTTATAGTGTGGATAAAATATTAGCACACTTTAAAAACAATTATTTACTTGTCACTGGAGGATTTGGTGTCATGTAGTCAACAGTGATCGATGAATAGAACATATGCCTCTTGACTCCCGGTTCAGGGCTACAAGAAATGACAGTTAGTTAGCATTATATTGAAAATATATACTAAAAGATTTTGAAGAAGTACATAAAGGACATTCAATTCATGTCAGAAAAACATAAATGAGATATCTAAAAAGATAAGCAGGGGAATAAATCCAAAACTTATGAAGTACTTCATTTTAAAAATCACTTCCTACTTAAATATGTATGAAATGGGCCATAAAGTGCAGCTAACCATCGCTGGCAAAAATGTGGATTTTTTTTTTCTTTTGATGGCTACAGAATGCAGAGTATGAGGATTTCTTGAGTTGTCCCACTTTTCATTTGCAAACCTCGCATTCCCTGTACTAGTGTTTTGAAATCTGATTCCAGAAAAAGATTTGATTTTGGTTACTCAAGCTGCAGAGAAAATTATGCAATATGTTACTACTCATCCTGCTATTATCTGTTAAAATAGTGTTGCCTAATTGAAAGAGCACAAGCCTTAGAGTTAGAAAGATGTGCATTTTAATTTATTTTTTCTTCCAGTTTTATTCAGATATGATTGACATACAGCACTATACATTTCTGTGCAGCATAATGATCTGACATATACATCATGAAACTATTACCACAGTATAGTGAACAGCCATTCTCTCAAAGTTAAAGAAATAGAAAAAAATATATTTTCCTTAGAATGAGAACTCTTAGGGTTTACTCTCTTAACAACTTTCAGAAATACAAGAGTAAGGATGCATATTTTAATTTCAACTGTGACAATAAATTAGCTGTGAGACCTCAAGAAAATGTGTTTTTTTTTTCCTTTGAACTTGTTTACTTTCTGGAAAGGAAAAGTAATAAAATCTTTTTTAGAGCAGTATTAAATGTAAAATTGAACAGTGAATTTTTGTATAAAATTTCAGTAAGTGGTAATCATTGATATTGCTTTATTAATATAGTTAGCTTTATCCTTATTATATATTGCTAATTTTAGTTATTACCACCCTGGGCAAGTTACATGATCTCTATTGCCACTATCTACAAATGTGTAAAATGAGGATAGGTATCGTATGTATTCTTTGGATAAAGTAATGGTTTAATACATGTAACTCACATAGCAGAATACCTTGCACACCAAAAATGCCATGTAAATGTTAATCATTATTATTATTTGTGTTAGAGGAATTTGTTGTTCTTGTTGTTCAGTTGCTTGTTCAGCACAGTTCAGTCGCTCAGTCGTGTCCGACTCTTTGCAACCCCATGGACTGCAGCACGCCAGACCACCCTGTCCATCACCAACTCCTGGAGTTTACTCAAACTCATGTCCACTGAGTCAGTGAAGCCATCCAATCATCTCATCCTGTGTCGTCCCATTCTCTTCCTGCCCTCAATCTTTCCCAGCATCAGGGTCTTTTCCAATGAGCCAGCTCTTCGCATCAGGTGGCCAAAGTATTGGAGTTTCAGCTTTAACATGAGTCCTTCCAATTAATATTCAGGACTGATTTCCTTTAGGATGGACTGGTTGGATCTCCTTGCAGTCCAAGGGACTCTCAAGAGTCTTCTCCAACACCACAGTTCAAAAGCATCAATTCTTTGGTGCTCAGCTTTCTTTAGAGTCCTACTCTCATGTCCACGCATGACTACTGGAAAAACCATAGCTTTGACTAGATGGACCTTTGTTGGCAAAGTCATGTTTCTGCTTTTTAATACACTTGTCTAGGTTGGTCATAACTTTTCTTCCAAGGAGCAAGCATCTTTTAATTTCATGGCTGCAGTCACCATCTGCAGTGATTTTGGAGCCCCCCAAAATGAATTATCTTAGTGTTTCCATTGTTTTCCCATCTATTTGCCATGAAGTGATGGGACCAGATGCTATGATCTTAGTTTTCTGAATGTTGAGTTTTAAGCCAACTTTTCCACTCTCCTCTTTCACTTTCATCAAGAGGCTCTTTAGTTGTTCTTCACTTTCTGCTATAAGGATGGTGTCATCTGCATATCTAAGGTTATTGATATTTTTCACACAATCTTGATTCTAGCTTGTGCTTCATCCAGCCCAGCGTTTCTCATGATGTACTCTAAATACAAGTTAAATAAGCAGGGTAATATATACAGCCTTGACATACTCCTTTCCTGATTTGGAACCAGTTTGTTGTTCCATGTCCAGTTCTGACTGTTGCTTCCTGAACTGCATACAAATTTCTCAGGAGGCAGATCAGGTGGTCTGGTATTCCCATCTCTTTAAGAATTTTTCAATTTGTTGTGATCCACACAGTCAAAGACTTTAGCTAGTCAATGGAGCAGAAGTAGATGTTTTTTATGAAATTCCCTTGCTTTTTCTATGATACAACAAATGTTGGCAATTTGATCTCTTGTTCCTCTGCCTTTCCTAAACCCAACTTGTCCATCTGGAAATTCTCGGTTCACATACTTCTGAAGCTTAGCTTGAAAGATTTGAGCATAACCTTGCTAGCATGTGACATGAATGCAATTGTACTGTAGTTTGAACATTCTTTGGCATATCTGTTCTTTGGGATTAGAATGAAAACTGACTTTTTCCAGTCCTGTGACCACTGCTGAGTTTTCCTAATTTGCTAGCATATTGAATGCAGCACTTTAACAGCATCATGTTTTAGGATATTAAATAGCTCAGCTGGAATTCTGTCACCTCCAGTAGCCTTGTTTGTAATAATGTTTCCTAAGGCACACTTGACTTCACACTCCAGGATGTCTGGCTCTAGGTGAATGACCACACCACAGTGGTTATCCAGGTCATTAAGACCTTTCTCTTTTTTTGGAGATTACAACATATTTTTAATTGAATGACAAGAATAATTGTACTTAGAAGAAAGTTTTATAGCTTTAAAAGCCTATATTAGAAAGGCACAGAAGGTTTTATTGACGTTTTCCTCTGAACATTTATAACACCAGTCTTAAAATCTTTTAGACAATAGAAAAAGAACACTTTCCAATGCATTTTATTAGAACAGCTTCACAGGGATATCATAGCATGACAAGGATATTACAAGAAAGAAAAATTACAGGCCAAGCTCCCATATGAATAGAAGCAGAAATTCTAAAAAAAAAAAAGTTAGTAAATTGATCCAGTAATTTATAAGAAGGACAATCTATGACAAACATTCAGGTTTATTCCAGGAATATATGAGTGTTTTACCACTCAAAAGTCAATCATTGGTAGTCACACTTTTTTAAAATTCTGATTTCCTTATTTTTTTTTCTTTTTTCAGTTGTATTGTGATATAATTGACATTTAACATTATATAAGTTTCAAGTGTACAACATAATGATTTTATATATATGCAAATTATGAGATGACTATCACAATAAGTTTAGCAAACATCCATCACCTCACACAGTTATAAAGTTTTTTCCTTGTGTTGAGAACTTTAAGATCGACTCCCTTAAAAACTTTCAAATATACAATACAGTATTATTAGCTATATTTACCATACTGTGCATTACATCTCAAGATTATAACTGGAAATTTGTACCGTTTGACCTTCCTCACCCAATTTTCCCACCGTCTCCCCTACCCTCTCTTCTCCTAACCCCTGGCAGCCAGCAGAAATTTCTGTTTCTATGAGGGATTTTTGCTTTTAATTTAGATTCTACATAAAAGTGAGATCATAGAATATTTGTCTTTCTCTGTCTGATTTATTTCGCTTAGCAGAGTGCCCTCAAGGTTCATCTGTATTTTTGCAAATGGCAGAATTTTCTTATTTTTTAATGGATGAATTGTATTCCATTGTATATACTCAGACTTTTTCTTTCTTTTTTTTTTTAACCATTGTTAGAACCTTCTTTATTATGACTACTTTTTTCCTCCCAGTTTTAGTGAGATATAACTGACCTACAGCACTGTATAATTTTAAAGTATATAACATAGTGGTTTGACTTAAATATATTTTGAAACGCTTACACAAAACTTAGTTAACTTTAGTTATCATCTCATATAAATACAAAATTTTTCCTTTCAATGAGAACTGTTAAGATTTACTCTCTCTTAACAATTTTCATGTATAACCTGCTACAGTGTGATATTCTCATTTATAGGTGCTGAGAGACTGCATATGCAGACAATAGACCTTGTGTAAAAATGGAACTCTGACCCACAATCTGCAAGAACTTGCCAAAGAAATCAACTGTCTGATCAATAATAAATAGCCCAGGAAGACAGCCTTCTGTAAGTCAGACTTGTAGGAAGACAGAGTGTTAGCTTTGATAACAACCTAGGAAGCCAAACAATCACTTCTGTAAAAATAGGCCCCAAATTTCCAATACCTGACAGCTTCCCTAATTTTTGCCCCACTTCCAATTTAAGACCAATTAGAGAAAACCAGATATGTACCCTACCAATCACCGTGCTCTTTTTATCCCCCCAAGTCTTCTTATCTGTTTTTTTAATTAGATTTATTTTTAATTGAAGAATAATTGCTTTACAGTATTCTGTTGGTTTCTGCCAAACATCAGCATGAATAAGCCATAGTTTTACCTAAGTCCCCTCCCTCTCGAACATCCCTCCCACCTCCTTCCCCATCCCACCCCTCTAGGTTGTTATAGAGCCCCAGCCCTCCCACCTCCTTCCCTATCTCCATTGCTGCCCTGAAAATAGGTTCATCAGTATTGTCTTTCTAGATTTCGTATGTATACCTTAATATTCAATATTTTATCTTTCTGACTTACTTCACTCTGTGTAATAGGCTCTAGATTCATCCACCTCATTAGACTGACTCAAATGTGTTCCTTTTTGTGGCTGAGTGATATACCATTGTATATATGTACCATAGCTTCTTTATCCATTCATCTGTCAATGGACATCTAGGTTGCTTCCATGTCCTCACAGTTGTAAATAGTGCTTCAGTGAACATTGGGGTACAAGTGTCTTTTTCAGTCTTGGTTTCCTCAGGGTATATGCCTAGTAGTGGGATTGCTGAGTCATATGGTGGTTTTAGTCCTAGTTTTTATAAGGAATCTCCATACTGTCTTCCATAGCAGCTGTGTCAGTTTACATACCCACCAACAGTACAAGAGGGTCCCCTTTTCTCCACACCCTCTCCAGCATTTATTGTTAGTAGATTTTTTGATGATGGCCGTTCTGACTGATGTGAGGTGATAATTCATCGTGATTTAATTTGCATTTCTCTAATAATGAGGGATGTTGAACATCTTTTCGTGTGTTTATTAGCCATCTGTATGTTGGCTTTGGAGAAATGTCTGTTTAAGTCTTTTTCCCACTTTTTGATTGGGTCGTTTGTTTTTCTGGTATTGATTTGTAGGAGCTGCTTATTTATTTTTGAAATTAATCCTTTGTCATTTGTTTCATTTGCTATTATTTTCTCCCATTCTGAGGGTGTCCTTCCACCTTGTTTCCTTTGTGTGCAAAATCTTTTAAGTTTAATTAGGTCCCACTTGTTTATTTTTGTTTTTATTTTCATTACTCTAGGAGGGAGATCATAGAGGATCTTGCTGTGTTTTATGTCAGAGAGTTCTGCCTATGTATTCCTCTAAGAGTTCTGTAATTCCAAATCTTACAGGTATGTCTTTAATCCATTTTGAGTTTACGGTATTAGTGTGTTCTTTGTGTACGGTATTAGTAAATGTTCTAATTTCATTCTTTCACACGTAGCTGTCCAGTTTTCCCAGCAGTACTTATCTTTTCCCCATTGCATATTCTTGCCTCATTTGTCAAAAATGAGGTACCCATAGGTGCATGGGTTTATCTATGGGCTTTCTATCTTGTTCCATTGGTCTATATTTCTGTTTTTGTGCCAGTACCGTACTCTCTTGATGACTGTAGCTTTGTAGTATAGTCTGAAGTCAGGAAAGTTGATTCCTCCAGCTCCATTCTTCTTTCTCAAGATTGCTTTGGCTATAAGACCTTTCTTGTATAGCTTTTCTGTGTATTCTTGCCACCTCTTCTTAATATCTTCTGCTTCTCTTAGGTTCTTACCATTTCTGTCCTTCATCGTGCCCATGGTTGCATGAAATGTTCCCTTGATATCTCCAGTTTTCTTGAAGAGATCTCTAGTCTTTCCCATTCAGTTGTTTTCCTCTATTTCTTTGCACTATTTGTTTCCAAAGGCCTTCTTATCTCTCCTTGCTATTCTCTGGAACTCCGCATTCAGTTGGGTATATCTTTCCCTTTCTCCTTTGCCTTTCATTTCTCTTCTTTCCTCAGTTATCTGCAAAGCCTCCTCAGACAACCACTTTGCCTTCTTGCATTCCTCTTTCTTTGGGATTGCTTTGGTCACTGCCTCTTGTACAATGTCACCAACCTCCATCCATTGTTCTTCAGGCACTCTGTCTACTAGATCTTATCCCTTGAATCTATTTGTCACCTCCACTGTATAATCATAAGGGATTTGATTTAGGTCATACCTGAATGACTTAGTGATTTTCCTTACTTTCTTCGATTTAAGCCTGAATTTTGCAAAAAGGAGCTGATGATCAGAGCCACAGTCAGCTCCCAAGCTTGTTTTTGGTGACTATATAGAGCTTCTCCATCTTTAGCAGCAAAGAATACAATCAATCTGATTTGGTATTGACCATCTGGTGATGTCCATGTGTACAGCCGTCTCTTGGATTGTTGGAAAAGAGTGTTTGCTGTGACCAGTGTGTTCTGTTGATAAAATTCTGTTAGCCTTTGCCCTGCTTCATTTTGTACTCCAAGGCCAAACTTACCCATTACTCCAGGTATCTCTTGACTTCCTACTTCTGCATTCCAATCCCCTATGATGAAAGGACATCTTTTTGTGGTGTTATTTCTAGAAGGCATTGTTGGTCTTCATAGAACCCTTCGACCTTAACTTCTTCAGCATTAGTGGTTGGGATATAGATTTGGATTACTGTGATGTTGAATGGTTTGCCTTGGAAACGAACAGAGATCATTCTGCACCCAAGTACTGCATTTCAGACTCTTTTGTTGACTATGAGGGCTACTTTGTTTCTTCTAAGGGATTCTTGCCCACAGTAGTAGATATAATGTTTATATGAATTAAATTTGCCTGTTCCCATCCATTTTAGTTCACTGATTCCTAAGATGTCAGTGTTCACTCTTGCCATCTCCTGCTTGACAGTGTCGAACTTACCTTGATTTGTGGACCTTATATTCCAGGTTCCTATGCAGTATTTTTCTTTAGAGCATCAGATTTTACTTTCACCACCAGACACATCCACAACTGAGTGTAGTTTCTGCTTTGACCCATCCTCTTCATTCTTTCTGTAGTTCTTAGTAATTGCCCTCCACTCTTCCCCAGTAGCATATTGGACACCTTCTGATCTGGGGGGCTCATCTTTTGGTGTCGTATCTTTTTGCCTTTTAATACTGCTCATGTATTCTCGTGCCAAGAGTACTGGAGTATGTTGTCATTTCCTCCTCCTAGGGACCATGTTTATCAGAACTCTTTACTGTGACCCCTCCATCTTGGGTGATCTTGCATGGCATGGCTCACAGCCTCATTGAGCTACACAAGCCCCTGGTTAGAAGAATTCCATTTTCTTTATTTAATTTCATAAGTCGATTGGGGAGTATTTGGAGTGTATGAATGGTCACCCACCACAAACACTAAAAACTAAGATTGATCTCAGTGGTCGATTATGTATTGCTTCATTCCTGCAGCATTATAGAGAAATGTGCCATCTCTTAGATCATAGTGAAACAGCAACAACAAAAAATATTCAGAACTAGAGATGTGAGCAAATTTCATGGCGTAAAGTACAAATGTAAAACATGAACATCTAAATCAGTGTTACAGAATTGAAAATTATTTAAAACAATTTGAAGAGTTTGACAGTGATGCCCAAAGCCAACCTCCCAGGAGATCATGCCAGAAAACTCTAGTGAAATATTTTAATCTGTACCTCCATAGGCATTCTGTTATACCCTCCCCAGGGAGCCTTGCAACTCCCTCCTCTCAGTCCCTGCTAAGTAAGGTAAATGCTGTGGTGAGTCATGGTTACTGGTGGAAGTTTACAGTACAGTCTGAGAATCCCTGGTTTGAAGTCAAGATTGTCTTTTCATATTTGGTAGACATTTTCTTCTTTCTCATCTGAATAATCACATGCTAAATATATACATCCTTGTTAAGACAGAAACTTATTTATAAAACACTTGAAGATAATATCTTATGGAGATAGGATTAAACTGACCTGTTTGTAGCTGAGATTTAATTTCAGAGTTTAATGAGACTTTTTGTCTACTAGGTGTGTGATTTTTTCTTTCAGGTGAATAAGAAATTAAATATCTCACCACAATTGACATAGTAAGGGAATTGTATTTTTACAGTGATACAGCTAAGCTTTCACTAAATGAATACTTGAGAGTATTGGCAGATTGTCACTATAAATTTCTAAAATTAATAGTAAATATTTAATAACTCAATATGAAATCCAGCCAGGGTATGTGAAATCATAGATGGTGCTTGATTCTTTTTTGTCTAAGTTTTCTTGGAGGAAATTAACTTGACTGTTGTTAAGTAAAGGAAGATGACTTGCACTCTTTTCTCTTTTCTTCCTGAAAGGTTGTCTCAATTCTATCTTCTTTGGAAAGGAATTTCATCGTTCCCAAGCTTCTAAGTTATATACTTAAAAATACAAGGATTGTTTTTTCTAAGCATGGTATATAGATGTCATTGAAGACAATATAAAAAATGTAAGGTTTTAAAATTTTAATCAGTTAACAGTTTTGAAGTTTAAGATAAGCAGGCATTAATGTGGTTATCCCACTTTATCCCCACAGCAACCCTGCTATTGTTTCTGTAATGATATTATTTGTATTTTGCAGATTAAGAAACTAAGAGTACTTGAATTATGTGTTCATGGTCACTCAGGTGATATTCTTGGTAGAACTAGGGTTTGAAGTATGATCTGCTTGCATCTAGAACCTCTGTTCTTAACCATCAGAGCACAAGTTATGTGACTACACCAGGTTGTTTAAAGAAATTGGATAGGGCCACTGTGAGTCTGATTCAGCCATTGAGACTTGAAGAAAAAGGGCAGTGGAGAGAGTTCTTATTTGGTCAGAAGTTCTTTGTTTATGCTCTTTAATCTTTGTGGGTGTGGTTGTAATGGCTGAGATAATCTTATATCCTTCTCTCCATTTAAGGAAAGATGATATGGCCATTTATATAACTAAAAAATGCAACTAAGATGAAAACAGAACATAGCACATGTGACAGTTTATTCAAAATCAAAGTGTTTCTTTTCTAGCATATGTTGAAAGTCATTGCTAAAGGAAATATATATATTTGTTTAGAAATCAGAGATACCCATAGTTGCTTCATGTATGGTAATTGTCTTAATACACACAATCTGCTTTCAGGAACTAAGTAGATATTCACTGCCATGTTACTTACTCCACCATGAACACAATCCTGGGATCACTTCTAGTAATTTTGTAAGGTTGAAAATGCATCCAATCAATTTGCAATACTAATAATATTAGATAATATTTTTGAACACTTGATGCACACTTCTAAGATCTTTATGTGCTGTGAAAATATGAAGAATTTACCTATTCAGAAAATCTCTGTGGATCATAGAGAAGGAAATACACAGGGCAGCAAGATAAAGGGTTTATTTTGTAGCTGAGTGCTGTAAAGTTTACCTGTTGCCTCCAGGATCTCAAGCAACACAAATCAATTTTGTAAGTATTACCAACAAGCCAGCTTTCCTTGCAGTTTAATGCTTTATATTACAGGTTGCCCTTTTCTCTCAGTAATGTGAAATCCTCTTAAGCTGTGCTTGTTTAGCAAATTCTATCAGCATGATGACAAGGTAGTGTGAATGTCCACTGAAAGAACCTTGCAGTTTTAAAATATTTAAGAGTGGGTCTAGGTATCATTTATTCTTTCTTGTGAAAAATCTACGGAAGAAGTTACCAAAACTGTGTACTTTTGTCTGCCATTTTCTTACAGTTGTGTCCTGAAATAGCTTGTACTTGCTATGATCATTGGTAGAATATAACTTTTTTAAACTTTTATGACTGTCATAAAATGATGCAAGTTTTATTTCACATTCTTTAAAATATTCCATAAATTTAGAGTCAGAAAGGCACAATTTTTCTAAACAGTGTAGATTTTCTTTAAGTTAGCAAATTTGAGAGTAAACTGCGAACTAGTATTCCTCAGGAGATGCATAGATGCATAGCTAAGAATCCCACATCTGCAGGCATCATTCAGCTTGAAAGTATGACAAAGAAGGAGTTAATTTCCATTCTATATGGGACCTCAAACCTTGAAACAGATATGGAAGTTTTTTGTCCAGGTCTACATAGTCCTTCAGTCAGTCAGTAAACAAACTTTAGCATCTACTCTGTGCCATGGGTGAGTGATATGTAGTGCATGGTCATGGTGTCCCACCTGTATCCCTTTAACATGTGACATTTCAGTACATATTGGCAAGTTTCCAACTGCCAGGAACCTGTGACTTTGAGGGCTGTCTCTGTCCCCAAAGCCTGCTCTGCAATAAGTACCAATAATCACCCACCCACTCTCTAAGCAGCATTTAGCACAGCTGCTGGGAACTGCTGAATAAATACTCCACTTCCATAACCTCTTTTGTAAGATAACTCTGAGGTGTTGCCCTGAACAGTCTGAGTTCTCCAGGTGACTAAACTTCATTTACACATCATGATAAGTATCTTGAAAAACTACCTTTAAAGTTTACTTTCCTTTCATCAAAATCTTATGTTCTCACTTTGCTGCTGGTTACCATCTCCCAAACAAACCACTTGCAATCAAATCCTTGTCCCTGGGTCAGCTTCCAGGGGATCCTAAATTAAAAGATAGATAGTATAAATATGATGAAATCAGGATCTGTCATGAAGTGATTTGAAAGGAATAGTCTGAACAAAGAACAGTAGTGATTCTGAAGAGGAAGGAGAATGGAGCTTTATAAGGAGTTCAAAGAAGTCCTGCAATGAATTCCCTGGATTTAGCACTTTGCTTTCAAGGTGATCATTGTAAAAGTATGTGGCAACCGCGAACACTGGCTGCTCAGATCTTTGAAAGGAGAAGCTGCTAAAAAGAATATAGTTGGCTGACAGCCTCCAGTTGTTAGCACTTGGGAATTATGCATGGCATTCATGCCAAGGTCACGGTCTCCCTGGCCAGCTCCCTGGTAGTGACTGAGCATGGCAGGTGTATCAGTCAGGCTTTAACCAGAGAAACAGAACCAGCAGGATCAGTTTACATGGTTGAAAGGGATGCCTTGTTGTTGTTATTTAGTCACTCAGTCATGTCCGACTCTTTGTAAAATCATGGACCATAGCCTGCCGAGTTCCTCTGTCCATGGGATTTCCCAGGCAAGAATACTAGAGTGGGTAGCCATTCCCTTCTCCAGGGGATCGTCCAAACCCACATTTCAGGGGGTTGGGAAGATCTGTGTCTCCTGCATTTCAGGGGGGTTCTTTACCACTGAGCTACCAGGGAAGCCTGGGGGATGCCTAGGCAAGTTTAAAAATCCATAGCCCAATACTTTGGGCACCTGATGCAAACAGCTGACTCATTGGAAAAGACTCTGATCCTGGGAAAGACTGAAGGCAGGAGGAGAAGGGGATGACAGAGGATGAGATGGTTGGATGGCATCACTGACTCAATGGACATGGGTTTGAGCAAACTCCAGGAGATAGTGGACGACAGAGGATCCTGGCATGCTGCAGTCTATGGAGTTGCAAAGAGTCAGACTGAGCGACTAAACAACACCAACAATGGGCAAGTCAGGAAGGCTGGAACTCATGGGCACTAGTTGAAGTGATGGTTCATTTAACAGGCAGAATTTCCTCTTCCTCAGAGAAACCTAAATTTTGCATTTAAAGCCTTTATTCTGATTAGATGAGGCCAACCCAGATTATTGAGGCTAATCTTTATAGAAAGTCAGCTGATTGTAGATGATAGAGACATCTCCAAATGTACCTTCACAGCAACACCTAGACTAGTGTTGAATAATTAGACCTGTTTATATACTGATCATAGAGGGTATTAGAAGTAAGAATGTGAGACTCTTCCAGTGGTGGTTAGTATAAGATAGGAAAAATTAATAAATTGGGACAATGACTCTAAAAAGGAAAACAAGTGCTCAAATGAAGACCAACTCTTTGTTCTGAAAGTAGTTTTCTTATTTTTGTTTTTGTAATGCATTACTACATTGAAAATATCATCAAAAGTATTATCAATAGGTACATTTTCTCTTTTCATTGATAATCTATTTTAATTTTTAATCTTCTATTAATAGATTTAGAATTAACCATTTAAACACATCAAAATTTAAGATGTATTTGTAAATCAAGTATACTCCAATACAAAATTTTAAGTTTAACATGTATTAACAAAGCCTTGTGATAAATTCCACAAACCCCAGTAAATAATTCCTCTCTGTTAATTATATAAAATGTGGTGCCTGCTTTTCCGTATACTTGTGACAATTACATGTATAATTGATAACTACACCATGGAAATACAGAGGAATAATTTTCAACATTTATAAGTACAACATTATTAATCAGTGATATTATTAAATGTGAATTTCTGAAAATTAACTTCTTTTAGGCATTTATACATTAAATACTGCAGAATCACATGTTAACATTTACAAGCCATTATTTGTTCACTTTATTAGCAATTAGGTTCAAAAATTGCTCTTGTTATTATTTTCTTCACAATGTAAACTAAATCTCACCCATCAATTTAACTTCAAGAAAACGCCTCACTGAGCAAGGCACTAACTCAAATCGCTTGTTTTAGCTCATTATTACTAAAATTTGTCAAGTATTTTTCATTTTTGAAATGGTGGTTTTATATTCAGTAGGCCAAAGTTGGTTCATCAATATATTTAGTTTTGAATCTTCAATGAACTACTCAGGTATTCCAGTTCCTGCAAACAACCACCTTGGTTGTAGGGAATGAATTATGGCTCTAACAAGATCAAGGTGGCCTGTTTAACTGTCTGTATAAGGCCAGTTTCAGCTTCCTGTGGAGAAAGAGTACATTTCTGCCTAGAAAGCCACAACTGAAAATTTTCATAGTCTCCTCAGTTTCGAGTATTTTGTTCATCTTCATGGAATAGCCCTGGTTTTATCTATCCAGAAGTTCTATCATTATTAAGGTAGTCATTGTTTAGATAACATATTCTCTAGACCTGTATTAGACAATTGCAGTAGCACTAGCCACATGTGTCTAATTAAGATTAATTAAACATAAAAATTCAGTTCTTTGGTTGTAGAAGAACCTATTTCTTTTTTTTTTTTTTAATTTTTTATTAGTTGGAGGCTAATTACTTCACAACATTTCAGTGGGTTTTGTCATACATTGATATGAATCAGCCATAGATTTACACGTATTCCCCATCCCGATTCCCCCTCCCACCTCCCTCTCCACCCGATTCCTCTGGGTCTTCCCAGTGCACCAGGCCCAAGCACTTGTCTCATGCATCCCACCTGGGCTGGGGATCTGTTTCACCATAGATAGTATACATGCTGTTCTTTTGAAACATCCCACCCTCACATTCTCCCACGGAGTTCAATAGTCTGTTCTGTATTTCTGTGTCTCTTTTTCTGTTTTGCATATAGGGTTATCGTTACCATCTTTCTAAATTCCATATATATGCGTTAGTATGCTGTAATGTTCTTTATCTTTCTGGCTTACTTCACTCTGTATAAGGGGCTCCAGTTTCATCCATCTCATTAGGACTGGTTCAAATGAATTCTTTTTAACGGCTGAGTAATATTCCATGGTGTATATGTACCACAGCTTCCTTATCCATTCATCTGCTGATGGGCATCTAGGTTGCTTCCATGTCCTGGCTATTATAAACAGTGCTGCAATGAGAAGAACCTATTTCAAGTGTTGAATATCCACATGTGGTTGGTGGCTACCATACTGGATGATGCATTTTATTTCCATCACAATAGAAAGTTGTCTTGGACAGCACTACTCTGAAGTGTCTATAAAGTATCTGGTTAATAACTTAGGTCTTGATGGACATTCAGGTTACATTTTCTGAGCGCCTCAGATATATCTAGCGTTACATATTCATGGATGTTATTCTTTGTTAACTGTCACAACAGTCCTGATGGGTAGGTATTGTTCTTCACACTTTAGAGATGGGAAGACTGAGGCTGGAAGACTAAGGCTGTGTATGACACAAGAGTGAATGACAAGTTGATTCATGCTCTTTCCACTGTAACATGCTGCCTCGAAGAGAGAAACTTACCCCAAGACAATCCTCAGGAGCCAGCATGAGCGCAAACAATGCCTTCAAGAGAGCTCAATTTGGAAGAGTTTCTTCCTTCAGGTGAGAGCACAAAAATAAGCATATTGATGACTGAGAGGAAGTTCATGGGGAATGACGTAAGAGAAAATGTAGACCAGAGGGCCCTGTCAAGAGGGAACACATGGGTTTTTTTTCCCTTTTACTAGTTAGTACATGGCAGTGTTCTAGCTTAAGGCAAAATGTAAAATATATAAAACCTTTATGTATTAACATAAATTTCATAATGTTATTAATAGAGTGGGGAAAACTACTTAAATATCTAATAATACAGTTAATGAAACTCAATAGAATATTATCCTTAGGAACCTGATATAATAACACAGAGAGGCATTTGACATCCTCTTCAGTTCAGAAAGTATTGCTAAAATCAAAAAACATATGTATAATAAAGATGCTGCTCCTGCTGCTGCTAAGTCACTTCAGTCGTGTCTGATTCTGTGCAACCCCATAGACGGCAGCCCACCAGGCTCCCCTATCCCTGGGATTCTCCAGGCAAGAACACTGGAGTGGGTTGCCATTTCCTTCTCCAATGCATGAAAGTGAAAAGTGAAAGTGAAGTCACTCAGTCGTGTCTGACTCTTAGCGACCCCATGGACCGCAGCCTACCAGGCTCCTCCATCCATGGGATTTTCCAGGCAAGAGTACTATAGTGGGATGCCATTGCCTTCTCCAATAATAAAGATGACAACAGTATTAATGAAAAGTGCATCGAAATTTACATGGAGAGACATAATGCTAACAGTTTGAACCATGGAGTAGTTAGAATTTATTCTTTCCTCCAAATTGTAATACTTGAAACTTACATGAATCATACAGTTAAGACATGTCTAGTAACCCTAAGCCACAGGACAATTTGGAAATAGTCACAAATGAAATGGGAAGAGGTAGTACATTTGAAGAAGTTTGATTAAAGTTCACTGGTTATATAATAAAGCAGCTTACCTTATGTGTTCGCCACACCTACACACGTCCCCCCACAACACATACATATAAACCATCTCCCAACTTAGGAATTAGTGTTATTTAAAAATTTACCTATTGAATTTAACCTACGTATGGCAATATTATTGTATTTGGATGATCTAGCAAAGGAAAAATTGTTCTATTACTCATTTATGTGTGCATGATGTCTAGATATTTTCACAGCTATTGTGTCTGTAAGGAAGGTGTTATTAGGAATGAGAATTAGGGCTAGAAAATGTCAGACCTGGGACATATTTGAGAATATAAGGGCTATAGGAAATTATCACAACTGTGTTCCCCAGAAGAAAATAATTGCATGAATAATTGTCTAACTTCAATTTATTTAGGGCTTCCCAGGTGGTACTAGTGGTAAAGAACTCACCTGTGAATGCAGAAGACATAAGAGACGTGGGTTCAATCCCTGGGTTGGGAAGATTCCCTGGAGAAGGAAATGGCAGCCCACTCCAGTATTCTTTCCTAAAGAGTCCCATGGACAGAGGAGTCAGTGGGCTAAAGTTCATGGGGTCGCATAGAGTCAGACACAAGTGAAGCGACTTAGCATGCACACACCTCAATTTATCCCACTCACCTGCAAATTTCACCATAGTTTGAACACATGCAGGGACATGAATACATTGCAGTTTAGGTTTGCTTTTAAAGATATGAAAATAAATGTCTTAACATCAATTGTATTGGGCCTTACACTTTCTATTTAAAACAAGTGTCTTCTGAAGGAGCAATATTTCTCATCCCTATTAATACAGAGAAGTTCTGCAAAAGCAGTTAAGGTTTATGAACTTCAGTAACACATTTCATGAAAAGAATGTAAGTGTACATTTATCTTTAATGGAAAATAGTTTTTTTTTTAAATTAGTGGTCTTGATTTAATTTCCTTGCTACAAAATGAGAGAAGTAAAATGATATTGAGAAACTATGGTGGTGGATCTTCACTAAGGAATCCCTCCTACATGCACAGTGGGAATATTTGACTCACTCTTATTATTTTTGTTCATTATTTTATTTAAATGATACAAAAATTATACTTACAAGCTACCGAGATACATGAGAACAATAATTCTAGATGTTCATTTAACCTTCATGGGTTTCTAAAATGAATTATCAGCTACATAACAAGATGGAATTTTGTACTTGTGGAAGGAGAGGCCTATCTCTGGGTAGATTTCACACAACAGCACCTGTTTCCTCACGTCTGAAGTGAAGTGAAGTGAAGTTGCTCAGTCATGTCCAACTTTTTGCGACCCCATGGACTGTAGCCTACCAGGATCCTGAGTCCATGGGATTTTCCAGGCAAGAATACTGGAGTGGGTTGCCATTTCCTTCTCCAGGGGATCTTCTGGACCCAGGGATCGAACTCGGGTCTCCCACATTGTAGGCAGACGCTTTACTGCCTGAGCTACCAGGGAAGCTTCTCACATCTAGTTTATTGCAAATATCCAGACATGGATATGATAGCTTACAGTGAATGATGTCAGATTCGTGATCTCTGAAGAAGATTTAGCTTTGAAATCAGGGACCAGGCTTGATTACTCAGAGCTTTTGTGCGGCAGAAGATTTATTACAGTGAAAAATGACAGGGATAGCTTCTGACATAGACATCAGAAGGGGGACGGAGCATGCCCTGAGAGAGTCAATTCCTAGGCAGGTTGATAAGAAGTCCGGGGGTCTCCAAGGAGAGAGGGATCTGGAATTCTCAAGGAGGAGAAAAGAACAAATTTTTTTTTTCTTTCCTCTACATTCCTTAGTCTTAGTCACATAAAAGGTTTTTATCTTTAAGCCTGGAACTGATGATTACACAACAAACAACTCAGTTTAAACTCTGTACTAAGGATTATATAACAACAATGTATCCTGCTTGAGGACAGTTTCTCCTTCCTGAAAACCTTCTGACTAATCCTGGTATCTCAAAATGTGAATTATGGAAGTGGGTCTAGTAAGATCTTTACAACCTCAAGACATTCTTTTGATTCATTGTGATAAATGGGAAATAGATGGGGAAACAGTGGTTGACTTTATTTTTGGGGGCTCCAAAATCACTGCAGATGTTGATTGCAGCCATGAAATTAAAAGACGCTTACTCCTTGGAAGGAAAGTTATGACCAACCTAGATAGCATATTAAAAAGCAGAGACATTACTTTGCCAACAAAGGTCCATCTAGTCAAGGCTATGGTTTTTCCCGTGGTCATGTATGGATGTGAGAGTTGGACTGTGAAGAAAGCTGAGCGCCGAAGAACTGATGCTTTTGAACTGTGGTGTTGGAGAAGACTCTTGAGAGTCCCTTGGACTGCAAGGAGATCCAACCAGTCCATCCTAAAGGACATCAGTCCTGGGTGTTCATTGGAAGGACTGATGCTGAAGCTGAAACTCCAATACTTTGGCCACCTTATGTGAAGAGTTGACTCATTGGAAAAGACCCTGATGCTGGGAGGGATTGGGGGCAGGAGGAGAAGGGGACGACAGAGGATAAGATGGTTGGATGGCATCACCAACTCGATGGACATGAGTTTGAGTAAACTTTGGGAGTTGGTGATGGACAGGGAGGCCTGGGCATGCTGGGATTCATGGGGTCGCAAA
Source organism: Cervus canadensis (assembly GCF_019320065.1). Classification (NCBI taxonomy): domain Eukaryota; kingdom Metazoa; phylum Chordata; class Mammalia; order Artiodactyla; family Cervidae; genus Cervus; species Cervus canadensis. Next base: position 27,632,358 of record NC_057419.1, read on the forward strand.
GAGTCGGACACGACTGAGCGACTGAACTGAACTGAACTGAACTGAATAACTAATTAAAAAGTATAAAACTCCCTTGCTAACACTAGCGAGGGGGAACTCTTTCTGCCCACTTCTGATGTCAATGTTGGAAGCTTTGTCTATCCCTTTTATACTTTAATAAAACTCTATTACACAAAAGCTCTGAGCAATCAAGCCTTGTCTCCAGCCCCGGATTGAATTCTTCTCCTCCAGAGGCCAAGAATCCAGGCATCTTTAGTGGTTCAGCAACAACCTTTCAGCCCCCTCACTAGTCCTAGCAAGGGAGCTATATCCTTTTTCCATTGGTTATTATGGTAAATCAAAAGAATGTTTCAAGGTTGTAAAGTCTTGAAGTGAAGTCACCCAGTTGTGTCCAACTCTTTGCGACCCCATGGACTGTAGCCTACCAGGCTCCTCAGTCCATGGAATTTTCCAGGCAAGAGTATTGTAGTGGGTTGCCATTTCCTTCTCCAGGGGATCTTCCCAACCCAGGGATCAAACTCAGGTCTCCCGCATTGCAGGCAGACACTTTACCACTTGAGCCACCAGGGGAGCCTAGAACTAGCAATAGAAAGATCTTACCAGACCCACTCCCACACCTTACATCTTAAGATAACAAAATTAGTCAGAAGGAGAAATCATCCTCAAGCAAGATGCATTGTTGTTATATAATCATTGGTAACAGAATTGAAGGAAAAACATATCCTTGACCAAGATGAGTTGTTTTGTTGTGTAATCATTAACATTCTGGGCTTAAAGAAAAAAAAACTTTTTATGTGACTAAGAATGTAGGAAAAATATTAAGGAATGTAAGGAAAAAAATGGCTGTCCATTTCTCCTCCTCCTCCTCCGGGACTTCTTATCAACCTACCTAGGAATTAACTCCCTCAGATATGAATAGTCTATACTCATTTCCTGTCCCTGTGCCTCAGACGTTCCCTTGAGATTCAGCTATAAGTTGTACACTTTGGCAAAGTTCCAGAGATAGTCTTTGCTCTCTGCTCAAGTTGATTCAGCTCAACAGATATTCACTGGATGATTATTATGGCTGGGGTGTTTCAGTAGATGACTTCTTTTTCTTTTCCTCTTTATACTTTTAAAATTTTTGTTAGAGTGTAGTTGATTTACAATGTTGAATTAGTTTCAGGTATATAACAAAGTGAATCAGTTATACATGTACATATACCACTCAATTTTTGGATTATTTTCCCATATAAGCCATTACAGAGTATTGAGTAGAGTTCCCTGTGCTATACAGTAAGTCCTTATTGGTTACCTATTTTATTTCTAGTAGTGTGTATATGTCAATCCCAAACTCCCAATTTATCTCTCCCATGCTTGCCCCCTGGTGACCATAAGTTTGTTTTCTACATCTATGTGTCTGTTTTTGTTTTGTAAATGAATTTGTTTCTACCTTATTTTTTAGATCCCACATATAAGTAATATGGCCATTCTGACTGATGTGAGGTGATACCTCATTGTAGATTTGTTTTGTATTTCTCTAATAATTAGTGATGTTGAGCATCTTTTCCTGGGCTTTTTGGCCATCTGTATGTCGTCTTTGGAGAAATGTCTATTTAGGTCTGCCACTCATTTTTTGATTGGGTTGTTTCCTTTTCTTATAGTGAGTAGAATGAGCTGTTTGTGTATTTTAGAGATTAATTCCTTGTTAATTGCTTCATTTACAGATATTTTCTCCCATTATGTGGATTATCTGTTATGATTTCCTTTGCTGTGCAAAAGCTTTCAAGTTTAATTAGATCTCATTTATTTTTATTTTCATGACTCTAGAAAATGGGTCAGAAAAATATCTTGATGAGATTTGTGTCAAAGAGTGTTCCTCTAAGCATTTTGTAGTGTCTGGCTTTACATTTAGGTCTTTAATCCATTTTGAGTTTATTTTTGTGGATAGTGTTAGGGAGTGTTCTAATTTCATTCATTTACATGCTATTGTCCACTTTTCCCAATTTCTGAAGAAACTGTCTTTTCTCCACTGTGCATTTTGCCTCCTTTGTCATAGATTAGGTGATAGGTGCATTGGTTTATCTCTGGGCTTTCTATCCTGTTCCATTTACCTATATTTTTGAGTTTTTTTTGTCAGTACCATACTTCTTTGATTACTGTAACTTTGTAGTACAGTCTGAAGTCAAGGAGCCTGATTCCTCCAGCTCCATTTTTCTTTCTCAAGGTTGCTTTTGCTGTTCAGTGTCTCTCATATTTTCGTATAAACTGTGAAGATTTTTGTTCTAATTCTGTGAAAAATGCCATTGGTAATTTGATAGGTATTGCATTGAATCTATAGATTGCTTTGGACAATATAGTCATTTTGTTGATACTGATTGTTCCAATCCAAGAACATAGTATATCTCTCCATCTTTTTCTGTCATCAGTATCTTACAGTTTTCTGAGTATACATCTTTCGCCTCCTTTGATAGGTTAATTCCTAGGTGTTTTACTCTTTTTGATGCAATAGTAAATGGAACTGTTTCCTTAATTTCTCTTTCTGATCTTTCATTGTCAGTGTATAGGAATGCAAGAGATTTCTGCGTGTTAATTTTGTATCCTGCAGCTTTACCAAATTCATTGATGAACTCTGGTAGCATCTTTAGGATTTTCCATGTATGGTATCATGTCATATGCAAACAATGACAGTTTTACTTCTTTTCCAATTTGAATCCTTTCTTTCTTTTTCTTTCTTTCTTTCTTTTTTTAAAAGAAAGGACTTTTTTTAAAAAAGTCCTTGCCTTGCCTAGGACTTCCAAGAATATGTTGAATAATAGTGGCAAGAGTGGATGAACTCACTCTTATTAAAGGATTTTAGAAGGAACCTTAGAAGGCACAGAGTTTTCCACTGGGTAAAAAAATAGAAGAAAAGAAACTTGACTGAATATTCGTCTCCATTTTTAATCCGGTGTTGAAGTGTAAGGGCATCCCACATGCATGCCACTTCCAGGATGTCCACTTCCCACAGGGGAGAGTCTTGTAAATGGGGAAATGCTCCAGGCATTGCATAACTCATGTGGTTGCTTTTCTTCCTGTGAAGTTTAAAGGAGAAAAAATATCTCTGTTTCTCAAAGTGGATACTGTTAATGTCTCTATTCCAGTAGTAAGCAATGGAATCACCCTTCTTCTGAGCCCACTGAATCTGAAACAAAGTTCAGAGTATCTTAATTATCTTAGTATTTAATACTGATTTTTTTCTTTATAATATCTGCAAGGAAAAATTACTATTTCCACATCTAGATATTGTTGGAAAGATAACTGGACTCAAAGGATAGATTATCATTTATTAAAAAATGTGAATTCCAAATTGATCTTCTTTTTCTGTTCTTGGTCATTGTAGTTCTTTTTGAGTTAGTATTTATTAAATATAGCATATCCATCAATTAATTCAATTAGGCTCCTTTGAATTTATATGCCTTTCTCTGATTTAAGTTGCAATTTTATTACTATTCTATACCTGGTAATGAATTCAAGTGACACTGAAAACTTGTCCAGTAAAAATGAGTTATATTTCAAAGATATAAAAAGTTTCTGAATCCTAATTTAAAACTTTCCATCTAAAAATAGAAGTCCTCTTTTCTTTTATATATACAATCTTCACTGCTCATGGTATAATTTGATTAGTAGTTGATATTACACCTAGAAATATCAGCATTCTTCTAGACACACAGAAATTAGGACACTGCCCTCTAGGTGCTCTTGAAATTCACTGTAATATCACTGACTAGAGATTCTTACATTTCATAGAATGTAGACATTATACAATTTTGCTTAATCATTACATCGCTGCTACTGCTGCCAAGGCGCTTCATTTGTGTCTGACTCTGTGCGACCCCATAGACAGCAGCCAACCAGGCTCTGCCTTCCCCGGGATTCTCCAGGCAAGAATACTGGAGTGGGTTGCCATTTCCTTCTCCAATCATTACATTAATTGTACTTGGAATTAGGCATAACATTTTTTCCCCTTGAGTTTGTTACAATTGCATAGATCTCATCTTTCAAAGCATTTAAAACACTTTGCTAATATCCTCTTATATCATCACCAGAGCTTGTAAGGGTGACAAGAAACAAATGAAGGTATATGCTTTCTTTCACAGAAATAGGGGGGAAAAGCAACAGCTTGGTACCAGTAAGGATGCAAACTTAAAAGTTGAGGGCTGTGTTGGACAGAAGAGAATCTGGAGAACTCAGCATCATATGCAGTGACATAATTTAGAATACTAATATGTAACCTGCTTGAGTCTACTAGAAAGTGTTTTGGTAGGAGAAACAAACATTCACAGAATAAATTAGGTCTCATGGACCAGTTCCAAATCTGATAAATATTTGTAATACTTTTATATTATATTTCTTTTCCTTCCTGTCTCTGTTCATAAAAAACTCTTTGTTTTTAACATTGGTATTTCTTCAGTGATACAATGTTTTCATTTTTTATATCCAATGTAGCTTATTCAAGTTCTTAAAATACTTCGAGTCATAAACAGAATATTCAAGTAACATTTATCCTTGCCTAAGAGAGTATCTATAAGAAATCATTTGGGTTGAAAAAAAATACTTGAAGGCAAATGAGTACTTCTAGGTTGAGGAGAGACTGTCCCTCAATATTAACAGTTGATAGTTGAACAGGGCTAACTACAGAAAGACAATGCGTAGAATCCAACTAAACAAGAAGTGTTTTTTAGCTTTTTAGCTACTAGATGGCTTGGCAAGAAAGAGGCTGATTCCAGAAAGTTCCAAAAAGATAAGTAAATGCTTGGCAGTACCATACTTAGGAATTTGTCCTTCTTTCTCAGACACAAAAGCATAAAGTCAGAGTAGGGGGTAGGGAATTGTTACAGAAGAAAAGAGACTAGATAAAGATTCAACACTTAAATATATTATGTGGCCTTTGTTTGGATCCTGATTCAAACCAACTATAAAAAGACATCTTTGAAACAGTCAAAGAAATTAAAAAAAAAGTCCAGTATGAAATAAGTATTAAGGACTTACTGCTGAGGGTAGTAGATGCAATAATGCTTAATAATAGTACATACACACATATATTTATTTGTGTATCAATCATAAATGCATACTAAAGTATTTATGGGTGAAGTGATATGTCTGAGGTTTCCCTTGAGGGTCCAGAAAAATTAATAAAGAGGAGGGTAAATGAAGCAATGAGAAAGATTGGTAAAATATTGAAATGTTGAAGTTGGTTGATAGATACATGAGGTTAATTATATTATTCTTAGTTTATGTTTCAAAATTTCTATAATAAATGTGTTATTTAATGTGAACAGCTCAATCCAGTAGTCAGAGAACAATTCTGTCAGATACTAGAGGAACAAACAGAAACAGGTTGATTGTAGAGACTGCCACTCAGGCAGATAAATGCAGAATAATCAGCAGTTAATCTCAGATATGCAGATGACACCACCCTTATGGCAGAAAGTGAAGAACAACTAAAGAGCCTCTTGATGAAAGTGAGAGAGGAAAGTGAAAAAGTTGGTTTAAAAGTCAACATTCAGAAAACTTAAGATCTTGGCATCTGGTCCCATCACTCCATGGCAAATAGATGGGGAAACAATGGAAACAGTGAGAGACTTTATTTTCTTGGGCTCCAAAATCACTGCAAATGGTGACTGCAGCCATGAAATTAAAAGACACTTGCTCCTTGGAAGAAAAGTTATGACCAACCTAGACAGCATATTAAAAAGCAGAGACATTACTTTGCCAACAATGGTCAGTCTAGTCAAAGCTATGGTTTTTCCAGTAGTCATGTATGGATGTGAGAGTTGGACTATAAAGAAAGAATTGATGCTTTTGTACCATGGTGTTGGAGAAGACGCTTGAGAGTCCCTTGGACTGCAAGGAAATCCAACCAGTCCATCCTAAAAGAAATCAGTCCTGAGTATTCATTAGAAGGACTGATGCTGGAGCTGAAACTCCATTATTTTGGCCACCTGATGCGAAGAGCTGACTCATTGGAAAAGACCCTGATGCTGGGAAAGATTGAAGGTGGGAGGAGAAGGGGATGACAGAGGATGAGATGATTGGATGGCATCACCGACCCGATGACATGAGTTTGAGTAAGCTCTGGGAGTTGGTGATGGACAGGGAGGCCTGGGTGCGTGCTATAGTCCATGGGGTCACAAAGAGTTGGATACCACTGAGCGACTGAAATGCACTGAACACATTTGTCAGCAAGGTCCAGAATTTTAGGATTCTAATTGTCCACAAAATTAGGAAGAGGAATCAAATTAACTCTCAGAGTTAGAGCAGAGCCAGCTTTTTCACTCTCCTCTTTCACTTTCATCACGAGACTCTTTAGTTGCTCTTTGCTTTCTGCCATAAGGGTGGTGTCATCTGCATATCTGAGGTTATCTGAAATATCATATTTCTCCTGGCAATGTTTATTCCAGCTTGTGCTTCATCCAGTCTGGCATTTTGCATGATGTGCTCTGCATATAAGTTAAGTAAGCAGGGTGACAATATACAGCCTTGACATACTCCTTTCTCGATTTGGAACCAGTCTGTTGTTCCATGTCCAGTTCTAACCATTGCTTCCTGACCTGCTACAGATTTCTCAAGAACTAGATCAGGTGTTCTGGTATTCCCGTCTCTTGAAGAATTTTCCAGAGTTTGTTGTGGTCCACACAGTCAAAGGCTTTGCCATAGTTAATAAAGCAGAAGCAGGTGTTTTTCTGGAACTCTCTTGCTTTTTCGATGATCAACATGTGTTGGCAATTTGATCTCTGGTTCCTCTGCCTTTTCTAAATCCAGCTTGAAATCTGGAAGTTCACGCTTCACGTACTGTTGAAGCCTGACTTGGAGAATTTTGAGCATTAGTTTACTAGCGTGTGAGATGAGTGCAATTGTGTGGTAGTTTGAGCATTCTTTGGCATTGCCTTTCTTTGGGATTGGAATGAAAACTGACCTTTTCCAGTCCTGTGGCCATTGCTGAGTTTTCCAAATTTGCTGGCATATTGAGTGCAGCGCTTTCACAGCATCATCTTTTAGGATTTGAAATAGACAAGAGTCAGAATTAATGCTGGTAACAGATCAATTGGAGCCATTTTTTCTCACCACAGCTGCCTCGTTCTGATTCTGATTTTAAAAAATGATGGCATCCAGATATTGACAACACCTTCCCAACCCTTACTTACCTGGAAACTGTGAACATACCCCAGGAGGTCTGTGCAGGGAGGCTTGGTATGACAGCCAACTAGCATGCAAGTGAAGAATCAGTTTCTTCTAGAACAGAAAAGTAGAGGTCCGTGGGTGGTGGAGAGAGTGGAATAGATAGAATAGACATTAGGATTACATATTTGGAAAATACTGGAAGTAGGGTAAACAGTGTTTTTCGACTTTAAAAGAAGACCGATTTGAATTTGACATTGAAAACTTCCCTCCCTAAGCATCATAGGGGCATAACATCAGAGCAGTTAGAGAAGGAAATATTACTCTAGAATATTGCTAGATCTGGTGGTAAACAATAGTTAACCCAAATACTGTGTGTTTATTATGTGTCTATGGATGCATAAGAAGTTATTCCTCCAAATCAGTGGTTACAACAATAAGAAACATTATCTCTCACAGTTTCTATAGCTCAGGAATTTGGAAGTAGCCAGGTGAAAGGTCCTGTCTTGCTGTTTCTTACAAAGTTGCTGTCAAAATGTTGCCCAGGGTGCGGTCATTGGATAACTTGACTGGAACGGGAGGATCAAATTCAAAGATAGCTTGCTCACATGACTGGCAAGGTGGTGTGAGTGAGGGCTGGCAGCCTCAGTCCCTCTCCAGATGGGCCTCTCTCCAGGGCCGCATGACAGCCTTCTCTACGTGGTGCCTGCTATAATGGTAAATTTTAGTGTCAACTTAAGTAGGTCTCGTGGTGCCCAGAAATTCTGTGAAACATTATTCTGGGTATGTCTATGAGGCTGATTCAGGATGAGATTAATATTTAAATCAGTGGACTGAGTAGAGTGGATTGCCCTCCACAATGTGGGTGCACCTCCTCCAATCCTGTGAAGTTTTGAAAGAACAAAAAGGCTGACCATCCCCCAAGTAAGAAAGAATTCTTCCTGCTTGACAGCCTGTAAACTTGGACACTAACTGAAACATGAACTCCTCCTGGGTCTCAAACCTACGGGACTTCAGAATGGAACCTATACTCGTTGGCTCTTCCAGGTCTCCAACTTGCCAACTCATGCTACAGACCTTGCAATTTGCCAGACCCATAATGGCACAAGCTGATTCCTGATAATAAATCTCCTTAAATATATATATATATATATATAATGTTATAATTTGTGTATTGTGTACACCCATTCACACACACACACATACACACACACATACTGTTAGTTCCATTTCTCTGGAGAACCCTGATTAACACAATAAGTGATCCAAAAATGCACTTAGAGTAATGGAGGAAGGTGGGAGGGGGGTTCAGAATGGGGAATACATGTAAATCCATGGCTGATTCATATCAATGTATGACAAAAACCACTACAATATTGTAAAATAATTAGCCTCCAACTAATATAAATAAATGAAAAAAAAATGGAACAAGAAATGGAGATTTAAAATGTTTGACAGGAAGGAAAAGGTATGTGGAAAAATTGAGATTACTGATATAAAACTGACTTGGCAGAAGCAGAGATTATAAAATGTTGTTAATAACAACATCAACATGTTGTTAATAAGCCAATTGCTCATTATCAACTGACAAAAGCATAGATAAATTGTAAAATTAGTAAGTAGAAAGTTATCATATAACAATAGTGTTTAGAAATAGAACACCAAAATTCTGTAAAGCAATTATCCTTCAATTAAAAATTTAAAAAAAGAGTTGAAAGCAGAAACTATTCAATTTTTTATTCCTTGGGGTGGCAGGGTGGGTAATAATACAAAGGTTGGATGATTACAGAAAATTATTGATTATATTATATACCTTTCTGTATACTATTTGATTTTCAAACATACATATATATGACTTTGACAAAATTATAAAAAGGTGATTTTTTAATGAGAATGAGTAAAATATGTAAGGTATTTTTCAGAAAAACAAACTAAACAAAGCAACAAATAAGGCTAAAAATCCTTGTTTTATTTCTTTATGCAAGATTTTTGTTTCCTGTTATTAAACAACTGCTTGCTGGGTTTTCCTTTGCTTCCTGATACTGAATTAAAGTCATGTGTATCATCCACATGGGTTCATTCATAAAAATAACTAACTTGCTTCTTTGAATCAAGATTTCATAAAATGAATAATTTTTATTGATTAGCCAAGAAAATTTATTTTTTATTAGTGAAGTACAGTTGCATTACAATTTATATTAGTTTCAGGTTTTTACAACATAGTGATTTAATGTTTTATGGATTTTCATTGAAGGTGATTATAAAATAATGGCTATATTTCCTTGTGCTGTATAATATATTTTTGTTGCTTATCAATTTTATACATAGTAGTTTTTCTCTTAACACCATACTCTTATCTCACCCTCCCTCTGTCCTTCTCCCCACTGGCAACCACTTATTTGTTCTCTATACCTGTGAGTCTGGTTCTGTTTTATTATATACATTTTTTTGTTTTTATTTTTTAGATTCCCCAAAGAAGTGATATCATACAGTATTTATCTTTTTGTGTCTCACTTATTTCATTTAGACAAAGGCCCTCCAAGTAAATCCACATGGCTGCAAATGACAAACTTTCATTCTTTTTGTGACTAATATTCCGTTGTGTGCATATATACATCACCTTCTTTATCCATTTTTTCTGTTAATGGACACTTAGGTTGCTTCCATTTCTTGGCTGTTGTAAATAATGCTGCTATGAACATTGGGGTACATGTATCTTTTCAAATTAGTATTTTTGAATTCTTTGGATATATACCTAGTAGTTGGAGAAGGAAATGGCAACCTACTCCAGTATTCTTGCCTGGAGAATCCCACGGACAGAAAAGCCTGGCAGGCCACGGTCCATGGGGGTCGCAGAGAGTTGGACATGACTGAAGCAACTAAGCATACCTAGTAGTGGAATTGCTGGATCACATGGTAGTTTTTTGGTGAAGCTCCATCCAATTTTCCATAGTGGTTGCACCAGTTTACCATCCCAACAACAATGCACTACGGTTCCTTTCCTTCTTATCAATATCTTTGCCAATTTCTTATTTGGAGACTTTTTGATGATAGTCATTCTGACAGGTGTGAGGTTTCATTATTGTTTTGATTTGCATTTCTCCGATTAGCAATGTTGAACATTTTTCATGTGCCTGTTGAATACATATCTTCTTTGGGAAAATGTCTTTTCAGATCTTCTGCCCAGTTTTTGAGTTGCTTATTTTTGATATTGATTTGTATGAGCTGTTTATATATTCTGGATATTAACCATTATCAGTCATATCATTTACAAATATTTTCTCCACTTAGTAGGTTGTCATTTCATTTTGTTGACCATTTCCTTTGCTGTGCCAAAGACTTTTAAGTTTAATTAAATTTCAATTGTTTATATTTGCTTTTATTTCTTTTGCCTTAAGAGACAGATCTAAAACATTTTGCTACCATTTATGTCCAAGAGTGTTCTATGTTCTCTTCTAGGACTTTTATGGTTTCCAGTCTTACATTTTGGTCTTTAATCCATTTTGAGTTTATTTTTGTATATGATGTGAGGATATTTTCTAACCTCATTGTTTTACAAGTAGTTGTTGAGTTGTCCCAGCACCACTTATTAAAGAGATGGTGTTTTCTCCATAGTGTATTCTTGCCTCATTTGTTGTACGTTAATTGACCATAGCATATGGGTTTGAAGTATACTCTGAAGTCAGGAAGCATGATACCTCCAGCTTTGTTCTTTTTCCTCAAGTATACATTGACTGTTTTGGGTCTTCTCTGGTTCTGTATAAACTTTAGGATTATTTGTCTCATTCTGTGAAGAATGTCTTGGGTATTTTGAAAGGGATTGCATTAACTAATGGAGAGTGCTTTGGGTAGTATGACCATTTTAACAATATTAGTTCTTCCTATCCAGGAACATGAGATAGCTTTCCATTTCTTTGTATCATTTTGAAATTCCTTCATCAGTGTTTTAAAAATTTCAGAGTATAGGTCACTGACCTCCTTGGTTATGTTTATTCCTAGGTATTTTATTCTTTTTGATAAAGTTTTAATGGGATTGCTTCCTTAATTTATCTTTCTGATAGTTCATTATTTATTATAGAACAACAGATTTCATATATTAATTGTATATCTTGCAGCTATTGCTGAATTCATTTATGAATTCTAATAGATTTTATTAGAGACTTTAGGATTTTTTATAAATATTGTCATGTCATCTGCAAATAGTGACAGTTTCACTTCCTCCCTTCCAATTTAGATGTCTTTTAGTATTTTTGTTTGTTTGTGTGAATGCTATGTCTAGGGACTTCCAATACTATGTTAAATAGAAGTGTCAAGAGTGGGCATCCTTGTCCTTTTAGATGAAAGGCTTTAGACTTTTCACCATTGAGTATGATATTAGCTGTGGGTTGTCATAATTGCAGTGTGTTATATTGAGATATATTCTCTCTGCACCAACTTCGATGAGAATTTTTATCATGAATGGGTGTTGAATTTTGTCAGATGCTTTCTCTGCCTGTATTGAGATGATTGTGTGATTTTTTTTATCCTTTCTTTTGTTAATCTGATATATCAAATTGATTAATTTGCAAAATGTTGATTCATCCTTTCATCCCTGGAATAAATCCCACTTGATCATGGTGTAAGATCCTTTTTGTACTTTTGGATTCAGTTTGCTAATACTTTGTTGAGAATTTTTGCACCTGTATTCATCAGAGTTATTGGCCTATAATTTTCTTTTTTTGCTGTATCACCTTGTCTGATTTTTGGTATCAAAGAAGCGGTGGTCTCCTAGAATGAGTTTGGGAGAGTTATGTCCTCTACAAAAACTTGTTTAATAAGGATGCTGTGCTGTGCTTAGTCGTTCAGTCATGTCTGATTCTTTGCAATTCCATGAACTGTAGCCCGCCAGGCACCTCTGTCCATGGGGATTCTCCAGGCAAGACTACTGGAGTGGATTGACATGCCCTCCTTCAGGGGATCTTCCCAATCCAGGGATCAAACCCAGGTCTCCTGCATTGCAGGCGGATTCTTTACTAGCTGAGTTATCAGGGAAGCCCAGATATTCAGCTTCTGTGTCCCTAAATATCCATCTCTTAACAGGAAAATTCCCAAACTTTTTTTCACATTTCATGCTAGTTTGAACATCAAGGTATGATCAGGAATCGATCCCATGTCCCCTGAATTGAGAGCTAGATTCTTAACCACGGGCCACCAAAGAAGTTCTAGATTGTTTTAAAGTCTATTTTGTCAAACATGGGTAGCATGATACCCCGACTTTCTTGTTTCCAATTGTGTTTACCATCATTTTTCCATCCCTCACTTTCCATCTGGGTGTGTCTTTAATTCAGAAGTGAGTTTCTTGTAAGTAGCCTATAGATAGGTCTTGTTTTATTATCCAATCACCCACTCTGTGTCTTTTCATTGGAGTATTTAGGCCACTGACATTTAACATAATTATTGATAGGTTTGTACTTATTTCCAATTTATTACTTGTTTTCCAGTTGTTTTTATAGTTCTTGCCTGTTAATTCCTCTTCTTTTAGTTTTTTTCCCTTGTAGTTTGATGGTTTTCTTTAGTGGTACCCTTGTGTTCCTATCTATGTTCTGTGTATCTGTTGTAGGTTTTTGATTTGTGGTTGCAATGGGCTTCATATATGTTGACCTATAACTATATATATTTGTCTTATATAGGTAGTCCTTTAAGTTCAAACACATTCTAAAAGATCTACATTTTTTATTCCCTTCTCCAACATTTTGTTTTTGATGTCATATTTTACACCTTCATGTCTTTCTCTTCACTATTTATTGTAATTGTACTTATTTACATTTTTTTCTTTTAATCTTCATACTAGCTTATTTAAGTGGTGGATACTCAGACTTCACTGTATATTTGCCTTTACTAGTGGAATTTTTCCTTTCCTATAGATACTTTTTGATATAGCTTTTAGGACTTATTTAGTCTTGATGCACTCATAGTTTTTGTTTGAGAAATTTATTTTATCTATCCTTCAATTCTCAATGTTAATCTTGCTGTGTAAAGTATTCTAGTTCACAGGTCTTTCCCTTCAGCACTTAAATATATTATGTCACTCCCTTCTGACCTACAATGTTTCTGCAGAACAATCAGCTGGTAGCCTTAAGGGGATGTCTTTGTATATGGCTCTTTAGTTTTTCTTGCTGCCTTTAGAATCCTCTGTTTATCTTTGATTTTTTCCATTTTAATTTTGCTATGTCTTGTCATGGGTCTGTTTGAGTTCGTCTTGTTTGGGACCCTCTGTGTTTCCTGTCTGAATATCTGTTTCCTTCAGGTTTGGGGAAGTTTTCAGCCATCACTCCATTAAATACATTTTTGACCCCATGGTCACTTTTTTCTTCTGTAACCCCTGTAATGCAAATGTTGGTACACTTGATGTTATTCCCGAAGTTTCTATGTTTTCTAGTTTCTTGCTATAACTCTGAATCATCTATTACTTTTCCTCATTTAGTTAGCATTCTTATTACTAATACTGTGAATTCTTTATCTAGTAAATTTATTGCCATTTCATTAGTTGTTATTTTGGGCTTCGCCAGTGCAGGAGACGTAAAAGACAGGTTCACTCCCTGGGCTGGGAAGATCCCTTGGAGGAGAGCACGGCAACCCACTCAAATGTTCTTTCCTGGAGAATCCCATGGACAAGGTAGCTACTGGCAGGCTACAGTCCATAGGGTCACAAAGAGTTGGACCCAAGAGAAGTGACTTGCCACGCATGCAGCAGTTTAGTTATTTGAGGAATTTTCTCTTTCAATTGAGACATTTCTCTGCCTTCTCATTTTACTCAATTTGTTCTGTCTCTATGATATGAGGTGAAGCAGTTATCTGTGGTGGTTATAAAGGGCTATCCTTATGTGTGAGCTCCCTATACAGTCTTTGTGTACCAAGTGACTTGGGGAAAGAACTGGATTTGACATGAACAAGTGTGTGGTGACATGAACAAAAGTCTCATGGTATGTTGGTAGCTATCACCTTGATAGGAATTGGGGCTTCAGATGGAGGGGATAGTGCTGAAGCCAGGTGTGAGCTGGGGCTTCTCCTGTGATCATTGGCCATCCTCACCATATAAGGGGTGGGGGCAAGTCTCAAGCTGTTGGAACAAAAGTCCTCAGGCTTGGGTCTGAGCTGATTCAATTCCCTTCAGCTGTGAGATCTCCCTCCCAGCACTGGCATCCTCACCCCAGAGGAGAGTAGCCCTGGAATAAGGCGGGATGGCATGGGCACTCAGTGAGGGTGGGCATAGGCTGTGGCAATCTGGCTGTCATCAGAGATCTGGGCTACCTCTGATGTGCTGCCTATATTTTGCCAAGTAGTGGCTCATGTGCCACTTTGGACTTGAACCACCTCAGTGGCTCACAGCTGAGGTCTTTCCTGGGTCGTGGCAGCTTTCACTCCAGTGTGAGCTGCAATGTGAGTTAAGTGGGACTAGAACATTCACTTGCTCCAGGCTGGGGCACACACCAGGACAGTTACAGGAAACCAGTCAGCCACCTGTGCATTCTCATTCTGCCCATTCTACCTTGCTTTGGGAGGAAGCTAGCATTTGTATGATACAAACAAAGTCTGGGCTTCCCACAGCCCTCTAGTTAGTCCCACTGTCCTCCAGTGCACCAAGGTGTCTCACTGTCCCTTGGTTGGACCCCAGGACTGGGGCACCCAATATGTGGCTTGAACCACTCATTCCCCAGGGAGGATGTCCACCTGTGTAATCTTCCTTTTCTGCTGAGTACCCTCCCACAAGAGACTGACCCAGACTTGTCTGTGAGTGTCCAGGAGTCTCCTGTGGAGGCATGGGTTGGTGGTGGCCTGCTGCAAGGCTGGTGGCACTGAGTGTAGCAGTACATGCGTGGGATCTCTTGAAGGAGGTCACCATTACCTTCATTACCTCCACCATAGTTTGGCCCCAGGTAAATAACAGGGAGGGAAATAGATGGGGAAATAGTGGCTGACTTTATCTTTGGGGGCTCCAAAATCACAGCAGATGGTGATTGCAGCCATGACGCTTACTCCTTGGAAGGAAAGTTGTGACCAACCTAGACAGCATATTAAAAAGCAGAGACGTTACTTTGCCAACAAAGGTCCGTCTAGTCAAGGTTATGGTTTTTCCAGTGGTCGTGTATGGATGTGAGAGTTGGACTGTGAAGAAAGCTGAGGGCCGAAGAATTGATGCTTTTGAACTGTGGTGTTGGAGAAGACTCTTGAGAGTCCCTTGGACTGCAAGAAGATCCAACCAGTCCATCCTAAAGGAAATCAGTCCTGGGTGTTCATTGGAAGGACTGATGCTGAAGCTGAAACTCCAATACTTTGGCCACCTCATGCGAAGAGTTGACTCATTGGAAAATGAACATCAGTCAACTGATGCTGGGAGGGTTTGGGGGCAGGAGGAGAAGGGGACGACAGAGGATGAGATGGCTGGATGGCATCACTGACTCGATGGACATGAGTTTGATTAGACTCTTGGAGTTTGTGATGGACAGGGAGGCCTGGCATGCTACAGTCCATGGGGTCGCAAAGAGTCAGACATGACTGAGTGACTGAACTGATACTGACTGATACCCTCCCAGGAGCATAGGTCCTCCACTTAATGGCTTCTCTTCCCCTCATACCCTATCCTGTGTGTATCTTTCTTGATTACACAGATGTTTTTCTTCCAGTTTCCTGTTAGTTTTCAGTGCAAATTGTTCCACATGTAGGTGCATTTTTGATGTGTTCATGGGGGAGTTCTGCATCCTCCCCCCACAAATTTTTTTAAATTAATTTTTATTGGAGTATAGTTGCTTTACAATGTTGTGTTTCTACTGTTTAGCAAAGTGAATCAGCTATATATATACATATATCCCCTCTTTTTAGGATTTCTTTCTCAATTTGTTCACCACAGAGCACTGAGTAGAATTCCCTGAGCTATACAGTAGGTTCTTATTAGTTGTCCATTTTATAAATAGTATCAACAGTCTGTATATGTCATGTTAATCCCAATGTCCCAATTCATCCTACCCCCTCTTCCCCCCTTGTTGTACATACATTTGCTTGCTACTTTTGTGTCTTTATTTCTGTTCTGCAAATTAGATCATCTATACCATTTTTCTAGATTCCACATTATGTATTAATATATGATATCTGTTTTTTCTTTCTGATGGCCATTCTGATGGATGTGAGGTGATGGCTCATTGTAGTTTTGATTTGTCTAGCTCTAATAATTAGTGATGTTGAGCATCTTTTCATGTGCTTTTTGGCCATCTGTGTGTCTTTGGAGAAATGTCTATTGAGGTTTTCCATCTATATTTGATTGGGTTCTTTTTTTGATATTGAGCTGCATGAGCTGTTCTATATTTTGAAGATTAATTACTTATCAGATACTTTATTTGCAAATATTTTCTCCCATCCTGTGTATTGTCTTTTTGTTTTATTTATAGTTTCCTTTGCTATGCAAAAGCTTTTAAATTTAATTTTTTTTGTTTTTATTTTCGTTACTCTAGGAGGTAGATAAAAAAGAATTTGCTGCTATTTATGTCAAAGAGTGATGTGTCTTTGGTTTCCTCTGAGAGTTTTATAGTATAGTATGCTGTCTTAGATTTATGTCTTTAATCCAATTTGAGTTTATTTTTGTGTATGGTATTAGAGAGTTTCTAATTTCATTTTCTTATGTGTGGCTGTCCAGTTTTCCCAGCATCACTTATTGAAAAACTGTCTTTTTTCCATTGTATATTCTTACATCCTTTGTCATAGATTAGGTGACTGTAGATGTGTGGGTTTATCTCTAGACTTTCTATGGTGTTCCACTGTTCTGTATTTCTGTTTTTGTTCCAGTACCAAGCTGTTTTGATGACTGTAGCTTTGTAGTTCAGTCTGAAATCAGGGACCCTGATACCTCCAGCTCTAGTTTTCTTTCTCAAGATTGTTTTTTCTATTCAGGGTCTTTTGTGTTCCCACACGAATTGTAAAATTTTTTGTTCTAATTCTGTGAAAAATGCCATTGGTAATTTGATAGGTATTGCATTGAATCTGTAGATTGCTTTGGGTGGTGTAGTAATTCTGATAATACTGATTCTTATGGCCAAGGAAAAAATTTACTATTTTAAGACTCCAGAGGCAGGCTCCTAGTATAATTTTGTGAAATTAAAAAAGGCTTAAGTTGGAGAACAAAGGGAAAAACCCAACTTTAAAAATATATTCAAAGTGCAAAATTTGACTTTTTTGTGATAAAAGTATATAAATATTTAATAAGTAAATCTTTTAAAAGAGTGTGAATATTTAAAAAGATCTTGGAAGTTTATGAGAAACTGAAGTAAGATAGCATCAACAAAATTAATTTGAAGCTCTCAAAAGGAAAAATGAAACATTTGTGGTATAGACAATAAGATTTAAAAGCATGTGATTGACCAAGACATTGAATAATTCAGGTTGTTTGGGAAAGCAATGACTTCTTTAGTCACAGTGAAATTTTCACATTATGTTTAACCTATATAATGAGTATGGTATTAGTTTCAATATTTGAGTTCACCTAAATTGTGTATGTAAAGTTATATAATGTAATTACATTTCTCAAAAAGGTTATTTAATTTTCAAAGTGTTTGACTTTAAATACTATGTTTTCCCATTTACTAAGGAATTATCATAAAGTCTACCTTTCAGACTTCAAACTGTTCACCCCTTCCTGATTGGAAAAAACATGAATGTGGACAGTCATTCATATTCATTAAAGATGTCCTTTTCATCATAGGGGATTGGAATGCAAAAGTAGGAAGTCACGGGATACGTGGAGTAACAGGCAAGGTTGGCCTTGGAGTACAAAGTGAAGAGGGGCAAAGGCTAACAGAGTTTTGCCAAGAGAACACACTGGTCATAGCAAACACCCTCTTCCAACAATACAAGAGAAAACTCTACACCACATGGACATCACCAGATAGTCAATACTGAAATAAGATTGATTATATTCTTTGCAGCCAAAGATGGAGAAGCTCTATACAGTCAGAAAAAAACAAGACTGGGAGCTGACTGTGGCTCAGATCATGAACTCATTGCAAAATTCAGGCTTAAATTGAAAAAGTAGGGAAAACCACTATACCACTCAGCTATGACCTGAATCAGATCCCTTAAGATTATACACAGGAAGTGACAAATAGATTCAAGGGATTAGATCTGATAGACAGAGTGCCTGAAGAACTATGGACGGAGATTCGTGACATTGTACAGGATGCAGTGATTAAGACCATCCCCAAGAAAAAGAAATGCAAAAAGGCAAAATGGTTCTCTGAGGAGATCTTACAAATAGCTGAGAAAAGAAGGGAAGTGAAAGGCAAAGGAGAAAAGGAAAGATATACCCATTTGAATGCAAAGCTCCAAAGAATAGCAAGGAGAGATAAGAAAACCTTCTTCAGTGATCAGTGCAAAGAAATAGAGGAAGACAATAGAATGAGAAAGATTAGAGATCTCTTCAAGAAAATTAGAGACACCAAGGGAACTTTTCATGCAAAGATGGGCACAACAAATGACAGAAACAGTATGAACCTAACAAAAGCAGAAGATATTAAGAAGAGGTGGCAAGAATACACAGAAGAACTATACAAAAAAGATCTTCATGATCCAGATAACCACGATGATGTGATCACTCACCTAGAGCCAGACATCCTGGAATGTGAAGTCAAGTGGGCCTTAGGAAGCATCACTATGAACAAAGCTAGTGGAGGTGATGGAATTCCAGCTGAGCTATTTCAAATCCTAAAAGATGATGCTGTGAAAGTGCTGCACTCAGTATGCCAGTAAGTTTGGAAAACTCAGCAGTGGCCACAAGGCTGGAAAAGGTCAGGTTTCATTCCAGTCCCTAAAAAAGGCAATGACAAAGAATGTTCAAACTCCTGCACTATTGCATTCATCTCACACACTAGTAAAGTAATGCTCAAAATTCTTCAAGCGAGGCTTCAACAGTATGTCAACCAAGAACTTCCAGATGTTCAAGCTGGATTTAGAAAAGGCAGAGGAACCAGAGATCAAATTGCCAACATCCATTGGATCATCAAAAAAGCAAGAGTTCCAGGAAAACATCTACTTCTGCTTTATTTACTATGCCAAAGTCTTTGACTGTATAGATACAATAAACTGTGGGGAATTGTTAAAGAGATGGGAATACCAGCCTACCTTACCTGCCTCCTGAGAAATCTGTATGCAGGTCAAGAAGCAACATTTAGAACTGGACATGGAACAACAGACTGGTTCCTAATTAGGAAAGGAGTACCTCAAGGATGTGTATATTGTCACACTGATTATTTAGCTTATATGCAGAGTATATCATGCAAAATGCCCAGCTGGATGAGCACAAGCTGGGATCAAGATTGCTGGGAGAAATATCAGTAACCTCAGATACACAGATGACACCCTTGTGGCAGAAAGTGAAGAGGAACTAAAGAGCCTCTTGATGAAAGTGAAAGAGGAGAGTGAAAAAGTTGGCTTAAAACTCAACATTCAAAAAACAAAGATCATGGCATCCAGTCCTATCACTTCATGGCAAATAGATGGGAAAACAACGGGAAGAGTGACAGACTTTATTTTGGGGGGCTCCAAAATAACTGCAGATGATAACTGCAGCCGTGAAATTAAAAGACGCTTGCTCCTTAGAAGAAAAGTTATGACCAACCTAGACAGCATATTAAAAAACAAAGGCACTACTTTGCCAACAGAGGTCCATCTAGTCAAAGCTATTGTTTTCCCAGTAGTCATGTTTGGATGTAAGAGTTGAACCATAAAGAAAGCTGAGCACTGAAGAATTGATGCTTTTGAACTGTGGTGTTGGAGAAGACTCTTAAGAGTCCCTTGGACTGCAAGGAGATCCAACCAGTCCATCCTAAAGGAAATCAGTCCTGAACATTAATTGGAAGGACTGATGTTAAAGCTGAAACTCCAATGCTTTGGGTACCTGAAGAGCTGACTCATTGGAAAAGACTATGATACTGGAAAAGAATGAAGGCAGGAGGAGAAGGGGATGACAGAGGATGAGATGGGTGGATCGCGTCACCGACTCGATGGACATGAGTTTGAGCAAGCTCCGGGAATTGGTGATGGACAGGGAAGCCTGGCATGTTGCAGTCCATGGGGTCACAAAGAGTAAGATATGACTGAGCAACTGAACTGACCTGACCTTATATTTTTAAAGAGTTCCTCAAACATGAATACAGCTGGGCACATAGTTTACCACTCTGTGGACTTTGTCCAAAGATAGTTGTATTAATAAAAATGGAGTAAAAAAAACCTTATAAACTGATCAAACCAGAAATTATTTCTTGTTAAACTGTGTTTCCTGGAGTATACAAAGAACCAAGGGACCTTACAAGCAGAATTCATTGCATACCAAGGTGGTACCAATGAATCAAAATGGCAGATATATAGAAACCTCTATAGTTGTTTGTTTCTGAATTGAATCAATGGTCTCACCAAAGGGGAAACTGTCCAGTAAGTGTCCTGCCTCCTGAAGTCATGTTAAAATGGAATTTGTAGAGTCCTCAGTAACTGAAAAAAAAGGAGTGATTCTACCTTTTTAGTCTATTTAACCACTGATATTTAAAGATAATCTTTCTTTTTCTAATTCCTTTTCCCAATACTGAACACCTTTACTTGTGCCTGCCTTATCATATTGGTTTATTGTTTTTTTTTAATGTGAATTTCTCTACCTCTGAATTGTGAATTTACTGCCTCTGTACCTGGCATAACATGAATGCTAAATAAATGCTTATTGAGCAAGGATATCTTGGGCAATCTGAACCTAAACATAATTATTCTAATAATCTAACCAGCTTTTATGGAGTGCAAGCTATGCATAAAATACATTGCTAGGCATTAAGACACAAACAAAAAAGAGATAAACTCCCACCCTTACAATTTGGTTTGGGAAGCAGAAACATAAAAACACACCTTTTGTACAGCAGAGTGAGAGAAGGACTGAAATACTCCTAAGCTTTGTTTATAAATACCTTTTACGGGGGAGGTATATGATAGACTCGGAAGAGGAAGGAGGACACATGAGTGCTAATCATGATATTCCCTAGAACTTTCTGTCCTCCTTTAAGGAAAGACTAGTTCAATTCATCATTTTCAGCATTTCCTCTGAGTTAATTATATCCTAGAATGCCAGCACAATGTCTCATGTCTGCCAAAATTCACACTATGTCTGTGGTTTTACAACTGCTCCCTCTTTTAGATTTTTGCATCCCTTTTCCCAGTTTTCTTTTCAAGGTTATTGACTCAGAGCCTCCGCTCAGATTTCCACAGAAAGATATTTGACTCTTTGGTGTGTCATGTATGACTTGTGAGCCACCAGACTGCTTACATGTGGGTATGAAGGGAAGGGATAAATTGGGAAATTGGGATTGATATATACACACTAATATATATATTAGTATAACTATATATATATAATAGCAAACTAATAAGAACCTATGTATAGCAGGGAATTCCACTCAACACTCTGTAATGACATATTAAGGACCTACTATATAGCACAGGGAATTCTACTCAATTCTCTGTAATAACCTACATGGGAAAAGAATCTAAAAAAGAGGAGACATATGTATATGTATAACTGATTCACTTTGGTGTACAACAGAAACTAACACAACATTGTAAATCAACTATACTCCAGTAACAATGATTAAAAATAATAATAGTACCTTTACAACAGCTCTGATGGTCCCTTAGTAGAAGCACAGAACTGCTTAGAGAACTCTTAATCATTTTCTCTTCTCCTTCCCCTAGTCATAATTCTAAGAAGGTATATGAAGTTTGGCTTCAGTGTACAGTACCCCCTGGTCCACCCTCAAAGGCGAAATGATGATGAAATATTGTGATGGTGTTTAGGATGTGCTCAATGGCACCCCACTCCAGTACTCTTGCCTGGAAAATCCCATGGACGGAGGAGCCTGGTGGGCTGCAGTCCATGGGGTCGCTAAGAGTTGGACACGACTGAGCAACTTGACTTTCACTTTTCACTTTCATGCATTGGAGAAGGAAATGGCAACCCACTCCAGTGTTCTTGCCTGGAGAATCCCAGGGGCGGGGGAGCCTGGTGGCTGCCGTCTATGGGGTCGCACAGAGTCGGACACGACTGAAGCGACTTAGTAGCAGCAGCGGCGGCATTCCAAATATGGTACCTTGGCATATTGAATATGTTAAGCTGAAGGGGTTTAAGAAAATGGCAGAAGTGGGCGCATCACTGTGACCTCATATCTCTTGCCCTTCTTCCCTGAAACAGGTCATAAAACTCCCTTATGAAAGGTACAGTCTGAAAAAAAAGAAAAGAAAGGTACATCTGTACCAGTACCAGAGGGAAGGAAGACATTCTTATCACCAGAGATGGAATTTGAGGGCCCAGAAATCTGTATAAAAAAATGTTGTTAGACAATCTCTTGTGTTCCTAGTTACTTCTTTATCATTTACTATCCCTAGCCCAAATCCCGTTGTCTTGTCAGTTCTTCACAAATTTGCTGTTTATCTAAAAGATGTAAAAGCTTCCTGCTCTGGGTCATTTCTTTCAGTCTTCATTCAATAAAATTTGTATGCTTCTCTCCTGCTAATCTGTCTTTGTCAGTTTAATTTTCAGGGCCAACCAGGGACCCTAAGACAGTGAAGGAAAGCTTTTTCTTCCTCTGCAGTTACTAAGGGAAAATTCTGAAAGGGACAGGAGAAGTTCAAAGATAGTAAAGAAAAATGTTCCCTGATCATTATAAAGTTGCATTCTAGCAGATTCTAAGCTGGTAAATTAGAAGTACAGAACTAAATCTCAGAAAAATATTATCAAGGATGTTGATCAGTGTATTTTTATGATGACTAATCTCATATTCTATTTCCACATATATCACCTGTACCTCTGAAATTCATACTCTTGTTATGCACCTCTAGTCATCACTGAACATTTCATGCAGCCATTTTCCAAATACAAACTTTGTTTTAATTCACTCAGTCCTTCTGGAAAGCCAAAATATGTGAGAATAAGATCAGTAGTAGTTAAGAGATTATCAGTTCATTTGAACCATGTCATCTATCACTGAGCAGAATTATAAAATCCCTACTATGTGCCAGGCACTATTATTGGTATTGATGCAGACTCACAAATGTTTTATCATCAGAAATTTCTTTGGTGAAGAGAACTTTTTTTAGGCTTTCATGTTTTGTTTGCAGATATAGTGTTCACAAATATATAACAAGAACTGTTTTAGTGGAAAATCTTTAATAGGTTGGCATAAAAAATAGTGCATTCTAAAGCACTTAGGGTGGAACAAACTTATTTCTGGCACAAAAATTTCATGTTATAAAATGGACTGGTGAATTACAGGAAGATGTCACAGATTTTGAGATTTGCTTCTTTTAATATATATATATATTATATAATTATATTATATATTATTAATATATGTTATATTATAATATATAATAAACATAACTATACATAATATATATAATTTCAAATTTAACATATTTTTCTAATATTGAAAATTAAAATACATATATAGTGTATATATATTATATATATGTATATTATATGTATATGTATTATATGTATATTATATGTATTGAAAATTAAAATAGTGTGTGTATATATATATAGTGTATATATATATAGTGTGTATATATTATATATATAGTGTATATATATTATATATATGTATATTATATGTATATTATAATATATGTATTTTAATTCTCAATATTAGAAAAACATGTCAAATTTGAAATTATATTTAAATATGAGGGAAAGAAGCTTATGATTTACAGAAACATTTGGAGAAATTGCCTGCAGATAGTTTTTCTATCCTCTGAGCCTGACTCCCTAAGGCTAAACCATCAAGCCTGACCAGTTCATTTTAGCTACTGACAAGAGATGTGGAGAATAGGAGTTTTGCTGGGTGTCTACAAATATTCCTTTCATGAAAGTCAGCACTACCTTTCCAGGACAGAGCCCCGGAAACTGCATTTCTTTGTTTTTCCTTTCTCTGTTTTCTCTGCCTCATTGGTAATTTGGTTAATGAACATTTCATCCAAGGATTACATCTCTTAGAGATTCGGGAGAGTGTGAAATTGCCCTCCTGGCAATGACAAGGATGAAGGACTATCCCACTCTCATAGCTATTACTGTACAGCTGGATTTAAAATTTAATATTTTAAAGAATAGTTTCTCTGGGAAAAGAGAACTATTACTCTATGACAGTGGTTCTCAAATTGTGGTCCTCAGATCAGCAGCCTCACTGTCCTTGAGGAACTTATTAGAAATGCAAATTATCAAGCCCCATTCCAGATCTACTGAGTCAGAATCCCTTAGATCAGGGTCCCCGTAATCTGTGTTTTTACAACCCCCTAGGTGATTCTGATGAATGATAAAGTTTGGGAACCATTGGTCTATGCAACTCCCTCACTATGTTGTATATGAATATATTATTTAGTGATACAAGAAGACTTGGGTTAAATTATTAATTAGTAATTTAAATCTTAAATCATTGCCTTTGAATTTGTTAAGCAGACTAGTTCAAGCCCACAGGGCTCCATCAATGTTTTATTGCAGTTCACAGCATGTAGGTCTATTGGCACAAAAACGACTAATTATCTTAGTAGATCTGAAAAGGAGGAAATGCCAGCTGAAAAGTGGCAATGCTTGTTTGAACAAAGTCTCCAAGCTGAAAAAGTCCTCTGCTGCTGCTAAGTTGGCTTCAGTCGTGTCCGACTCTTTACAACCCCTTGGACTGTAGCCTGCCAGGCTCCTCTGTCCATGGGATTCTCTAGGCAAGGATACTGGAGTGAGCTGCCCATTTCCTTCTCCAGGGGATCTTTCCGACCCAGGGATCAAACCCACATCTCACATCTCCGGCATTGGCAGGCGAGTTCTTCACCACTAGCGCCACCTGGGAAGCCCTTCCTGTGTATCTAATAGCCCCTTTTCAGAGTGGTGGAGCCACAGGAGGAAGAACCCAGGGTTCACACCCAAGTCAGGCTCAGAGCCCACATGGCCCCGGGCTCTCCCAGATGCTCCCCACCACAGTTCCCGTGACACCCAGGGCCACATCTGATGGACAACTGAAAGCCACACCACAGAAGCGGGGACAACTGTAGTGTCCAGAGAGCTGTCCCGACTCTGGCTGTGTACCTTCCACCCACAGGGCCCGTACAGGCACTGGTGCTTTCTCCACATTTGTACTACACCTTTTCCTTTCATGTCACCATGCTGGGGAAATTCAGTGCTTCCCAAAGGCCAGCTGCCTGCCTGCACAGTCTCACCTCAGTGCCTGGAGGGCGGCTCCAGTGGAAGCCTCCTGACCATGATGGTGGAACACATGTTTGCTTTTACTGGGCCTTAAGCCCCACCTTCTGGGGGCAGCGTCTTGTGCAAGTTCACCTGCCACCAGGCTCTGAAGCTTTGCCCCAGTGGCCCACAGGCGCCAGCGCAGGCCACCTCCAGGCCTGGGGAGGCCGACAGCGGTGCCTGTGGGAAGCGCCTCTCTGTTCCGAACTCAGATCTGTGCCTGGGGTGGTGTGATTAGATCACATGACAGGTCTACTGAGGCTGTTCCAACTCCCTCCCCATGAGGGGCAGGAGGGAAGTCCTGGGATGTCAGTGTCTGGGGGACCAGTGCTTCACCACCAAGGAGGAAGTTAGGATTTTTAATGTCATCATATTCAGTCTTGGGATACTGCCTTATCTTACAGAATTTGGTTTAAAGTTGTTTTTTTTTTTTAAATTTTTCCTTTTCACTATCTTGTGTTATGGTCATTTCAGTCACCACACTTGCCATTGTGGTTTTACATTGGTGGTGGTATTTCTTCCAGGAAATGCTATTTTATCAGGAGAATCTCAGGTTTTGATGCCAAAGAAGTCTTTTGTTGAAGAAGTAGGAGTTCCTGGATGAAGATAAAGGTGGGATTTTATCCTTATTGCCCCAATTGCCAGTCCTTTTCCCTTCTCTATCCACACCTGATCAATTTCCAGGTTCTACAAATCATTTCTCAATCACCTCCACCTATTCTCCTCATTTAAATATTTTGCCACTGTTACAACTTGGCTGCTGATCATTTCTCAACTTAATGACTCAAATTCAGAGACACAGAAAGGATTCACAGTAGCTAATTATCATTCTAGCTTCTAAGGTAAGTTCAGGTATTTAATAATTGTTCCTGTAATCCTAAGTGAATTGAATGGGAAAACCAACTAGTGTTGGTTTGTGATGCTTCTATTCTTATCAACGACACTCCCTCCAACTCTGTGTACTACATAATGCTTGTACTAATTCATTCAGTCAACTTTTTTATGCTGTTATATGTCAAGAGCTATTTTAAACAAAAAGGTAACAATAGTCAACAAATACAAAACCTGGAGACTTTACTTATAGAATTCATAATCTAATGATGGTTATGTGTGGTTGAAGACCTACCATTATATCTGTATCTATGACCATAGCTACATCTTTCTGTATCTGTACCTACTTACCTGTCTGTCTAGCTATTTTAATTATGATGGTAAGGAGGTCCTCTGATGCACTGACATTTAAACAAAGACATGAATGAAGTGATTGATGTTGCTATCTGAGGATGAAGTGTTCTATTAGAGCAAATGAAGTAACCTGGGGTAAAGAAAGGAGACTGGTATAACTGGGCCGGGTGGTGGTGGTGAGAAATGGGCTGGATGGAAGAGGATAAAGTCAGAGGTAGCCAGGGAATGGATTGCCAGGGACCATTTACATTGTACTTCAAATGAAATGAGGGCTTCCCTGGTGGCTCAGACGGTAAAAGCATCTGCCTACAATGCGGGAGACCCGGGTTCGATCCCTGGGTTGGGAAGATCCTCTGGAGAAGGAAATGGCAACCCACTCCAGTACTCTTGCCTGGAAAATCCCAAGGATGGAGGAGCATGGTAGGCTACAGTCCATGGGGTCGCAAAGAATCAGACACAACTGAGCAACTTCACTTCACTTCACTTCTTCAAATGAAATGAGAAGCCCTTAAGAGGTTTTAAGAAGAGAGGTGACTGACAAGTGTGGCGATATTTTAGAAAGACCATCCTGTTTACCAGCAACTGAAGCAAGAAAACCCTTTAGGAGACAATGTGCAATAAACCTGATGAAATTTGATGTTGTCATGAGTATATCATGAGTGGCTGGGGTGGGATTGGTGGTGTTTTTTCTCGTGCTGATTGTGGAGAATGAGAGAAAGGAAGGAATCTAACAGCAACTCAAAAATTTTAGGCCCGAAGAAACTAAAAATTGAATTGCCTTTCACTGAGACAGGGAAATAGCAAACACCCTCTTCCAACAACACAAGAGAAAACTCTACACATGGACATCACCAGATGGTCAATACTGAAATAAGATTGGTTATATTCTTTGCAGCCAAAGGTGGAGAAGCTCTATACAGTCAGCAAAAACAAGACTGGGAGCTGACTGTGGCTCAGATCATGAACTTCTTATTGTAAAATTCAGGCTTAAATTGAAGAAAGTAGGGAAAACCACTAGACCATTCAGGTATGACCTAAATCAAATCCCTTAAAATTCTATAGTGAAAGTGACAAATAGATTCAAGAGATTAGATCTGATAGACAGAGTGCCTGAAGAACTATGGATGGAAGTTTGTGACATTGTACAGCAGGCAGTGATCAAGACCATCCCCAAGAAAAAGAAATGCAAAAAAGGCAAAACGGTTGTCTGCAGAGGCCTTACAAATATCTGAGAAGAGAAGAGAAAGGCAAAGGAGAAAAGGAAAGATATACCCGTTTGAATGCAGAGTTCCAAAGAATAGCAAGGAGAGATAAGAAAGCCTTCCTCAGTGATCAGTGCAAAGAAATAGAGGAAAACAATAGAATGGTAAAAACTAGAGATCTCTTCAAGAAAATTAGAGATACCAAGGGAACTTTTCATGCAAAGATGGGCACAATAAAGGACAGAAATGGTATGGACCTAACAGAAGCAAAAGATATTAAGAAGAGGTGGCAAGAACACACAGAAGAACTGTACAAAAAAGATCTTCATGACTCAGATAACCATGATGGTGTGATCACTCACCTAGAGCCAGACATCCTGGAATGTGAAGTCAAGTGAGCCTTAGAAAGCATCACTACGAACAAAGCCAGTGGAGGTGATGGAATTCCAGTTGAGCTATTTCAAATCCTGAAAGATGATGCTGTGAAAGTGCTGCACTCAGTATGCCAGCAACTTTGGAAAACTCAGCAGTGGCCACAGGACTAGAAAAGGTCAGTTTTCATTCCAATCTCAAAGAAAGGCAATGCCAAAAAATGTTCAAACTACTGCACAATTGCACTTATCTCACACACTAGCAAAGTAATGCTCAAAATTCTCCAAGTGAGGTTTCAACTGTATGTTAACCTTGAACTTCCAAATGTTCAAGCTGGTTTTAGAAAAGGCAGAGGAACCAGAGATCAAATTGCCAACATCCATTGGATCATTAAAAATGCAAGACAGTTCCAGAAAAACATCTACTTCTGCTTTATTGACAATGCCAGAGCCTTTGACTGTGTAGATAACAACAAACTGTGGAAAATTCTTCAAGAGATGGGACTACCAGACCAGCTTTCCTGCCTCCTTAGAAATTTGTATACAAGTCAAGAAGCAACATTTAGAACTGGACATGGAACAACAGACTGGTTCCAGATCAGGAAAGGAGTATGTCAAGGTTGTATATTGTCACCCTGCTTATTTAACTTATATGCAGAGTACATCATGAGAAACGCTGGGCTGGAGGAAGCACAAGCTGGAATCAACATTGCCGGGAGAAATATCAATAACCTCAGATATGCAGATGACACCACCCTTATGGCAGAAAATGAAGAACAACTAAAGAGCCTCTTGATAAAAGTGAAAGAAGAGAGTGAAAAAGCTGGCTTAAAACTCATTCAGAAAACTAAGATCATAACATTTGGTCCTATCACTTCATGGCGAATAGATGGGGAAACAGTGGAAACAGTAACAGACTTTTATTTTGGGGGACTCCAAAGTCACTGCAGATGGTGACTGTAGCCATGAATTAAAAGACACTTGCTCCTTGGAAGAAAAGCTGTGAGCAACCTAGACAGCATATTTAAAAGCAGAGACATTCCTTTGCCGACAAACGTCCATCTAGTCAAAGCTATGGTTTTTCCAGTAGTTATGTACGGATGGGAGAGTTAGGCCATAAAGAAAGCTGAGCGCCAAAGAATTGATGCTTTCGAACTGTGGTGTTGGAGAAGACTCTTGAGAGTCCCTTGGACTGCTTGGAGATCCCACAGTCCATCCTAAAGCAAATCAGTCCTGGATATTCATTGGAAGGACTGATGCTGAAGCTGAAACTCCAACACTTTGGCCACCTGATGCGAAGAGCTGACTCATTGGAAAGGGCCCTGATACTGGAAAACATTGAAGGCAGGAGGAGAAGGGGATGACATAGGATGAGATGGTTGGATGGCATTGAGTTTATGCATGTTCTGGGAGTTGGTGATGGACAGGGCAGCTGGCGTGCTGCAACCCATGGGATAGCAAAGTGTCAGACACGACTGAGCAACTGAACTGAACTGAGAAAGAGGAAACCATTTTGTAGGGAGAGAGGCCAAAGTTGGGGAAAATGAGTTTAGCTTTGGGTATGTTATTTGAGATAGCAACTGTCAATCAAAATAAAAGATTTTAAATTGTTTGTGCCATCAATTCAGGTGGGAAGTTTAAAAACATATACCTCAGGTCACTCTTTTAAATAGAATCACTCATTTTGTTGTTGTATAGTCCATATTACAAATCAAGCTGGCTCATTCCTCAATAATAAAATATACAGATGTATAAAAGAAAACCAAATATCACTGTCATCTAATCTTTCCAAAGGAGATAACCATTATCAACTTCTCAATGTATAAATTTCCAAATTGTGTGTTTGTCTACATATATTTAGATATATATTAGTGTATACCATGTGAAACTATTGCTATTCACTTTGATCTACAAAAATAATAATTTAACATATCAGCCTAATATATAGATAGATAGATAGATATGAACACTATAAAAATAGAAGCATGCAAAATCTACTCGTCTATGAAGTGAAAGTCACTCTTTGCAACCCCATGGACTATACAGCCCATGGAATTCTCCAGGCCAGAATACTGAAATGGGTAGCCTTTCCCTTCTCCAGGGGATCTTCCCAAACCAGGGATCAAACTCAGGTCTCCTTCATTGCAGGCAGATTCTTTACCAGCTGAGCCACAAGGGAAGCCCAGGAATACTGGAGTGGGTAGCCTATCCCTTCTCCAGCAGATCTTCCCGACCCAGGAATTAAACAAGGGTCTCCTGCATTGCAGGCAGATTTTACCAACTGAGCTATCAGGGAAGGCCAATACAAATAGAAGCATGCAAAATATATTTGTCTATGCATTTGTTAAATACTTTATTTTGGCTGAGTCTCTTATGTTGCACATGACAGGAAAAAGCTAGAATAACTGACAATGTATTTTAAAGAAAGGAAACAGGTAGTGTATTAAACCTGACAAATCCTACAAAATACAATATATCTATACAACATTAAGGGTTCCAAAATGGTCCCAGACAGCACCAAAATTACCAGTAGACAAATACCATGTTTTTGGATATCTATTTTTCTGTTGAGGATTATAGCATAAATATGGCAAAACTCTTTGATTTACTTTAAAGCATTTTAATTAGAGTAACTGAATTCTGTGAGATTTTGGTTGTTAAATTACACATTCAGCTCAACGGTGTTTTTATAACATTTTTGGAAGAACAATATTGAACAAATTGGTAGTCAACAATGGCTTTAATGAGATTAAATTGAATTTATGGGTTTAATACCTCTCTGGGTCAATTTTGGGACATAGTGAATAATCTTAGCTGTATTTATCATTGGTCTTGAAGAGAGATGGAAAAAATATGTGTAAGCTAGCACATCTCTGTTTCAGGAAAAATTACCCACAGTAGATATCTCAGTTATTTGAGGATTAAATGTACGATTACACATTGTGAAAGTACTTAACAAATCACAAAGCACTAAATAAATTCAATAGATTGTTATAGTGACAAGATAGAGCTAGCAAACACATAACGGAAGAACAGATTGTTCTTTCAACTTCAGTCTTTTGTTGTTTGCTTCTGAAGGTACTGTAGATTTTATTTTGTTGTTCCTTTAGAAATGAGAAGAAAAAATTTTTAAAAAGACCGTACTGTAAGGCAAAGAGAGAACTAACAATTTCCCCAAAAAACGTTTTAGTCTTTTCTTGAAATGTTTCTTATCATGTGTAGAGCAAGAGGAAGCTAGACAGTGATGGGCTTTTTTCCTTTTCATTGGGTCAATTAAGAAAGATATTGAAAATTCCTCCCAGCTGCAGTTTAAATTAGGAACAATAGCTTTTTGTTATTTCATAAAAAGTCATTACAATGTCATGAGTTTTTATTAAAAAAACATATCTTACAAGATTGGACTTTATTTTCAGATGCAATTCTCTTGGTTACAGATGTAAAAATACAGCTTTTTGATGAGTTAAGTATAAATGAATAAAGAATTAAAATGATTTTCCCTGGGAATTCATATAAGCCAAATATCAAGTAGTAAATTATATGATGGGATATAAGCGCCTCTTAAAAACTAAATACTAATCAATTTGATAATACACCTACCTTTAACTGAAAATTTAACATACTTTTTCCAGCATTCACCAAGGAGGAAAATAAATGTGTTTGGCATGTCAATTTATTCTAAAGAACTAAAATTGCTGTTAACTTCCATAATCCAAGAGGCTTTAAACATGACACTGGCTAGAAAAACACTGGCAAAGAAATACACTGAAGTGGAAGGAGCTAGAAACTGGATAGAGATGAGGCTAAGACCATCCAAGATGGAGGAAAGAGCCAGAGATTGAATAGGACTGGAAATCCACTTCCAGGAGTTGGATGAGGCTTAGTTTCAAAAGCAGGTACTGAGTCCTTCACTGATACTGTGACAGTAATCTTCCTGATGCATTGACAATACATATGGTCAATTGATTTTCTATAATGATACTTGAACAATTGGAAACCCATGTGCAAAAAAAGAGAACACCCATTCATACTTAGCACCTACATATAAATATTAATTCCAAATGGACCATGGATATAAATGTAAACCCCAAATTATAAAACTTATAGAAGAAAACATAGAAAAAATCTTAACTGCCTGGGGTTATCAAAGATTTCTTATGTACAAAACCAACACCATAATGCATATAAGGAAAAAGAAAATTGGACTTCATCAAAATTAAGAACTTCTTTGCTTTGAAAGACATTGTTAAAAGGATGAAAATAGAAACCATAATTCTCAAAAATGAGTTTTACCCATGATATATATAAAAGAACATGTACACTTAAATCAGTACGTACACACAAATATACACATATACCTTAATACACAATCAAAACACTGAAATAAACAACCCAATGAAAATAAAAAGAACAAGAGTAAACAGGCACTCATCCAAAGAAGATAAATAGGTGGTAAAGATACATAACTCTGTTTAATCATTAATCATTAGGGAAATGAAAATAAAACTACAAAAGGAGATATCACTAAACATGTATCAGAATATTTAAAAGAGTCTGACCATGCCAGGTATTGGCAATGATATGGAACTAATGGAACTTTAAAAAAACTCTTAATTTTATATTGGAGTATAGTTGATTAACTGTGTTTAGTTTCAGGTGTACCACAGTGATTCCATTACACATAGCATGTATCTATTGTTTGCCAAATTCATTTCCCAATAGGTTATCACAGAGTATTGAGCAGAGTTCCCTGTGCTATACAGTAGATCCTTGTTGGTTATCTATTTAAATATATCAGTGTGTACATGTCCATCCCAAATTCTCAATCTATCCCTTCCCCCACCCCTTCCCCCTCAGTAACTAAAAGTTCATTCTCTAAGTCTGCTGTTCTGTGTTGTAAATAAGTTCACTTTGGTCATTTTTTTTTTTTAGCTTCCACATATAAGCAATATCATATATTTGTCTTGCTCTTTCAGACTTACTTTCACTCAGTATGACAGTCTCTAGGTCCATTCATGTTCCTTTAGATGGCATTATTTCATTCTTCTTAATAGCTGAGTAATATTCCATTGAATATATGTACCAAATCTTCTTTATCCATTTCTCTGTCAAACATTTAGGTTGCTTCCATGTCATGGCTATTATAAAACAGCACTGCAGTGAACATTGAGGTGTATGTAATCTTTTGAATCATGTTTTCCTCCAGATACATGTCCAGGAATGGGATTACTAGATCATGTGGTAGCTCTATTTTTGGTTTCTTAAGGAAACTCCATAGTCACTGTACCAGTTTACATTTCTACCAACAGTGTAGGAGGGTTCCCTTTTCTCCACACCCTCTCCAGCAGTTATTGTTTGTAGACTTTTTGATGATGGCCATTCGAACTGATGTGAGGCGATACCTCATTGTAGTTTTGATTTGCATTTCTCTAATAATTAGCAATGTTGAGCATCTTTTCATGTGCCTCTTGGCCATATATATGTCTTCCTTGGAAATAATAAGTCAGTTTAGTTCTTCTGCCCATTTTTATTGGTTTTTCTTGGGGAGGAGGGTGGGCACATGAGCTCTTTGTAAATTTTGGAGATTAATTCCTTGTTGACAGCATTATTTTAAAATATTTTATCCTATTCTGTGGGTTGTCTTTTTTGTTATCATTTCTTTTGCTGTGCCAAAGCTTTTGAGTTAATCAGGTCCCAGTTTTTATATTTATTTTCATTATTCTAGGAGGTGGATCAAAAAAGATCTGTCTGTGAGTTACATCAAAGAGTGTTCTGTGTATTTTTTCTCTAAGAGTTTTATAGTATCCAGTCTTACATTTGAGTCTTTAATCCATTTTCAGTTTATTTTTGTATATGATATTAAACAATGTTCTAATTTTATTTTTTACATGTAGCTGTCTAGTTTTTCCAGCACCACTTATTGAAGAGACTGTCTTTTCCCCACTGTATAGTCTTACCTCCATTGTCATAGGTTAGGTGACCATAGGTGCATGGGTTTATCTCTGAAATTTCTTTCCTGTTCTATTGATCTATCTTGTTTTTGTGCCAGTACTATTCAGTTTTGATGACTGTAGGTTTGTAGCAACATAGTCTGAAGTCAGGGAGCCTGATTACTCCAGTTCTGTTTTTCTTTTACAAGACTGTTTTGGCTATTTGGGGTCTTTTGTGTTTCCATACAAATTTTGAAAAATTTTGTTTTTCTGTGAAAAATGCCATTGGTAATTTGATAGAGATTGCATTGAACCCATAGATTGCCTTGGATAGTAGAGTTATTTGGTCAATGTTGATTCTTCCATTCAAGAACATGGTATATATCTCTCCACCTATTTGTGTCATCTGTTTTTGTTCATCAGTGTCTTATAGTTTTGGGAGTACAGGCCTTTGCCTCATTAAGTAGGTTTATTTCTAGGTAGTTTATTCTTTTTGATGCAGTGGTAAATGGGATTGTTTCTTTAATTTCTCTTTCTCGTGTTTCATTGTTAGTGTATGGAAATGCAACAGATTTCTTTGTATTAATTTTGTATCCTGCAGCTTTACTGAATTCATTGATGAACTCTAGTAGTTCTCTTCTTTCCCCGTTGGTTGGAAATTTATTAAAGCAGTAAGTCTCAGGAGATTAGCACACATAATATTATAAGACAAAATGTCAGTGTCACAAAACAAAAAAGTTAGTATGAATCAGAATGCATTTTGAGCTTTTCAAGACGTATATTTTATTATTGGAATATACTTACAGTATTGGTTTCTGTTGTACAACAAAGTGAATCAGCTATATGTATACCTAAATCCCCTCTCTCTTGAGCCTCCCTCCCACACCTCCCCCCACATCCCATTCCTCTAGGTCATCACAGAGGACCAAGCTGAGCTCCCTGTGCTATACACTAGTGATCTGTTTTATATACAGTAGTGTATATATGTTAATGCTACTCTCCCAGTTTGTCCCACCCTCCCTTCCCCTCGTGTGCCCACATATCACTTCTGTATGTCTACATCTATTCCTCCCTGCATAGGTTCATCTGCACTATTTTTTTAGATTTCATATATATGCATCAATATATGATATTTTTCTCTTTCTGACTTACTTCACTTTGTATGATAGACGCTAGGTCCATCCACATCATTAATTACCTTCCTTGTTATGGCTGAGTAATATTCCATTGTGCATGTGTATGTATATGTGTGTGTGTGTGTGTGCCCACATCTTCTTTATCCATTCATCTGTTGATGGACATTGAGGTTGCTTCCATGTCCTTGCTATTGTAAATAGTGCTGCAATTAACACTGGAGTACATTGTGTCTTTTTGAATTCCGGTTTTCTCAGGGTATATGCCCCTGGTGGTATTTCTGGATCATATGGTAGTTCTATTTTTATTTTTTATTTCCATAGTGGCTGCACCAAGTTACATTCCTACCAACAGTGCAAGACGGTTCCCTTTTATCCACACACTCTCTGGTATTTATTGTTTATAGATTTTTGATGATGGCCATTATGACTGGTGTGAGGTGATACCTTATTGTAGTTTTGATTTGCATTTCTCTATTAGTGATGTTGAGCATCTTTTCATGTGTTTGGTCATCTGTACGTCTTCTTTGGAGAAATGTCTGTTTAAAAGGTCTTCTGCCCAGTTTTTGATCGTTTGGTATGAGCTGCATGAGCTGCTTGTATATTTTGGAGATTAATCATTTTTCAGTTGCTTCATTTGCAAATATTTTCTCCCATTCTGAGGGTTGTCTTTTTGTCTTTTTTAGGTTTTCTTTGCTGTGCAAAAGCTTTTCAGTTTAACTAGGTCCCATTTGTTGCTCTAGTGGTTTTCTGGTAACATCTTTAGGATCTTCTTTGTAGTATCACATCACCTGCAAACAGTGACAGTTTTACTTGCTTTCCAATTTAGAGTCCCTTTAGTTCTTTCTTTGCTGATTGCTGTAGTTGGGACTTCCAAAACTATGTTGAATAAGAGTAGTGAGAGTGGACATCTTGTCTTGTTCCTGATCTTAGAGCAAATGCTTTCAACTTTTCACTGTTGTGGATGATGCTAGCTGTAAGTTTGTCATATGTGGCCTTTATTATATTGAGGTATGTTCCCTCTAAGCTCACTTTCTAGAGAGTTTTTATTGTAAATGGGTGTTGAATTTTGTTAAAGACTTTTTCTGTATCTATTGACATAATCATAAGTTTTTCTTCAATTTGTTGATATTATGTATCACACTGATTGATCTGCAGATATTGGAAAATCCTTGCATCTCTGGAATGAATCCCACTTGATTATGGTGTATGATCCTTTTAATGTATTATTGTTGGATTTGGTTTGCTAGTATTTTGAGGATTTTTGCATCTCTGTTCATCAGTGATATTGGCCTGTAATTTTGTGGTTTTTGTAGTATATTTGTCTGGTTTGGGTATTAGGGCCATGGTAGCCTCATAGAATGAGTTTGGGAATATTCCTTCCTCTGCAATTTTTTGAAACAGTTTCAGAAGGATAGGTGTTAATTATTCTCTAAATGTTTGATATATTAATAATTCACCTGTGAAGCCATCTCTTCCTGAACTTTTGTTTGTTGGGAGGTTTTAAGTCACAGTTTCAATGTCAGTACTTGGTCTGTTAATATTTTCTATTTCTTCCCGGTTCATTCTTGGGAGATTGTGCTTTTCTAAGAATTTGTCCATTTCTTCTGAATTGTCCATTTTATTGGCATATAGTTGCTTGTAGTAGTCTCTTATGATCCTTTGTATTTCTCTGGTGTCTGTTGTAACTTCTCCTTTTCCATTTCCGATTTTATTGATTTGAGCTCTCTCCCTCTTTTTCTTGATGAGTCTGGCTAAAGGCCTATCGATTTTGGTTATGTTTTCAAAGAACTAGATTTTAGTTTCATTGATCTTTTTTCTATTCTTTTCTTCATCCCTATTTCATTTATTTTTGCCAGTGAGTACTCCCCAGAGCGACTTCTGCCAGTGTCCTAGTCCCCATAATGAGCCACACCCATCCCCTCCCTCCACAGGAGACCTTCCGATACCAGCAGGTAAGTCTGGCCCAATCTTTTTTGAGGTTATTGCTTTCACCTCTGGGTCGTGGTCCACACCAGACCCTGTGTGCTCCCTTCAAGAGTGGAATTCCTGTGGTGAAACTCCAATGGCCTTCAGAGCCATATTCTCTGGGGGTTCCTCCTCCCATTGCCAGACCCCCAAGCTGGGGAGCCTGACATGGGGTTCAGAACTTTCACTGCTGTGGGAGAACCTCTGTGGTATAATCATTTTCTAGTTTGTGGGTTGCCTACCAGGCACGTGGGCTCCCCAGGTGGCTCAGTGGTAAAAAAAAAAAAAAATCCTCCTGCAGTGCAGGAAACCTGGGTTTGATCCCTAGATCATGAGGATCCCCTGAGAAGGGAGAAAGAAATAGCAACCAACTCCAGTATTCTTGCCTGGGGAACTCCATGGACAGAGGAGCCTGGTGGACTACAGTCCATGAGGTCACAAAGAGTCGGGCATGACTGAGTGACTAACACTTTCACTTTTTACCCAGCATATATGGGACTTCATTTTATCATGATTGCATCCCTCCTTCCATCTTATTGTGACTTCTTTGTCTTTGGATGTAGGGTATGATTTTTGATAGGTTATAGCATTTTGTTTTATTTTTGTCACTGGCTATTTAGAAGTTAGTTGTCATTTTGGTGTTTGCATAAGAAGAGGTGAGTTCATATCCTTCTACTCTGTCATCTTATCTCTGGACTGGATCTACTGCAACTTGAATTGACCGCTGATAGGAGCATAAAACAGTACAACCACATAGGAAAACTGTTTGGAAGGTTTACAGAAAGTTAAAAATGCACATACCATATGATCCAACCATTCCACTTCTAGAAGAGAAATTAAATATATATTTAAAGACTTAAACATTAGTGTTCATAACAGCTTTTAACTGTATCACCCTCAAACTGGAAATAATCCACATGTCCTTTACCAGGCGAGTGAATAAACAAATAGGGATGTACCAGTCAATAGAATACTACTCAACAATAAAAAGCAGTAAACATTCAGATACATTGATGATTCTCAAAATATTTATGATGAGTTAGAAGAAGTAGACAAAAAATAGTACTCTGATCCCATTTATAGAAAAATTCTGGGAAAGGCAAACTTACCTACAGTGACAGAAAGCAGATCAGTACTTGCCTGGCAATGAGGGCACAGGAAGTGAGGGGCAGAGGGAGGAAGAACAAAGAAACATTAGGTAACTTTTAGAGGTGATGTTCATTATCTTATTTATGGTGGTGGTTTTATAGGCATATACTTATATAAAAACTCATTCAAACTTTATCATTTAAATATGTCGTGTTTGGTGTATGTTAAGTTATACCATAGCAAAGATATTGAAACTGCAGATTTATTCGTCAAAGGTACTGGAAAAGTAGGTGATTTCTGAGGCCAAAATAACAAATGAATTTACTTCATACATTTGGTTACAGAAACATAAGAATGTGTACAACTGAAAATACACCTGCAAAAGAGTTGAAGGTTATTAGCAGTGTGATCAAAAGTATTTGAAATATTTATGTCACACAATGTGTTAATGTCTTTAACATAAGAAAAGTGTTTAAAGTATGTAGAAATCTGATAAAAATGCATAAGTGTGCAAATCAGTAGAAATAAAGCAGAAATCATCAATAAGCATATTTTAAAACTGTACATTAATAGTTATAAAAATCCATACATAAAAAATAAATCATTTCTCAAAACTGTCAAATATATAGAAAACAATGTTAATACCGAATCTTGTCTCCACAAAGAACACTTGGTTGTTCCCACATATTGTGAGGAAATTTGTGCAAACTCCTAAGCTCCAATTGTCAATATATTCAAAATCCTTAAAACAGGTCCTGATCAGCAACTCTAGTCTATCAAATTACTAAAATAAAGTCATATGAATATGTCCAGGTACAAAGATTTAATAACAAATGCATGCTGTTAATATTAGGAAACAAGTTATATATCCAAAAGTAAAAGATTGATTGGGACATCTGTGGTGCTTCTCTGATCTCATTGTGACCCATAAGATGGAATACATTGCTGCCTTGTGTTTCTTGATACTCAAATAACAGCAAAATGTTTGGAGTGCAAGTTTTGAATACAGACAACCTGTGACACCACTTCTTACTTTCAATCTTCGCTATGAGGCATAAGTTGGTTAGCATACCCAAGTCTCAGTTGCTCATTATATAAAGATAGTGATAATTATAGCACTTATCTATAGGCCTCTACTGAATATTGTATAAGATAATGGCTAGAACATTTGTAGTCCACTGCCTGGCCCTAGTAGGGATCATGAATGTCAGCTATTATCATTAAGTGAAAATGCTTAAAACAGTATTGTTTATTTTCATTAAAAAAGTATACACATATATAACAGTAGTTAACTCTGAGTCTTGGACTTACACATAATTTGTCATATTCTTCTTTCCTCTGTTACTTGATTTTACAATAAACTAAGTAATTTTTAACATCTATGTATTTTCAAAATTGCTACATTTATAAATAGAACAGGATAGTAAATATAAAGTTTCTTGATATTCCAAACATTTAACTTGAAAATGCATTTAATTGAAAAATTATATTCTTATTTCATTACAGAGATAAATTAGTGGTTAATAAACGCAGTAAAAAAAAAAAAAAAAGAAGCCATATTTATTAAGTTCTCCAAAAGACTAAGTCATCTTCCTAAAGTTGTGAAGTTTCATTCAATATGGTATTGTGAATTGACTTTAATATGTAGTAAGCAAACTATATTTCCTCTGAAGCTGTATAGTTTCTTGAGCTAATTTGGAAAAATCAAGATCCAGTTGCCAGTGATGTTGTTTCCTTATTTGTGAAATAGGGATAATGAATCATCTTAACTGCCACCACAGGATTCTTGTGACTCTCATATAATAAAATATGGAGAAAGGTCCTGATAAAAGAAATATCCTATGGAAATATTAAATATTTTTATTTTAGAAATCATCAAATATTTGTTTCACATTCTTTTAATAAGTTGAAAGCATACTAAAAATTATTACTCAATAACCCTTTCTGGTAAATAGTAGTTTCAATAACAAAGATAAAAACATACAATGAATAAAAGTGAATGGAAGTATATTTCCTTTGCATGCAAGTTCAACACCCAGACTGGAGGTGTGGCTTAATGCCAAGAAGATATTCAGTGGTGAAGGTGCTGTCAACATTGGTGCTTTGCCATCCCCTAGCATACAGTCCTCCTCTGCATGCTCATAGCTGTCCCCTGCCTCATTTGGCTTCTAGCTGCCTCATTTGGCTTCTAGCTTATGTGAAGAGGAAATAGAGGAATCCAGATGAAGCAAAAATTGCTTGTGCCCATATTTTATTAGCAAGAATTTAGTTGAGTGACCACATGTAACTATAAAGGAGGCTGGGCACTGTGGTCTCCAGTTGGGTTGCCCTGAGTAACCGGGGAGAAAAGTACAACAGATTTAGAGGGCACAAGTAACAGTCAAATGTACACCCTACACAGCACATCTGGTCATTTGGAACCACTTGATGTAGCAATAATATTTGAAGTAATTTCCTGGAATTCATGATTAAGTTTGCTTTGTGTCAAAGTCATGTTGTTTATCTCTTTCTATGTGTAGGTGTTCTTTATTCTAAAAGCTATATTTTAGTATAAGACAAAAAGAACAGTTGTGGCAAGTTTTCTCCATTGTACGGGGATTTCATCTCTTCTAGTCACAAAAGAACTCTGCTTCATCATCAGATGTCTTGCTTGTCAATAGCTCCCTGTGTGAAACTTCACAAGAGCTATAGAAGTAGTTAATATTTGAAGTTAGGTAACTTTGATGGTGTCTGTAAGGAAAAGGGGGAAAAAAAGAGAGATGAGAGTGTTTGAGCTGTTTCAGAGAAAAACTTATTTTATACAAAAAGCCTATAATGCAACTTAAAGATTTGGCAAAATGCCCACAAGGTAGCTTAACATGCTTTAGTAATGGGAGGATGCTTTAATACTGCTCATGAGGAAGCAATTCCTTTGTTAGAGGACTTTCCTAGTGAATGAGTATGCCCTGTGCTTACCTTCGGAGTCCTTCCATTCCTCTGGAACTCATGTTAATTGCTTAATGCCTGCCTGGAGACAGACATAACCTTGATTTCTCAAAAAAACAACTTCACCTTTGATTTGAAAAATGGACTTAATAGATCAACCCATTAAGCCTTTCCTTGTTGTTCAGTAATATTGCCAGGATTAGGGATAACCTCACACTATTGAAAATTCCGTCTGTTTCAAGAAGCATGTGGTTTGCTACAGACGGTCTCCAATCTAATTTCAAAATGTCCATGGCTGCTATAAATTACTTTGGGCAGAAAGGTGGTAGCAGACAAAGTTCCTGTGAAATACATCATTTTAAATGTCATGGAGGGAATCAATAATCAAGGTGTGTGACATAAAGTTTTTTTAGCAGATACAAGAATGAGAAAAGGCTCTATAAATTCCCTAAGGTCTTCTCTCTGAGCCCCACAAAAGGAATTAATAGTAAGTGAACTGGATGACGGACCTGAAAAGATTACAATAATTCGTTCATGATTTGAAGTATGAAAAATAATGGGAAGTTGTAAAACTGTGTCAGAGTCATTAAGCAACTTTTTCAGAAATTGTGAAAAAGAAGGATGGCAGGAAGTCATCATATTGAGAAAGCAGATGTGCTTTTCTAAAAGTAAGTGTTTTACAAAAATATAACATTCAAAAAACAGACACAAGAAAACATTGGGAGGTGTTGCATAGGTCTATTACCTTGACTGGTGATGGTATCACAAGTGTTTCAGTTCAGTTCAGCTGCTCAGTCATGTCTCTTTGCAACCCCATGGACTGCAGCATGCCAGGCTTCCCTGTCCATCGCCAACTCCTGGAGTTTGCTCAAACCCATGTCCATTGAGTTGGTGATGCCATCCAACCATCTCATCCTCTGTCGTCCCCTTCTCCTCCTGCCTTCAGTCTTTCCCAGCATCAGGGTCTTTTCCGAGGAGTCAGTTCTTCACACCAGGTGGCCAAAATACTGGAGTTTCAGTTTCAGTATCAGTCCTTCCAATGAATATTCAGGACTGATTTCCTTTAGGACAGACTGGTTTGATCTCCTTGCAGTCCAAGGAACTCTCAAGAGTTTCTCCAACACCACAGTTCAAAAGCATCAATTCTTTTTTTTTTTTTTTTTAATTTATTTATATTAGTTGGAGGCTAATTACTTTACAATATTGTAGTGGTTTTTGCCATACATTGATATGAATCAGCCATGGATTTACATGTGTTCCCCATCCTGAACCCCCCTCCCTCCTCCCTGCCCATCCCATCCCTCTGGGTCATCCTAGTGCACCAGCCCTGAGCACTTGTCTCATGCATCAAACCTGGACTGGCGATCTATTTCACAATTGATAATATACATGTTTCAATGCTATTCTCTCAGATTATCCCACCCTTGCCTTCTCCCACAGAGTCCAAAAGTCTGTTCTCTTACACTGTTGGTGGGAATGCAAATTAGTACAGCCACTATGGAGAACAGTGTGGCGATTCCTTAAAAAACTGGAAATAGAACTGCCATATGACCCAGCAATCCCACTCCTGGGCATACACACTGAGGAAACCAGAACTGAAAGAGACACATGTACCCCAGTGTTCATCGCAGCACTGTTTATAATAGCCAGGACATGGAAGCAACCTAGATGCCCATCAGCAGACGAATGGATGAGAAAGCTGTGGTATATATACACAATGGAATATTACTCAACCATTAAAAAGAATACATTTGAATCAGTTCTAATGAGGTGGATGAAACTGTAGCCCATTATACAGAGTGAAATAAATCAGAAAGAAAAACACCAATACAGTATACTAACCCATATATATGGAATTTAGAAAGATGGTAACGATAACCCTATATGCAAGACAGAAAAAGCATCAATTCTTCAGCACTCAGCTTTCTTTATAGTCCAACTGTGACATCCATATATGACTACTGGAAAAACAGTAGCTTTGACTAGACGGACCTTTGTCTGCAAAGTAACGTCTCTGCTTTTTAATATGCTGTCTAGGTTGGTCATGGCTTTTCTTCCAAACAAGTATTTGCCTATGTCCAAACTTGTATGTATTGAATTGGACACATGAAGTATGTGCAGTTTGTATATCAATTATACTTCAGTAAGCTATTGAAAATATAACATGTGCAGAAAAGTGCCCAAAACTTAATGGAACAGCATGGTACATTTTCAGAAAGTAAATACCTCCATATACCCACCAATCTGATCAAAAAGTATAGCATTACCAATACCTTTGAGGCCCCACTCATGCTCACTTCCACTAAGTACCATCATGAAGTAACCATCCTGATTTCTAACACTTTATACTAGTGTTGCCTTGTCTTGGACTTTATATATAAATGCAATTATATGGTGTATACTCTGCCTGGTTAATTTTTAAAACTTTTTTTTATATTGGAGTATAGTAAGTTAACAATGCTGTGATATTTTCAGGTGGACAGCAAAGGGACTCAGCTATACATATACATGTATCCATTCTCCCCCAAATTTCCCTCCCATCCTGTCACATAACATTGACCAGGGTTCTATGTGCTATACAGTAGGACCTTGCTGGTTATCCATTGTAAATATAGTGGTGTGTACATGTCCATCCCAAACTCCCTATCTATCCCTTCCCCCATCCTTCCCGCCATCCTTACCCCCAGCAACCATAAGTTTGTTCTCTAAGTCTGTGAGTCTGTTTTGTAAATAAGTTCATCTGTATCATTTCTTTCTAGATTCCACATATAAGGGATGTCATACAACATTTTTCCTTTTCTTTTTTTTTTTTTTAATTAGTTGGAGGCTAATTACTTCACATTTCAGTGGGTCTTGTCATACATTGATATGAATCAGGCATAGAGTTACATGTATTCCCCATCCCGATCCCCCCTCTCACCTCCCTCTCCACCCGATTCCTCTGGGTCTTCCCAGTGCACCAGGCCCGAGCACTTGTCTCATGCATCCCACCTGGGCTGGTGGTCTGTTTCACCATAGATAATATACATGCTGTTCTTTCAAAACATCCCACCCTCACCTTCTCCCACAGAGTTCAAAAGTCTGTTCTGTACTTCTGTGTCTCTTTTTCTGTTTTGCATATAGGGTTATCGTTACAATGGAAGCAACCTAGATGCCCATCAGCAGATGAATGGATAAGGAAGCTGTGGTACATATACACCATGGAATATTACTCAGCCATTAAAAAGAATTCATTTGAATCAGTTCTAATGAGATGGATGAAACTGGAGCCCATTATACAGAGTGAAGTAAGCCAGAAAGATAAAGAACATTACAGCATACTAACACATATATATGGAATTTATTTTCCCTTTTCTAACTTCACTCAGTATGATGATCTCTAGGTCCATCCATGGTGCCACAGATGGCATTATTTCATTCTTTTTAATGGCTAGTAATATTTTATTGTATATATGTACCACATCTTCTTTATCCATTCCTCTGTCAGTCAACACATAGGTTGCTTCAATGTCTTTTGCTTGACTTCTTTTGTTGA
Organism: Cervus canadensis; assembly: GCF_019320065.1. NCBI lineage: Eukaryota > Metazoa > Chordata > Mammalia > Artiodactyla > Cervidae > Cervus > Cervus canadensis. Next base: position 27,677,119 of record NC_057419.1, read on the forward strand.
ATATTGTGTTGATGCTCATCCGTGTTATGGAACATGGCCATAATTTAATCCTTCTCATTGCCATATAGAGTTCAGTTGTGAATATTCCTCATTTTTTTATTCTCTAGAGTTGATATGCATTTAGATTGCTCCCAATTTGGAGATTGTATCAATAATACTTCTCTGAATGCCTTTGTATACATCTTTTGATGGATATACCTACATACATTAGAGTTATGTACTTAGTAGTTGAGTTCCTGTGTCACAGAGTGTACCTGTGTTCAGATTTAGAAGCTATTGCCAAGGAGATTTGCAAAGCAGTTATACCAAAGTAAACTCCCTCTGGAAGGATACAAAGGTTCCAGTTACTCTACAGCCTCAACAATCCTTGAAGTTGTCAGGCATTTAGTTTTCTGCATTCTGATTGCCATAGGCTTATAACTGCTTTTGCCTGTAAACTTGCATTTAAAGATATAATAATAGATATTATTTATTTATAAATGTATATTTAAATATGATTTAAACATAAGGACATAAGAAAGGTTAATCTGTATATGATTTAGGGGCAGTAAATTAATTGTATAAATGTCAATCATTGCAAATTTCACACGGTTCATGTGTATATAGAGTGCAAAAGTGGGAGAGAAATCTATACACATATTTTCCTCTCTCTCTCTTTTGATATATATGAATAAAGATTGATTTTAGTTGGTGACTTATTTACATACTTTATCTTAATAGCAATTTATTCATTTTAGTAAACATTTAATGACTTACATTATCCTTTATTTGGGAGCCAAATGAAACATTTTCTACATCTACAATCCAATGAATTGGTTATATCATAAACTCATTGAGAAAAACAGTTTAAATTAATAACACATGCTGGGTCTCTATCACAAAGTTTGATTCAAGAAGTTTATTTTCTTTTTCATTTAAGGAGTTGGATCATTATGCTGCAACTAATGGGAAATTAATAGATTTTTAAAGTTTTGCAATAATGAGCTTACACTACTGCATTATTCTTAATTATAAAATGTTACAGTTGATTTCATTCAGTGTTGATCTATACAACAAGGGTTTAATTTTAAATAGATGTAAACCCTTCCTTAAAGCACAAAAAAATTCAACTTATTCCCATTGTTCAGAAATTATATAAAGTCTGTAATTTAAGACCCATAGATATACTGCTAAAGAAGTAATTGATATAAAAATAAAAATATCCTTATATTTCACTATAGGGCTTCCCAGGTGGTGCTAGTGGTAAAGAATTCACCTGCCAATGCAGGAGACATAAGAGACGCTTGTTTGATCCCTGGGTTGGGAAGATCACCTGGAGGAAGGCATGGCAACCCACTCAAGTATTCTTCCCTGGAGAATTTCCCAGACAGAGGAGCCTGGTGGGCTGTAGTCCATAGGGTCACACAGAGTCGGACTTGATTAAAATGGCTTAGCATGCATATTTCACTATATTGAGCCTTCCTAGAGGGAAAGGAAAGTGTTAGTGTTAGTTGCTCAGTCACGTCTGACTCTTTGCAACCCCATGGACTGGGGTCTGCCAGGCTCCTTTGTCCATGGAATTCTTCAGGCAAGAATGGTGGAGTGGGTTGCCATTCTCTTCTCCAGAGGATCTTCCCAACCCAGGGATTGAATCCAGTTCTCCTGCATGCAGGTGGATTCTTAACCATCTGATCCACCAGGGAAGCCCCTGAGGGAAGAGCGATAGACATTAATTATCACTGTTTGCATATATCTAGAAAAGAATCTTAGAAATAATAACACGAGCTTCTTGTGTTGTTTTTATTCTTTGTTATGATGTAGTGTGATGATAAGGTAGGCTAATCTACACAGCCCTGAAAGGATCCAAGGTTAGAACCGCTGAATGTGGAAAATGGACCCACAGATTAGTACCCAATCATACTCATTTATCCTTTGAACAAATGGAGCAATTTGCCAGAAGTGCAATATTTTGTCTGCTTTGTCCAGATCTAAGCTCCAAAGTTCTTGGTGTAGACTTAGGTTTGGTCACCACACTTTTCTCCTTGTATCATGTCTTTTTCCCTGTTGACTTTGTAATTTCTCCCACTAAAGACAGAGTTTACTTTCTCTCTCTTTGACTTTGGGCTCAACCATGTGACTCATTTTGGTCAGTATGTTTTAGCAGAGGTGATGTAAACAGGCATGTAATCTACTTCTTTGATAGGGCTTACACTCTTGCAGTTCTGCCATCATAATAAGAAGAGACTGGGTCTCAGAATGAACACATATTAAGTAAAATGGGGCAAGGAACCATATCTAGCAGAACTTGCAATTTGAAACAGTGAAGAGAGATTACCCACTTACCAATCAACCTGTATACCCATGAATGTGAAAATAAATGCCTGTGGTTGCATGACACCAAGTTGTCTAGGAAGCATTGTTGTAGCAGTAAATAAGTGATACAATTCTTAAAGGCAGGTACCATGTTGAATTCAAGTTTGTCCATAGTACCTATCCAAGTACATGTAGTAAGTAGTCTACAAATGATTATGGAATGAATATATGAAAAGACCTATTTTCAAAAGCCCAAGCTTTGAGTACTTTTCTTCTCAGTATTTTATTATGAAAAGTGAAAGATAAATTGAAAGAGTTGCATGGGGAACATCCATATACCCATCATCTGAATTTGCAAACTTAACATCAACTTTCAGATGGCATTTATAGTAATTAACTGAAACTAGCTAAACTAAAGAATCTAGTAGAACATTCATGTGCTTTCTCTCCACAAATGATGGTTATCATATTGTATCATCATTTCTTTGTTATATCAATATTTCAGAAAGGAAATAGATCAAGGCTAGTGTGCTGAAGGACTGCTGCTCCATATATTCTCTATCAGGATTTTAGGAAGATTAATTGCAATGCCTAAGACAAACTACATACCTGTTTCTCATATACATGATACAGTTAAGTATACAGATTGGTAAGGATAGTTTCTGTCATTCACTATCTGTCCCTGGCATAGTTCTAAGAAATGCCCAAATTAATCATTTTAATGAGAGGAAGAGGGGATTCTCTTCAGTGGAGTGGAACTGGGCTAGTCCAGCCTTTTCTTGGCTTCCCAGAAAGAGATTTAGGGTCTCTTTCCGGCCTGCACTAGAACTTAGCAGGGCTGTGATGAAGGGGAAAATGCTATTTACATTTCAGAGCTTACCACTTCACCCAATAGACAGGTTTAGTAGTAAATACAGACCTTCACATGTAGAAAGCAAATTAAATGGACTATGAAGCTGGGGTTGGAGAAGGAAATGGCAATCCACTCCAGTATTCTTGCCTAGAAAATCCCATGGATGGAGGAGCCTGGCAGGCTATATCCATGGGGTCGCAAAGAGTTGGACATGACTGAGCTACTTCACTTTCGCTTTCACTTGCACTTATGAAGCTGGGGCAGTACAATCCCTCAGCACTGTGTACATCTCTTTCATGCTATGTGTATTTGTCCTTATACTGTTGGAGCACAAAAAACATGCATTTAACACATACTAATTCAAATATGTACATTCAGGACAATTGAGGGATGAGAGAGAGAGAAAAAAAAATATTGCCAGTGCTTCTGCTAGTAATTCTGTTCATCAGATGTTCCCTATGATAAAGGTGCCATGAGAGTTATAATTCTGCTCCTCTTTCAATCCACCCCACCCCACCTCTGGTTTCCTTTACTTATGTAAGCTTCTTTTTGTTATGGGAGTGATTTCCAGTGTTTAAAAACACATATTATTCATACAGTATGACTTTTAAATATAAGCCAACTGCTTAATCTGTTGTCAAACTGAGGAAAGAGAGAGCTCTTCTGAAACTGGATGAGGAACTGTCAGTGAGATGGGGTGTTTAGAGAAAACCAACTCTTGCAATCTGAAGCTTGATCAAAGATAAATTTCACTTCAAATGATATCATGTGCACAGTTTAAAAATCTAACCCTCATGTTAAATTGATTTCAGCCCCCTGAGATGAGAATAAAACCTCTATCTCCCAAATTGAATCATGGTATCTCCAATCTGTCATGGAAATAAGACTTAGGTCCGTCTAGTCAAAGCTGTGGTTTTTCCAGTAGTCATGTATGGATGTGAGAGTTGGACCATAAAGAAAGCTCAGCACTGAAGAACTGACGCTTTTGAACTATGGTGTTGGAGAAGACTCTTGAGAGTCCCTTGGACTGCAAGGAGATCCAACCAGTCCATCCTAAAGGAAATCAGTCCTGAATATTTATTGGCAGGACTGATACTGAAGCTGAAACTCCAACACTTTGGCCACCTGATGCAAAGAACTGACTCCTTGGAAAAGACCCTGATGCTGGGAAAAATTGAAGGCAGGAGGAGAAGGGGACAACAGAGGATGAGATGGTTGAATGACATCACTGACTCAATGGACATGAGTTTGAATAAACTCCAGGAGTTGGTGATGGACAGGGAGGCCTGGCGTGCTGCAGTCCATGGGGTCGCAGTCAGACAGGACTGAGTGACTGAACTCAAACTGAAATGTTTATCAAGTGCTGCTACTAATACACGAATCATAGCTTTACTGTTTACCATCTGTAAAATAATTTAAGTAGTAATTTGCCTAACGTTCTTATCTCTTCTTAGCTAGTAGGATTCTGGACATTTTCCTCTCTTTGCATCCCACTGAGTGTTAGCACATTTCACTGCACAGTCTTGTAGATGAATGAATATCTTAATTCAGACACCATCCATGGCTGATTTCCTACTCGATCACATTGACATCCAAAAGGACACTACATGCAAACAGATACCTAACATTTGTCAATATGAACACTTTTTCTTAATGGAGTATAATTGCTTTACATTGTTGTGTTGGTTTCTGCTCTACAACAACGTGAATCAGCTATAAGTATACATATATCCCCTCCTTCTTAAGCCTCCCTCCCACCCCCTCTAGGTCATCACAGAGCATCAAGCTGAGCTCCCTGTGCTATATAGCAGCTTCCCACTAGCTAGCTGTTTTATACAGAGTAATGTATATATGTCAATGCTACTCTCTCAATTTGTCCCACCCTCTCCTTCCCTCCCTGTGTCCACAAGTCTGTTCTCTGCGTCTGTGTTTCTATTCCTGCCTGGCAAATAGGTTCATCAGTGCCATTTTTTCTAGATTCCATTTGTATGTGTTAATATATGATATTTGTTTTTCTCTTTCTGAGTTACTTCACTCTGTATGACTGACTGTAGGTTCATCCACATCACTAAGATGACCCAATTTCATTCAATCTGTGGTTAATATTCCATTGCATATGTGTGCCGCAACTTCTTTATTCATTCATCTGTCGATGCACATCAAATTGCTTCCATGTCCTGGCTATTGTAAGCAGTGCTGCAATTAACATTGGGATGCATGTGTCTTTTTGAATTATGGTTTTCTCAGGGTATATGACCAGTAGTGAGATTTCTGGGTCATATGGTAGTTTTATTCCACATTTTTTAAGGAATCTCCATACTGTTCTCCATGGTGGCTGTATCAATTTACATTCCCACTAACAGGGCGAGAAGGTTCCCTTTTCTCCACATTCGCTCCAGCATTTATTGTTTGTAGATTTTTTGATGATGGCCAGTCTGACCAGTGTGGGGTGATACCTCATTGTAGTTTTGATTTGCATTTCTCTAATAATGAGTGATGTTGACCATCTTTTCATGTGTTCGAGGGCCATCTGTATGTATGTCTTCTTTGGAGAAATGTCTGTTTAGGTCTTCTGCTTATTTTGATTGGGTTATCTGGGGTATTTTTCTGTATTTATTGAGCTACATAAGCTGCTTGCATATTTTAGAGATCAATTAGCTTTGTTTGCAATATGAATACTTTTATATTATTCCAAATAAATGTAAAGTCAGAGTATCCTACCTGAAAAACAAAACAGGGAAAGTAGTATGATATAACAGCCATAACACAGAGGTGATCTAATCTGATGAGAAATAAATCTTTTCTTATTCTATTGAATTTTAAGTATTGACTTGGAAAAATATAGAACCACAAGAAAATGCCATAGTACTATATAATGCTAACACGTATTGACTGCTTAAAACAAGCCTATGAAGCAGGTATTATTCTTATCCCAATTGTATAGATGAGAAAAATGTCATGAGAAGATAAGTAACTTTTCTAATGTCATATAGCTAGTCAGTGCTAGAATTTGAATCCAAGAAGGCTGGCTCCAGAGACTGTATATATAATCTCCCTGTCATAGAACCTAGTGCCAGGTATATGACACTAATAGGTGATATCTACACAAATGATTTTCCTTTTTACCCAGCTAGGAGTAAGAATTCTTATATGCATGAATGAGATTCTGAATATCAACTACCCTTTTGTGAAATATATTCCCAAAGCAATATGATTGAACGTGAAATAATAATGGAAAAAAAGAAAAAACCTTTAAAAGCATTTTTTCATCTAACACTACATAAGGAAATAATGCATCAATCAGCAAAATAATGTTCCTTGGATCAATTATCGGCTGCAGAGTAGCTTCCAAGGCAAGGCATAATTCCTTATCACTAATAATTCATCAGTAAAGGTTTTATGAGTAAAAAACAAAAGCACCCTTTATAGTATCATAATTGTTTTATTAAAGTCCAGATAAAAATCTGAAAGTATTGATAATCATTCTAATCATGAATATCTCAAGCATGCAATTGCTTCCTGAACCCACATTCTAACTACAGTTTATTGGAGTCATCATTGTCTATTATGGTTTAGCATCCTTAGGACTGGCATTCCTGGCACCCCTGGGAAGAATGAATACAGGGGTTATCTTGCCAGTTACTTAGGGAAGACTGAATCAGTGTGTTTTCCTTACACCTGGAGATAGATGTGGTTCTACATTTTTCTGTGTTTTTTATTAAATTCTTAGTACCTAGGGCTCATTCTGATGCAAAGATGGGGCTGGCTATTCTCAATTTTCTCCCTTTCTCAGGTATGTTTTTGAACTTTGCCCTGATGTTTCCCCCTTACTATTTGAGTACCTATAACTACTTGATAAATATTTGTTGAATAATGAATAGCATCACACACACACACAACAAAAATAACCCAAATTAGCTTTTGCACACCATCCATGACCACTTTCCTGATGGGTCAAATTGACATCCAGAAGGAAAATTTCAATCCAGCTTATGCTCTGATTTTATTTGAGGCAATTTTGATGCAACCCAGAACTTTCAGTGGACTACACAGGTCCTGTAATACTACTTACAGCTTTAAGACTATCACATGTAGCTGGAATCTAATTCAGATTAACTTAGGTGATAAAGTTCTGAGATAAACAAACAGGGTGTTGGTTATATCCCCATAAATGTAGGTTGAATAATGTATTTTTTATTTTACTCTTAGACCTTCTGTTTAGACCCCTAGTATTTGGGTCTTCATATTTATAAACATTAAATTTTTTTTTAACTTAAAAATCAAAAAATGTTTGTTTCACCTTAAATACAATATACAGTTAGAACTCATAAATACAATTTGAATGTTAGGTAAAGGTACTGTTTTAAAAGGTTGAATGTTCTGTCCACCTCTTGCTTTTTGAATCATCAGTGCCTGAAATAGGCAATCATCTACATCAGCAAAGACACACTTGACACACTTACATTGTAAAAAACAGAGCTTCCACCATTAAAATACTCAACCTTGAAACATCCAAGTGGATGGTTTCCAGTTAGGGAGCACACAGTACTTTTGTAGGTAGTAAGAAAAGGACATGACAAAGGATTCTAGCTAAGCCTATGTGGGTAGAAATTTCAGTCAAGAGGGAAAAAAATATCTCATGAGAAAGATATTATAGAGAGGAACACATTTTAAGTAATGCTGTAGGAAGTAGAAATAGAGTACCTTCCCAAAATTTGGCATAAACAAATGCGTGTCACCAGACTATAGGGTGAACAGGCCTCCTAGCAAAGAGTCAGTAAGGAAACATCTTTTTACTAACAGCCCCCATCGATGTGACCTGTTAGTAAAACTCAAACCTAAGGATGACATGACACTCTTTTCTCATACATAAGTGAGAAAAACTTGTCAACAACATGAGATCATCCCCATAAAAGAGATTAAAGGGGATCTAGGGCAACTAAGCCAGCAGAGGATATTGGCTGAGGGTATAGAATCTTGGATTGGATTGTCTGGATGCGATCCTGTTTGTTTTTGTTTTTGTTTTTTTTTTACACTTTGCCTTTATATCTGCGAGTAAATGGTGCAGCCTTTCAGGTCTTAGCTTGCTCATCTCTAAATTGTACCAAACAGAACTCTCCAAAAGGAGGAAACAAGAAGTAGGGAAAGCTCGTGGGATGGTGTCTGTGCTACAGGACAGTTGGAGGTGCAGGTTCGAGATGGCAACAAGATTCATAAGAGAAACACTGGCTTCAGGATGATGCTGCATTTTCATAGCTTAATAGATGTTACCTGTTACTGTTCCAGTTAGCAAATAGGTAATATTATATGTGAGTGAGTGTGTACCCTCACCACCAAGGAAGGTGCGTTGTTAATACATGAAAGTGAAGACTGCCAGAAGAACCTAAATTATCCACTGAGACAGAAACTATGTTGAGACTACTAAGAATGCTGTTTTTGCCTGATAAATTATCCACTTCCCCCTTATTCTAGTAAAAAGTATTGCAGTTTTTCTTGGGAGGTCTATTCTTACCCAAGGCCAAATTTGCCTGTTACTCCAGGTATCTCTTGAACTCCTACTTTTACATTCCATTGCCCTATGATGAAAAGGACATCTTTTTTGGGTGTTAGTTCTAAAAGGTCTTGTAGGTCTTCATAGAACCATTCAACTTCATCTTCTTAAGCATTACTGGTTGGGGCATAGACTTGGATTACCATGGTATTGAGCAGTTTGCCTTGGAAACCAACAGATCATTCTGTCGTTTTTGAGACTGCACCCAATACTGGATTTTGGACTCTTTTGTTGACTATGAGAGCTACTCCATTTCTTCTAAGAGATTCTTGCCCACAGTAGTAGATATAATGGTCATCTGAATTAAAGTCTCCCATCCCAGTACATTTTAGTTCACTGATTCCTAAAATGTCAATGTTCACTCTTTCCATCTCCTGTTTAACCACTTGTAATTTACCTTGATTCATAGACCTAACATTCCAGGTTCCTATTCAATATTGCTGTTTATAGCATCAGACTTTACTTCCGTTGGATCATAGAAAAAGCAAGAGAGTTCCATGAAAACATCTACTTCTGCTTTACTGATGACACCAAAGCCTTTGACTGTGTAGATCACAACCAACTGTGGAAAATTCTTCAAGAGATGGGAATACCAGACCACCTGACCTGCCTCCTGAGAAATCTGTATGCAGGTCAAGAAGCAACAGTTAGAACCAAACATAGAACAACAGACTGGTTTCAAATTGGTAAAGGAATACGTCAAGGCTGTATATTGTCACCCTGCTTGCTTAATTTATGTGCAGAGTACGTCATGGGAAATGCTGGGCTGGATGAAGCACAAGCTGGAATCAAGATTTCTGGAAGAAATATCAATAACCTCAGATTCATAGATGACACCACCCTTATGGCAGAAAGTGAAGAGGAACTAAAGAGCCCCTTGATGAAAGTGAAATAGGAGAGTGAAAAAGCTAGCTTAAAACTCAGCCTTCAAAAAATGAAGATCATGGCATCTGGTCCCATCACTTCATGGGAAATAGATGGGGAAACAATGGAAATAGTGTCAGACTTTATTTTCCTGGGCTCCAAAATAACTGCAGATGATAACTGCAGCCATGAAATGAAAAGATGCTTGCTCCTTGGAAGAAAATTATAACCAACCTAGACAGCATATTAAAAAGCAGAGCTGTTACTTTGCCAACAAATGTCTGTCTAGTCAAAGCTATTGTTTTTCCAGTAGTGATGCATGCATGTGTGAGTTGGACTGTAAAGAAAGCTGAGCGCTGAAAAACAGATGCTTTTGAACTGTGGTGTTGGAGAAGACTCTTAAGAGTCCCTTGGACTGCAAGGAGATTAAACCAGTCAATCCTAAAGGAAATCAGTCATGAATATTCTTTGGAAGGACTGATGCTGAAGGTGAAACTCCAATACTTTGGCCACTGGATGCGAAGAACAGACTCATTGGAAAAGACCCTGATGCTCGGAAAGATTGAAGGCAGGAGGAGAAGGGGACGACAGAGGCTGAGATGGTTGGATGGCATCACCAACTCAATGGACTGAGTTTGAGCAAGCTCTGGGAGTTGGTGATGGATGGAGAAGCCTGGCATGCTGTAGTCTATGGTGTCTCAAAGAGTCAGACACGACTGAGTAACTGAACTGAACTGATTCCTTCCTCAGACTCACGAACTTCAGATGCGAACAACCCACCTTTCTATCTAAGGGTGGGATTTACTTTGCAGGCTTGTGCACTCATGTTTAATTCAAGATGAATATGTGACTCGGATTAGGCCAATGAGGGTGAACTTGGATTTTTTACCAGAGTTAATGACAAAAGAGAAGTATTTGCTCAGCCATCAGTTTATCACACTTAGGGTCGAGCGTCAGTGGCCTGGTACCAAATGGATAAAGTCTGCCTGAGAACAAAGGATGCATATAAAAACGTAATGACGAGAGATGAAAAGAGGGTTAAAATGAAGTCTTCGGTTGTCTATTAATTAGAGTCTGTAAGATTCTGGACCAATGTAGGAAATGAATTGAGAGGGGAGATGCAAATGAAAAGACAGGCTGCTTAACCAAAACGAGCAAAATCCACAACAAATAGTCCCGGGAGGCATATGCCAAGGTGAACCAATGCCGAAAGTGGATTAATGGCTGGGAAAGCTGGTCTAAAGGATTTACAATGTCCCTGGCACATACAAGCAGTCTATGGTAAGCAACGATGAACTGCATCAGGCTCCATTCCTGGAAAAGATTGGCAGAACTTTTGAGCTCAGAACATATTCCAGTCTGCTGGCTGAGATGTGGGCTTGGCTGCTCTGAGGCATTAAAAACCCAGTGGGGATGGAGAAACCACCTGCTATCCAAGAGCTAGAAGCCAAAGGAGATCAGTCAGGCATCACATGGAAGATAAAACTGATGTTTAAAAAGACTATTTCCTGATTGTGCCGGAAAGTTCTCCTTGGATCCAATCTGAGCAGCCTGGAGATGGAGGAGGACCATGGTCTATATCTGGGATGGGACTAATAGGGGTCAGGTCTTGCCATTTAATGTTGTTAGGAAAATACAAGAGAACTACTCATATGCTTTCCCTAAACTACTGTCTAAGGAAAAAGGTCAGTAACGCTCAAAGAAATTTTTCATAATGCTTGTCATTCAAATGACATAAACTTTTAAAGAATGGTAAAAATGGAATAATTTCTGTTATTAGTAGGTGAAAATCTTATTATTTGGGATTTATGATGTGGCATTAGATATTTTCATGGAAAAAAACAGAATTCAAAACAGCAGCATCATATGTGATATTAAAATATTTCTCATTTTTCTGGTTAATAGAATAATATTAATGAGACGAAATACCCTGGAGACTGTTAATCATGGTTAGACTAACACAAGCAAACATTATAGGGTTATATGATGTATTCTGGGTAGAGTTTTTCCATAAATTAGGTAAGATGAAAAGTGTACATGCAAAACTGTCAATATATAGAACATCATCCTTAAGAATTGTAGAAGATTGAAAGCTGCATATTTAATCATTTGAATATTTAAACATGAAGCCATGTGCTTTAGCAGCCTACTGTAACTTCTTCACAGTTTACTACATGATGTTAATAATAAGCACACAATATTTAATGGGTGCTTACTATGAATATATTGAGTGGTTTCACGTATGCTTTCTTATTATTGGACTTTCCCCAGAGCCCAGCACACTATGAGTTCAAATGGTATCATATTTAGAAGTAAAAGCCTCAAGTTCAGTGACTCTTACCCCAGAGACTCAACTGATAAAGGATCTCTACTTGCCTGCAGAAATCTCACTCAGATCTGAGAGTCTGCAGGTGTTAATTGGTGTGTGCTCACATATGTGCCTATACTTGCTGAGTACCGCCATATCCACAGACAGTGGATATACATTGGAAACTTCAATTAATTTCTAGTCATCCCTGGACACTTCATTACTCCTCCAGACGTCCAGAGACCTCTCAGTCTCTGATAGTCATACCCTAAGTGCCAACACGTCCTCCTGTGAAAGCAGACACTTAGAGTCGTTGCTGAGCACTGCAGATGACGCACGGGCCCCCTTTTGCTGGCAGAGCCGTCCAGGGTGGTGTGGTGGAGTGTGGTATGCCGAGTGCTTTCCCCTTCTGTCTCCAAGCATCCTAGCATGTCGCCATGCCGTACACAATTTCTACTGGAAGTGCTCTTTCTGGTTTTTGTTTTTACCTGTAATCCCCTACCCCCAATATTTTTATCCTGATATTCCACAGGACTTCTACAGGGAGAGGGAGGCAGGGTGGGGAGATGACATCAGATGACAAATATCAAAAAGGGCTGGCATGTTTAATTTAGGATCAACTATTCTTTCTAGTAACCAAGGCTTTACTGTATCAAGTTCATCTTATTTAGCTCCTACTTCCCTCAGAATTAGCTCTACTAAAAGCCCTCTCATCCCCTAAATCAGAACTTTTTTATTTTCCTGGTTGCTCAGGCCAGAATGTTTATTTTTGAATTTTTTTTTAGTTTTTTAAAAACTTTTGAGTATACTCAAATTGCTTTACAGTGTTGTGTTAGTGTTTGCTGTATAGCAAAGTGAATCAGCCATATGTATAAATCTCTCTCTTCTTTTTGGACACCCCATGGCTCAGATGGTAAAGAATCTGCCTGCAATGCAGGAGACCTGGGTTTGATCCCTGGGTTGGGAAGATCCATTGGAGAAGGAAATGGCAACCCACTCCAATATTCTTGCCTGGAGAATTTCATGGACAGAGGAGTCTGGCAGGCTATATAGTCCATGGCGCCACAAAGAGTCAGACACAACGGAATGACTAACACTTGTCACTTGTAAATATAGGGATAATGGAGATATTACATTTCAAGGGTGATTTTATCTTTAGACACAACTTTGTCCAAGGACTTCAATGATATCTTCAAGGTTTATCTTTTTTCCATTTCTCTGTTGTTCTTTGTGTTGTCCCTGTCTCAGGCAAGCCAGAAAGGGGTGGAGGAGGGGGCGGAATGATAGCAAGATAGCACTTCTTTCTTCTTGGTTCCAGAAAATGTCATTGGGATGACTTTGATGGCTCCAAGTTGAGTAACTGGGCCCACAGCTCAGCCAGCCACTGTGGCCAGGGAGACAGAGTATGCTGATTGCCAGCTCTTGTTACTAGGCAGGGAAAGCCATGTAATTAACATCTCTATGAGTTAGGGGGAGGATAGTTTACCAAGAAGAAAAATAAGCTGGGCAATCACAGTCATCTACTAAACCCCGGCTCTCAACAGATATCTGCAGGGCCAATCTGATCACAAAATAGTGTTGTTCAGTCGCCCAGTTTTGTCAAACTCTTCATGACTCCATGGACTGCAGTACCCCAGGCCTCACTGTCCCTCATCATTTCCCCATGTTTGCCGAAGTTCATGTCCATTGCATCAGTGATCCCATCCAACCATCTCATCCACTGATGCCCTCGTCTCCTTCTGCCCTGAATCTTTGCTAGCATCAGGGTCTTTTCCAAGGAGTTGGCTGGTGACCAACTTTGCATCAGGTGACCAAAATATTGGAGCTTCAGCTTCAGCATCAGTCCTTCCAATGAGTATTCAGGGTTGATTTCCTTTAAGATTGACTGGTTTGAGCTCCCTGCTGTCCAAGGGACTCTCAGGAGTCTTCTCCAACACCACAGTTCAAAGGCATCCATTCTATGGCGTTCTGACTTCTTTATGGTTCAGCTCTCACAACTGTGCATGACCAGTGGAAAGACCGTAGTCTTTACTATACAGGCTTTTGTCAGCAGTGATATCTTTGCCTTTCAACACGTTGTCTAGGTTTGTCATAGCTTTCCTGCCAAGAAGCAGTTGTCTTCTGATTTCATGGATGCAGTCACTGTTCACAATGATTTTAGATCCCAAGAAGAGGAAATCCGTCACTGCTTCTGCCTTTTCCCCTTCTATTTGCCATGAAGTGATGGGGCCAGATGCCATGATCTTAGTGTTTTTTTTTTTTTAATATTTAGTTTTAAGCCAGTTTTTTCACTCTCCTCCTTCACCCTCATCAAGAGGTTCTTTAGTTCCTCTTCACTTTTTACCATTAGAGTGGTATCATCTGCATATCTGAGGTTGTTAATATCTCTCCTGCCAATCTTGATTCCTGCTTGTGATTCATCTGGCCTGGAATTTCTTACAATGTGCTCAGTGTATAAGTTAAATAAACAGGGTGACAACAAATAGCCTTTTCATACTCCTTTCTCAATCCTGAACCAGTCAGTCATTCCATACCGGGTTCTAACTCTTGCTTCTTGACCTGCATACAGGTTTCTCAGGAGACAGATAAGATGGTCTGGTATTCCCATCTCTTTACGAGTTTTCCACAGTTTGCTTCCCAGGAGGTATTAGTGGTAAAAAAAAAAAAAAAAAACCTGCCTGCCAACGCAGGATACATGGGTTCAATCCTTGGGTTGGGAAGGTTCCCTGGAGAAGGGCATGGCAACCCACTCTAGTATTTTTGCTTGGAGAATCCCAAGGACAGAGGAGCTTGGCAGGCTACAGTCCATAGGGTCACAAAGAGTCAGACATGACTGAAGTGACTTAGCACACATGCACAGTTTGTTATGATCCACATATTCAAAGGCTTTAGCGTAGTGTGAATGTAACAGAAGTAGATGTTTTTCTGGAATCCCCTTGCTTTCTCCATGATTCAGCAAATGTTGGCAACTTGATCCCTGGTTCCTCTGCCTTTTCTAAGCCCAACTTGGATGTCTGGAAGTTCTTGGTTCGCATAATACTAAAGCCTAACTTGCAAGATTTTGAGCATGACCTTACTAGCGTGGGAGATGAGTACAATTGTCCAATGGTTAGCACATTCTTTAGTACTACACTTCTTGGGAATTGGGATGAAGATTGACCTTTTCCAGTCCTGTGGCCACTGCTGGGTCTTCCAGATTTGCTGACATATTGAGTGCAACACTTTGATAGCATCATCTTTTAGGGTTTTAAAAAGCTCTACTGGAATTCCATCATGTCCACTAGCTTTATTGATAGCAGTGCTTCCTAAGGCCCAGTTGACTTCACACTCCACAATGTCTGACTCTGGGTGGCTGACCACACCATCATGGTTATCCTGTTCATTAAGATCTTTTTTGTACAGTTCTTCGGTGTATTCTTTCCAACTCTTCTTGATCTCTTCTGCTTCTTTTAGATCTCTATCATTTCTGTCCTTTATTGTGCCCATCTTTGGGTGAAATGTTCCCTTGACATTTACAATTTTCCTGAAGAGATCCTAGTCGTTCCCCTTCTGCTATCCCCTATTTTGATGTACTGTTCATTGAAGAAGGGCCTTCTTGTGTCTCCTTGCTATTTTCTGGAACTCCCTGTTTAGTTGGGCATACCTTTCCCTTTCTCCCTTGCTTGTCACTTCTCTTCTTTCTTCATTTTTTGTAAAGCCTCCTCAGACGACCACTTTGCTTTTCTTGCTTTTCTTTTTCTTTGGGATGGATTTGTTTGCTGCCTCATGTACAGTATTATGGACCTCCATCCATCGTTCTTCAGGTACACTCTTTAATAGGTCTAATCCCTTGAATCTGTTCAGCACCTCCACTGCATATTCATGTGTGTGTGAGCGTACTCAGTCATGTCTGACTCTTTGTGATCCCATGGCTCCTCTGTCCATGGGATCTCCCAGGCAAGAATACTGGAGCGGGTTGCCATTTCGTTCCCATTTCTTTCTCCAAGGAATCTTCCCAACCCAGGGATCAAACCCAGGTCTCTTGTGTCTCCTGCATTGGCAGGGAGGTTCTTTACCAGCTGAGCCACCAGGGAAGTCCGCATATTCATAGGGGATTTGATTTAAGTCATACCTGACTGGCCTAGTGGTTTCCTCTGCTTTCTTTAGTTTAAGCCTGAATTTTTTTCTATGAGAAGCTGATGATCTGATCCACAGTCAGCTCCAGGTCTTGCTTTTGCTGACTGTATACAGCTTCTCCATCTTTGGCTACAAATAATGTAATGAATTTGATTTTGGTATCACAGAGTACGTCCAGATAAATCAGAACCTCAGAAGTGGGAATGACTGTTTAAATTCTTCCCTTAGATCATCACAAAGAGAGTTGAAAATTGGGTCTCACCACTCTAATTCCTATGTTCCTTTGACCGTACTCTGCTTTCCTAATTACAGTGTGTTTTCACATTTCAAAACAGCATTCCTAGCTATAATTATTCAGGCACATCAAGAGAAAATACAACTTTGAAGAATTCAGAAAAGCACATTTGGGGTTCACTTCTGAACTCTCAAAGCAGGATCTTCGGGGTTTCTCCTATGCCTGCCTTGGCTTGTACTGGTCCATTGTCATTGGTATAATCCAGAAGGGTGAACCATCTGATAAAACATTGGCTTCCCAATATAATGAAAGTTTCCATTCAACCAGATATTTGCATTTTGTTCACACCAACTTGCACAAAAGGAACAGACAGCTATGTCTTATCAGTGATTTAGTGAGCCATCAGTGGAGTGCTACGTTCTGAGGTGCTGTCAATTCTATGGCTCAAATTGCCTATATTTGACCCAACCTTCTAGCCAGGGTATTTCCAGAAAGAAACGTCAGCAGAGCTTATGTTTTTCTGTGCTGAACCAAACACAGCAGTAGTTTCACCTCAGAGTGAGTTCAACACAGAAGCAGTATGTCATTAGCTTTGCCGTGACCACCTCTTAAAGTCACCATACTTAGGAGGCTCCTCAGCTACCAGTGTGATTGAATATAAAATTAAAAGCCAAAAGAAAAAGAAGGGATTGTTTCTATTTTTAAGAAATTTAAGGCCTTAAATGATATATTAAAATGGCTATGCTTTTTAGTATGGGAAAGCTGGCAAGGGCAAGATGAGGAACAGTCATGCATCCACAAAGGACTGCTTGCCCAAGGATCGGCATCCTTAATATTTATGCACAGTAAGATTTGAGAAACGATTTGAGGCAGTTGTTACCAACCTCTGCAGTATATCGGGATCCCCTGGGGAGGATTAATAAGCAGTGTTGTCTGGATCCTAGCCCTGGAGATTCTGACATAATTGGTCTGGGGTGCAGTCTGGGTACTGCTCCCCAAGTGATTCTAGTGCACAGCCGAGGTTGAACCCCACCTATACCAGGGAACTATCATAGTGTTTAGTGAAAATGCCTACAAAAGTGTTTTCAAAGCATTTCTCTTAGGAGAACTGCAAAGAAAGTGTTCATCAGTATAGTAAAAAGAAATTGGGAATGCTTTTCTAGGGGAAATGATAGTACATATGAAAACTCAGAGGCAACCCCAAGACATGAGCTCTCAAAAATAATTAGGTTTGGAATTCAGAGGGCTGTGAACATGGCAGAGTGGAAAATAGGGACTTTTATGTAAAGGAGAATGAAGAAGTGGAGAACTTCAGACCCAGAATCAGGAAATTGAATTCAGCTTGAGATCCAGTTGAGAGCCACCAGAGGTATCTGCAGATAGCAGTGGCATGATGAAAACCATGACTGAAAGAGAACATGAATAATAGCAAAGTGAGGTAGCTAATCCAGTGTATCTTAGAAAGCATCAACTCCAGGGAACTTTATTTCTGTTTCTCCCCAACAGGCATTTTTAGCTATGAAGATGAAATAATTACACTCACATTAAAGAAACTGCATGTGGGATCATTAGTTAGCTACTATTTGCTATTCTGAGTTTGCATTATCTGCAGAGCTAGGTCAGACCACCATTGTTGGTCTCCAGTTAAAGAGTGGTAAGAATGAAGATTTAGAGTTCAGGTTGTCTTGGTTCAGTTTACCACTTAACCTGCAAGCAAGCCTCACAGAGGGTACGTATGAGTGATCACATGAGAAGAGTTTACAACCATGAACTCGCTGCTTTTAAAACTATTTTATTTAGGCTTGTACGGATGCACTCAAGGACCCAGTCAATATAACAGGACATTGTTGCAGCACCACTTCAGTAACATACTTCCTCAGTTTAATTTGCCCTCTCATTGCAAATAGATGGGGAAACAGTGGCTGACTTTATTTTCTGGGCTCCAAAATCACTGCAGATGGTGATTGCAGCCATGAAATTAAAAGATGCTTACTCCTTTGAAGGAAAGTTATGACCAACCTAGACAGCATATTGAAAAGCAGAGACATTACTTTGTCAACAAAGGTCCGTCTAGTCAAGGCTATGGTTTTTTCAGTGGTCAGGTATGGATGTGAGAGTTGGGCTATAATGAAAGCTGAGCACTGAAGAATTGATGCTTTTGAATTGTGGTGTTGGAGAAGACTCTTGAGAGTCCCTTGGACTGCAAGGAGATCCAACCAGTCCATCCTAAAAGAGATCAGTCTTGGGTGTTCATTGGTAGGACTGATGTTGAAGCTGAAACTCCAATACTTTGGCCACTTGATGCGAAGAGCTGACTCATTGGAAAAGACCCTGATGCTGGGAAAGATTGAGGGCAGGAGGAGAAGGGGGTGACAGAGGATGAGATGGTTGGATGGCACCACCAACTCAATGGACAAAGGTTTGGGTGGACTCCGGGAGTTGGTGATGGACAGGGAGGCCTGGCGTGCTGCAGTTCATGGGGTCACAAAGAGTCGGACATGACTGAGTGAACTGAACTGAACTGTTGTTGGGGCAGTGGTTGGCGTAAAGACTGCCAACCATGCCAGGCAACTGGATATGATGGTGCTTGTTACCACGACTGAGGACGTGCAATTGACAGAAGGTTCTATTTAGCAAACATGAAGGTACAGGATGGACAGTTGAGGTCATTCAGTTTAGGTATTTCTACTCTATATATAAGAAACTAAAATTCATTAGTGTAAGAGACCATCAGATTGTGGTGACCCTAACACCTTGATAGCCGAACATAAGCAAACCTAAACCTAAGCAAGAGCCAACGCACTCTTTTTTTTTTTTTTTTTTTTTTAATTTTTTTATTAGCTGGAGGCTAATTACTTCACAACATTTCAGTGGGTTTTGTCATACATTGATATGAATCAGCCATAGATTTACACTTATTCCCCATCCCGATCCCCCCTCCCATCTCCCTCTCCACCCGATTCCTCTGGGTCTTCCCAGTGCACCAGGCCCAAGCACTTATTGAATGGAAACTTTAGAACAACCAATCACAAATGACCCACTGGGCTTTCTCAAATAAGGCAACCACTTAAGCTATACCCAATCAAATAACTGTTTTGCTTCACTTCCTCCTCTTCTCTCTAAAATCCGTGCCCTGGCTCCTATTTGTGGAGTGCTCTTAACCATTTCTGGTTTGGTCCTGCCTGATTCAAAATGATGTTTGCTCAAACAAACACTTGAACATTTAATACACCTTAGTTTATTTTAGTCAGACCCTGGCCAGTACCCCAGAATTATATTCCCCTCTCCCAACATATGGGACATTTTGCCTCCTATCTTATGCTTCAAATTGTAGGACATGGTTTATGTGGCCATAGTTCCTCAGGGTATGATCCTTCACCAGTTGTATTAAAATCTTGTAGGCTTCTTTCCCCCAAAATGTTATTACTCAGTCCTACCAGAGACTTATAGAAACAGACTATGTGGTGTGCAGAACCTATGAATCTGAATTTGTATAGGCCATCCAAACAGTGAAGTTTGAAGACTACTCCTTAGGTTACTTTCAAACCCAGTGCTTCCTAAAATCAATAAGTTGGATGCTAAGCAGACTGGATACCAGCATCCTCAGGTGTACCTGCATGGCACCAGGTATCCCATCCTCACCAGACAGAAATCCCCCCTGGTCCCACTGACCACTTTTGGTCCCCTCCCAGAGTCAGGGTCACCATCTCAGACTCCCTTGTGCTTTGACTGTCAGTAATCCCTCTGTTCAATTCTGATCCTAAATCTCAGTGATTCCTATGGCCTCCACTAGCTTATTATGAACTTCTATAAATTGTTCCTTTGCAGTCTGAGGTAGGAAAGTGATGAAATATTTCTAGCCTTTTGTACGTGTGTGTGTGTTCTTAAACTCTCAGCCTTATGGTCTGACAGTAATGACAGAAGATTAAGAAACTTCTTAAAGTAAACATACATATTTGGACAGGGATGTTCTAGACAATACTCTAATCTCAAGTAGTAGCCAAATAGCCAATCTAAGCCCAGGGAAAAGGGGAACCACAATGGAAATGCAGGGATGGTACTCCTTAAGAGAATTCTTTATTGGGAGATCCAAAATCAAACTGTGCTGATTTCCTAATAAATGGCAATGTCAGTGGAGGAAACAACAGTCCATACTGGGAAGTCAGGATTGACAGATTTGGGTATCATGAAATCTTGTAAGTAGATAACAGTGCTCCAGATATTCATCTTTGGTTTAAGGGCAAAATTTCACCCTGTTGGAGTAAAGTAGTATTTTTCTTTTAATTTTTATTTCTTAGGAAAGTTACCAAATCAGGAATTCACAAACAGGGAGCCTCACTTTGGTTTATGATGTGGGAACATATCATAGTACCTTCTGGGAGAAAGGGTGACTTGATGGGCTGGAGCCTCCTCAATCCCTCCTGCTTCTAGTTAAGTGGGGTCTCACCTAGGCTGTCTGTCAGAATCATCTTCGGAGCTTCTTTCTTGTTGTTATTTTGTTGGTATAGATCCAAGAATTATCTAATGAGAATCCAGGACAACTATGCATTTTAAAACTGTAATGTGGAATATTACTCAGCCATTAAAAAGAATTCATTTGAATCAGTTCCAATGAGATGGATGAAACTGGAGCCCATTATACAGAGTGAAGTAAGCCAGAAAGATAAAGACCAATACAGTATACTAACACATATATATGGAACTTAAAAAGATGGTAATGATAACCCTATATGCAAAACAGAAAAAGAGACACAGATGTACAGAACAGACTTTTGGACTCTGTGGGAGAAGGCGAGGGTGGGATGTTCTGAGAGAATAGCATTGAAACAAGTATACTATCAAGGGTGAAACAGATCGCCAGCCCAGGTTGGATGCATGAGACAAGTGCTCAGGGCTGGTGCACTGGGAAGACCCAGAGGGATGGGATGGGGAGGGAGGCTGGAGCGGGGATCGGGATGGGGAACACATGTAAATCCATGGCTGATTCATGTCAATGTATGGCAAAAACCACTACAATATTGTAAAGTAATTAGCCTCCAACTAATAAAAATAAATGAAAAAAAAAAAAAACTGCACAGGCAATTCATAGAACTACGAGGTTAAGAGCTACAGTCCTAGGAATCAGAATTGGGCCGAACCTGAAAGAGGGTGGGGTAGCAGGTAGTGGGGGGTGAAAGTGGCAAGTGGATGGAACTACTGGTCCAATCAGAACGGGCTTCTGGCAAAGTGCTGTGAGGAAAGTGAACCCTTAGAAAGCATAAGAGTGCTTCCTCTTTTCGAGTGCACCTACTTCTTAAGATTGTAAAGTATGAATTAAAAGAGTTCTGCATTATATTCCAAAATTATGGAAACCACTACTATCCCTTGAATGGGGAGCCTTATCTGCACCTTTGCCTTTTTCCTTCTTTACCAAATATAGGGTACCTTGACACACAGAACATTTTTTTTTTATAACCTGTGGACTATTAGGCATTTAGGTCTAGTATTCAAAACAATTTCCTACTATAAGAATTCTCTGAAACATCTAAAGAAAGTAATTTTGGCACTTTTCTATGATTCAAAAATTGTTAACTGATTCGATTCTCACCTCTCAGGTATATTATTTTAGATAAAGGAATTTCAGCAGCAGCAATTCTTTCATAGCTGTTCAGAAAACCCATTACAAACAACCACAGGAAGGCAACCATCATTTCTCTAAAAGTGAGAGTAAACACAAGGCTTAATTTGTTCATGTGCAGTAAACAGTTTAGTTTTGAAGGAAGAATCTAAAGTGAAGATTTTATTTCTCTCTGGTCATTTTGATCTCCCTGGTTGAAAGATATTACTGAGATAAGGAAGCATCAAAACGTAGTACCAGGTAATCAGAGTTGACGGAATATAACTGTGTTGGGGAATTATTGTCTTAAATCTTCTCTGGCTCAAGATAGTAAAGTTGGGACCCTCTACAGACTTTCTTCTGAGGTGGCTTGAGCAAAGAATCAAGGCTTTAGGGACTTGGAATATAGATTAACCCATACAACAGTATCAATTCCACGTAGATTAAATACAGAAATGCAGTTAAAATCAACACACACACACATACAAGATAATTATAATAACATGAGGGTAAATATTAATTTGATCCCTGGTCAATGAAGGTCCTTATAAATATTTTTTAAAATGGTATGTGTGACTGTGTAAAGACTTAAAGTTTTATCATAAAAATAAACATGAGACAAATAGATACACTGGGAAAAATACTCTGAAATTATACAGCAAAGTAGGTCTTAATATTGTTACATAAAAACACTCTTAAAACTAATAAAAGAATGTACACCCATGGCAGATTCATGTCTATGTATGGCAAAACCACTACAATATTATAAAGTAATTAGCTTCCA
This sequence comes from Cervus canadensis, assembly GCF_019320065.1. Taxonomy (NCBI): domain Eukaryota; kingdom Metazoa; phylum Chordata; class Mammalia; order Artiodactyla; family Cervidae; genus Cervus; species Cervus canadensis. The sequence goes on from NC_057419.1 coordinate 27,699,718, forward strand.
ATTAAAATAAATAAATTTATTTTAAAATTTTTTTAAAAACTAATAAAAGAAAATGAACTAGGAACTTTAAAATGAAAAGTAAATAAGAAACATTAATAAACTTACAGATTCATAAAGTATCCAAGAAAAATAAATTAAAGCAACAATGAAACTCCACTGACCAAAATTTTTGTTCATTTATTTGTACTATAATGACAATGAGTGTGTTGGCACACAACCATTCCATCAAACTGCTTTCCAGAATATATCAAAAATGCTCAGAGCCTAACCCAGCTATTTAACTTTGGGAAGTTGTTTTTTAGAAATCAGAAATACTCAGAAAGATGTAATCATAAGGTTGAACACTACAGAAAAATGTACATCATGAAATTGATAGAATATACAATAATGGTAGGGAATTGATCAATTGCATTATTAATTATAATTGTAATGAGTATTGAGCAACAATTAGGTTATCAAAGAATAATAATGTGTAAAATCTTACAATATTACAAGTGGTTAAACATAAAATAATATCCACAGTAATCTATAATAAATTATGGAGTTTAAATAAATGACTAGAGTTATATAGAACAAAACAAAAGGTTCTAGATATAATAGGGTGGTGAGATTTTTGTTTTATTCTTTATAATTTTTAAAAGTTCCCAAATTTTATAGAATGAAAACAAATACTGGAAAAAATACAATCCATGCTAATAGGAAAAAAGTAAAAACCAAGTAGCAGTAGTATCAACAATATAAAACAAAGAATAAAGAAAATAAAGAAGGCAGAAAAAGTCATTCTAGACAAAAGGCTCATGTCCGAAAGCACCAGAGTGGAAAAGAGTTTGAGATGTTCTGAAACTTCGAGTAATTTCATGCAAGTCACAGGCTATATAAGGGCTCAATTCTTATGTTAAAATTTTTATTTTATATTGGAATATAGTTGATTTACAACGTTGTGTTAGTTTCAGATGTACAGCAAAGAGATTCAGCCATATATATATGTGTGTGTGTGGGTGTATGTTCTTTTTCAAGTTCTTTCCCATTTATGTTATTACAGAATACTGACTAGAGTTTCCCATGCTATACAGTAGGTCCTTGATGGTTTTGTGTTTTAAATATAGCAGTATGTATGTGTCAGTTTCAAACTACCAATCTATCTCTACACCACCACCCCCAATCCTTCCCCTCTGGTGATCCTAAATTCCTTCTCTAAATCTGTGAGTCTGTTTCTGTTTTGTAAATAAGTTCGTTTGTATTTTTTTTTTAGATTCTGCATATTATATGATGTTTGTCTTTATCTGTCTTAACTTCACTCAGTATGACAATCCCTAGGTCCATCCATGTTGCTGCAAATGGCATTATTTTATTCTTTTGAATAGCTGAGTAATATTCCATTGTGTATATGTACCACATCTTTATCCAATCCTTTGTTGATGGACATTTAGGTTGCTTCCATGTCTAAACTATTGTAAACAGTGCTGCAATGAACATTGGGATACATGTATCTTTTCAGGCCTTGTTTTTCCTCTGGATATAGGCTCAAGAGTGGGATTGCAGGGTCATATGGAGCTCTATTTTTAGTTTTTTAAGGAACCTCTATGCTATTCTCCATAGTGCCTATACCAATTTACATTCCCGTGAACACTGTAGAAGGGTTCCTTTTTATCTGCAGCCTCATCAACATATGTCATTTGTAGACTTTAATGATTGTTATTCTGACTACTATGAGGTGATATTCATTGTAGTTTTGATTTGTGTTTCTCTAATAATTAGCAGAGTTGAGCATCTTTTCATATGCCTCTTGGCCATCTATATGTCTTCTTTGGAGAAGTGTCTGTTGAGGTCTTCTGCCCATTTTTTGATTGGGTTGTTTTTTTAATGATATTAAGCTACATGAGCTGTTTATAAATTTTGGAGACTAATCCCTTGCTGGTTGCATTGTTTGCAAATATTTTCTCCCATTCTGTGGGTTGTCTTTTCGTTTTGTTTATGGTTTCCTTTGCTGTGCAAAATCCTTTGAATTTAATTAGGTCCCATTTGTTTATTTTTGTTTTCCATTACTCTGGGAGATAGATTAAAAAAGATATTTCTGCGATTTATGTCAGAGACTGTTCAGCCAATGTTTTCCTCTAAGAATTTTATAGTATCTGGTCTTACATTTAGGTCTGTAATTCATTATGAGTTTATTTTTTGTGTATGGTGTTAAAGAGTGTTCTAATTTCATTTTTCTACATGTAGCTTTTTCAGCACCTTTTATTGAAGCAACTGTCTTTCCTCTGTAGTCTTGCCTCCTTTGTTGTAGATTAATTAACCATAGGCGTATTTTTTTAATTTTTTGGCTACATGGTATGACATGTGGGATCTTAGTTCCCCAACCAGGGTTTGTACATGTACCCCTTGCAGTGAAAGTATGGAGTCTTAACCACTGAACTGCCAGGGAAGTCCCCATGGGTTTATTTCCAGGCTTTCTATGCCATCACATTGATCTGTATTTCTTGTTTTGTGCTCAAGTACCATATTGTTTGATGACTATAGCTTTGCAGTGTAGTCTGGAGTCAGGGAACCTGATTCCTCCAACTCCATTTTTCTTTCTCAAAATTGTTTTGGCTTCCCAAGTGGTGCAGTGATAAAGAATCTGCCTGTCATTGCAAAAGATGCAAAAGACACAGGTTTGAAAAGTAGTTCTGATAGAAGGATAAAAAATAGGGACAGAAAGTGGTACAACCAAGGATGCAGAGACAGGGATAGCAGCATCATTGTGGACCTTGGATAAGGAATAAGATCTTTATCTTAAGGACAAAAAACTTGCACTGAAGGGATTTGGACAGTGAGGGAAAGGATTTGTATTTTTCAGTTATAAAAACTCTACATGATCATTATAAAAGAAATCAAATCAAATCAAAGAATGTTAAAGTGAAAAAAGATCCCCTCCTGTTCTGGTCTTCAACCACAAAACTACTACTGTTGGTATTTTATTTCCTTACAAATAGACACATAGACAGACACATATGTGCATTAGTTCCCTTTATGCACATGTAAAGCCATGCATTATATATGTATACACACACATATATACTTCATATATTTGAGTTTTTTTTCATATCAGCACATATATATCTACATCAGTCTTAAAAGAATTTATTTCCTTCTAGCATGTATTTAACTTCCCATCTCTTATTCAACATCAAGGTTGCTGCTTTTATTAAAGCAGGTGTTAAATAGATGTGAAAAATTATAAACCAAGTGTAAAACACTCTTCTCAGTAATTTTTATTTTGTTTCAGAAAAATTATTTTTCATAAAATGTGTTATTTATGTTAATGTGAACGGGTTGGAAGATAATTAACTAGGGGTCTCTCGTGTTTGTACACTTTATGGTGAGAGGAGGTACTCACTCCCTTTGTTCTGGGCTACTTTTTCAGTTTATTTATTGAACATCCTGGGAGACAGAGATAGTGTTGTTCTCAATTGCAAAGAGAAGTTATACATTTTTATAATCATAAAAATGATTATAAAAGATGTCAGGATCCTAAACTTAAGGTTCCTCTCCTGGAATATGACTGACTGCATGTGCCCATGTAACCTGGTACTCCTCATTTTTCCCTGTGGGAAGTGGCATTCAGAATTGGTGAAAGACAATTACAATACTCTGACCACTATTAATGTAAGTTATTTCCTTTCTCATTTCTTTTGCCAGCATCCACAAAACTGTGGCAGGCTAACTTGTAAAATCTCAGATGTATCACAGTTCTAAACAATTTATTAAACAGTATCTCAGTTTAAGTTTTAATACTGAACAGATCAATAGATATAACACAAATAAATAAAGGCTTTTTATTCTTTCAACAAGTGTAAGGCCTGATACATTTTTTAACTTTTTATTTTATATTGGAGTATAGCTGATTAACAATGTTGTGTTATAGGTGTACAACAAAGTGATTCAGTTATACATATATATGTATCTATTCTTTTTTAAATTCTTTTCCCATTTAGGTAATATTGAATAGAGTTCCTTGTGCTATAGAGTCGAATATTGAGTAGAGTTCCCTGTGCTATAACTAGTTCATTGTCTGTTTTAAATATTAGCAGTGTATACATGTCAGTGCCAACCTCCCAATCTATCTGTTCTCCCCAACATTCTACCCACCTCATAACCATAAGTTCCTTCTCTTTGTGAGTGTGTTACTGCTTTATAAATAAATTCATCTGTATCATGTTTTTAGATTCCACATATAAGCAGTATCATGACACTTGTCCTTGTCTGTCTGACTTTACTCAGTGTGATAATCTCCAGGTGTATCCACTTTGCCAAAAATAACATTTTTCTTTTTCATGCCTGAGTAATATTCCACTGTGTATATGTACCACATCTTCTTTATGCATTCTTCTAATGATGGACATTTCGGTTGCTTCTATGTCTTAGATATTGTAAACAGCACTGTAATGAACTTTGGAGTGTTGTATCCTTTCTACCCATGGCTTTCTCTGGATATATGCCCAGGAGTGGGATCGCTAGATCATATGGTAGCTCTGTATTTAGTTTTTTAAAGAACCTCTCTACTGTTCTCCATAGTGGCTATACCAGTTTACATTCCCACCAAAAGTGTAGGAGGGCTCCCTTTTCTCCACAACCTCTCCAGCATTTATTGTTTGTAAACATTTATTTGTAATTTATTTTACATTTAATATTTTAATTGGAGTGGGCTCCCCTGGTAGCTCAGTGGTAAAGAATCTGCCTGCAATGCAGGAGACCTGGGTTCAATCCCTGGGTCAGGAAGATTCACCTGGAGGAGGAGATGGTAACCCACTCCAATATTTTTGCTTGGAGAATCCCATGGACAGAGGAGCCTGGCGGGCTACAGTCCATGGGGTCACAGAGTCAGACACAACTTAGCAACTGAGCACACATGCAGAACAGGTATTATTAATTGGTCAAGTGAGAGGATCCCAACTAGTAATATCAAGGGTGGCCTGAGCAGGAATGAACTTTTTTTATTCTATAATAAAATTTTAAGGGTCATCCAATTAGAGTCTTGGAGTGGAGAAATCCACCAAAGTAATCTACAAGTACCAGACACAGGTAATTGTCTACAATGTAACAACTGGATTTGTTTTTAAAACTAGCATAGGATTGTGTCCATGATAGGAAACATTTGCTCTATATGCAAAAGTCCAAGTAGTCAATAAAACATTGTGAATGTTCATATGAATCAGGTCCAGCATCTGGGGTAAGCTGTCTACTTCTGATGTCATTGTCTTCCATCACTTAATTTAGCACAACCCTAGAAATTCAGTTTAGCAAAATCTGGAAAGACTAAACAATCTTTCCTTAAAAGTTTCTTCACATTCAGTTACTTCCCTTGCTGACAAATTTGACACAGCAAGATTTTATTTAGCTTATATTAAACCTAGGCACAATGAATGTATTATACTTAATATTGATGACTTTAAGACATGTATATATAAGATAAACAAACATTAATACCATGTGTCAATTTAGTACTGAATATTTCACAGTTCACATGTACCTAAAATTCATTTAACTTATTTTTTCTTATATTTAGAATTGTTTGATAGTAAGTGCTTCTTTTTCCTTAGGCCAGTTAAATAGAGATCATATACAAATTAACCTCAGCAATATCATCCAAAGACAGAGATATATATGGAGTCATACATATATCCAAACAGACTCTACAGGAGATCTAGCTTTATTCCCTATTTTTTTCTCTCAATTTCAGGAATTAAAGATGGTCTTGGTAATGTAAGTATTCCTGAGAGCTCTGGTCTCAAGGCACAGATAGTGAAAATCAGGTTCTCCTAAGTAGGACTTACTTCCTCGGGCCTTTTCTTTTTTTTTTTTCCCAAGCTAACTTTCTCTACTGGTTGGGAATCAGTTAAGCTTCAACTAGCATCATGTACTTAACTGTTGCAAGTGAAGGTTCATAATTTTTGTAGATAACCCCTTTTTCTTCTTTTAATGGTGTTGAGAAGTTGGTCAGCCATTGTAACAAGGGTGTTTCTGTGTAACTTGGACCAACCTAGAGTGTCTTTTGACTAGAGCAGACAAATCCTCATCTAAGCTTTCTAAAAAGCCAGAATTAAGCAAAGGATCATTTTGGTAGTTAGAGAATGACTTAGGTGTCCAGCCTGAATATTGCTGAAAGTGGTTTTTTTTCCCCAAACCTTTCATAAAGTCTAGAAGATTCATTCAGTAAGATCTTGCTGTTTATCCATTCTATATATAACAGTTCATATCTGCTAACCCCAAACTCCAAGTGCCTCCCTTTCCCTTTCCCCCACTTTCCCTTGGCAACTAAAAGTATGTTTTCTATGGTTTGTGTCTGTTTTGTAAGTAAGTTCATTTGTGCAATATTGTAGGTTCCACATGTAAGTGCTGTCATATGGTATTTTTCTTTCTATGACTGACTTCACTTAGCATGATAATCTCTAGTTGAATCCATTTACCTACAAAATGGTATTATTCTGTTCTTTTTTGTGGCTGAGTAATATTTCACTATATATATATATATATACACATATATACACACACCACATCTGCTTTATCCATTCCTCTGTTGATGGACATTTAGATTTTCTCCATGTTTTGGCAATTGTGACTAGTAGTGCTATGAACATAGGAGTGCATATATGTTTTTGAATTATAGTCTTGTCCAGATACATGCCCAGGAGTGGGATTACTGGATATATGGTAATACTGTCTCTAGTTTTATCAGGTTGAAAGTTGAAGGGAACTCTTAAACTGGGCTTTTTTGACTTGAACTAAGTGTTGAAGTAGAACTAACATATTGTTGGCTTGTTCCCATCATCGCTAATCAGTAAGTAATTATAATAAAATTATACCTCAGAAAAATAATCTAAAAATGATCTAGAAAGTGACTTTCTTAAAGGGTATATTTTTCCTGTTGCTTCTAAGAAGCAGATCTAAATTTTTCAATATGTTTGAATGGTTCATCATAGTTTAATCCTATTCATTACTTGTGTTACACTTGTGCTGCTGCTGCTGCTAAGTCGCTTCAGTCGTGTCCGACTCTGTGTGACCCCAGAAACAGCAGCCCACCAGGCTCCTCTGTCCCTGGGATTTTCCAGGCAAGAGTACTGGAGTGGGTTACCATTGCCTTCTCTGGTTACACTTGTGGGATGCCATCAATATAGAGACACATTTGCTTTACATGATAATTCCAGTATGAATCTAGATTTCTACAATCTATTCTTTTTCTCACTGCAAGTATCAAAGAGAATAGTGTTAGTTTTTAAAATAAATTATTGTTTTTAAAAAACACTAAATTATTGGGCATAGCATCTATGGCAGTATGTGAAACATTTAACTCAAAAATGTCTCATGAAAGATTTCCTTGTTAATAGTTTACAGTGGTGTTTACCACTAGTCTATCATTTTGAGTCAAGGTGGTGGTACAAACATTATCTGGAGGAATCTGCTACATTCAGGAAATAATACTAAACTTATTCTTGCTTGTCTTTTGTTTAAGATTTCCACTCCTCTCTGATCTGGTATGTAACAATAACTTTAATAGATATGAATTTCTCTTCAATTCTGAACACAATCATGAGCACTAGGCAATGTAGGCATTTACGTGATTATGTCCAGTTACACACTGGGCTTCCCAGGTGGCTCAGTGTAAAGAATCGGTCTGCCAATGCAGGAGACCCAGGTTCGATCTCTGAGTTGGGAAGATCCCCTGGAGGATGAAATGGCAGCCCACTCCAGTATTCTTGCCTGGGAAATCCCATGGACAGAGGAGCCTGGTGGGCTATAGTCCATGGGGTCACAATAGAGTGAGAGTCGAGTGAGCATGAGCTCCAATTGGATGTTACTAAAAAGATGAGAATAATCATAATTGAACACTTATTTCTTACTTCTATTAAGATTTAATATAAAATTTTAACCCTTTTTCAATGTTTAATAATGGAGTAGAGGTGATGATCCAAAACCAACCATTCAGCAAACATTCAATAAAGTTATTACTTTGTTTTTGGATTAATTCTCAATGGGTAGTTATAATATTGAAAGAAGTCAAATATTTCAAAGGAACATTAATGCTTTTTAAAAATGAATTGTAACAATTACTAAGTGATTTCATTGTAGTAAAGCATGCTTATATATTCCTAGGGATAGAATTGTGAAGTTTTTGTATTAGGGAAATGAGATGGAATAAGTGGCAAATTCCATGTTTCACTGAATTGATAAGGGAGAGGGAAAACTCATCTTTAAACTTTTTGTTCTACATTTCAAAGTGTGACTACAACTATATTATTGTCTCTATCAGAATTTGAAAACTGAAATGTGTATTCAGGATAATGGGAAAAATATGTCATAGAAGAAAGGTTAGTCTCCATGACATCTTAAAATATAGAGTGCCCCTGGGATTCACAGGAGGGCTATGCGGAGCCTGAAATTGACTCGTGAGGAGCATGAGTGCCGGGAGAGAGGGCACCCTGGGGACTGGTCCAGCAGTGGCCAGATTTCCTCAGGTGAGTGGCTGTCCCAGCCCCGCTTCCTCCACGTTGCAGCACTGGATCTAGAACCTCCAGGAGCAGGGAAAGAGTTCAACGGTGGGACTCAGCAGCGCCTTCCTACCGGGGCAGAGTCTGGGTGGAGTGGTGACCATTGTTGGTGTTGACTCAAGTGTGGTCTGTCAGAAGCAGCTGAGAACACAGACAGCAGCTGGTATCCCGGCTCACCCCCCACCCACCTAGAGGAGCCAAATGTGCATGGGGCTAAGGGCTGCCCAGCTGTGTCAATCCACAATGGGGGGTGGGGGGCAGGGGGTAGCAGAGGCTGTGAGGGACCAGTGTGGCAGGTGAAGCTGTGTAGTGAGCGGGAACAGAGGCAGCTACCACTCACCCCTCAGGACTTCTGCTCTAGCAACTTGGACTCTGATCCTGCGCTGAACACAGCAATGACAGCCACTGTTACAGTAAATCTTCCCTGAAGCACCTCACCCATGAGTAAGTATTACTCTTTGGAGAAAAGGATGGAGGTTCTAAAAAACTAGGAATAAATAAAGACAATCGAGTGTTGTTAAGAAAAGGAGAGCTAAGGAGACTTACTGGCCCTGAACGTGTAGTGTTGTTCTCAGCTCTCCTTAGAACACTTGCTTGGGGTAAGTAAGTCTCCTTATCTCTCTTTAGCTGTCCTTAGAACAATATATGTCAGAGTAAGTAAGTCTCCTTAGCTCACTTTAGCTCTCCTTAGAACACTATAGTTCAGAGTAAGAACGCCTCATTAGCTCTCCTTAGCATACTACAAGTCAGAGTAAGTCTCCTAGCTCTCCTTAGAAAACTACAGGTCAGGCTAAGTAAGTCTCATCAGCTCTCCTTAGCCCTCCTTAGCTCTCGTTATCTCTCCTTAACTCTCCTTAGAACACTGTAGGTCAGAGTATGTATGTCTCCTTAGCCCTATATAGCCCTCCTTAATGGAGAAGGAAATAGCAATCCACTCCAGTATTCTTGCCTGGAGAATCCCGTGGATAGAGGAGCCTGGCAGGCTACAGTCCATGGGGTAGCAAGAGTCAGACATGAATGAGCAGCTAAACCACCACCACCAGCCCTCCTTAGAACACTATTGGTCAGAGTAAGTAAGTCTCCTAGCTCTCCTTAGCTCTCTTAGAACACTATAGCTCTGAGCAAGTCTCCTTAGCTCTCCTCTGAGAATTACTTACTCTGACCTGTAGTGTTCTAAGGAGAGCTAAGGAGACTTTTACTTACTCTGAAGTAAAGTGTTCTAAGGAGAGGTATGGAGAGCTAAGGAGAGGTAAGGAGACTTACTGACTCTGACCTATCGTGTTCTAAGGAGAGTAAAGTAAGTAAGTATCCATAACTCTTCTTAGCTCTAGAATCAAACTTATGATCCCTGTATTGCCAAGCAATGGCCTAATCACTACTAGGAACTCTCAAATGCTTAGCTTTTGTTTCCCTCATTACTCTGACAAATACCCTGACTTTACAGAGCATAGGAATGGTTCCATGAAAAGTAGAAATCATGCTGAGTCATAAACAAGACAGACTTATACACAGAAGCAGAAGAAATTAAGAAAGAGGTGCCAAGTATAAAAAAGAACTGCATGAAAAAGATATTAATGAAAACAATAACCATGATGGTGCGATCACTCACCTAGAGCCAGACATCCTGGAGTGCGAAGTCAAGTGGGCCTTAGGAAGCGTCACTATGAACAAAGCTAGTGGAGGTGATAGAATTCCAGCTGAATTATTTCAAATCCTTAAAGATGATGCTGTAAAGTGAGTTTAAAAATTTGGAAAACACAGCAGTGGCCACAGGAGGAAAAGGTCAGTTTTCATTCCAATTCCAAAGAAAGGCAGTGCCAAAGAATGGTCAAACTACCACACAATTACACTCATTTTGCATGCTAGCAAAGTAATGCTCTATATCCTTCAAGCTAGGCTTCAACAGTATGTGAACCAAGAACTTCCAGATGTACAAGCCAACATCTGTTGGAAGATGGAAAAAACTAGAGTTCCAGAAAAACATCTACTTCTGCTTCATTGACTATGCTAAAGCCTTTGACTGTGTGGATCACAACAAACTGTGGAAAATTCTTCAAGAGATGGGTATACTAGACCACCTTACCTGCCTCCTGCAAAACCTGTATTCATGTCAAGAACCAACAGTTCAAACTGGACACAGAACAACAGACTGGTTCCAAATTGGGAAAGGAATATGTCAAGGTTGTATATTGTCACCCTGGTTATTTAACTTATATGCAGAGTACATTATGCAAAATGCAGGGTTGGATGAAGCACAAGCTGAAATCAAGATTATAGGGAGAAATAATGATAACCTCAGATATGCAGATGACACCACCCTTATGGCAGAAAGCAAAGAGGAATTAAAGAGCCTCTTAGTGAAGGTGAAAGAGGAGAAAAACTGAAGGCAGGATGAGAAGGGGACGACAGAGGATGAGATGGCTGGATGGCATCACCGACTCAATGGACATGAGTTTGAGCAAACTCCAGGAGATTGTGAAGGACAGGGAAGCCTGGCGTGCTGCAGTTCATGGGGTTGCAAAGAGTCAGACACAACTTGAGTGACTGAACAACAATGGTTAAATGACTCTGCTACTGCTGCTGCTAAGTTGCTTCAGACATTCTGACTCTGTGCAACCCCATAGACGGCAGCCCACCAGACTCTCCCGTCCCTGGGATTCTCCAGGCAAGAGTACTGGAGTGGGTTGCCATTTCCTTCTCCAATGTGTGAAAGTGAAGTCGCTTAGTCGTGTCCAACTCTTAGTGACCTCATGGACTGCCGCCTACCAGGCTCCTCCATCCATGGGATTTTCCAGGCAAGAGTACTGGAGTGGGGTGCCATTGCCCTCTCCTAAATGACTCTAGATCTACATTATCCATCATATTTAAACAAGAAATCCATAGGACTTACTCCTGTAGAATCAAAATATTTAAAACTTAACATTTTAGTATAGGATTTAGAAATCTTAAACAGCCTTAGTATAGGAGAGTGACAAATGACTTATGAATTGGAGGTAGATGAAATTCTAAATACCTTATACTATACATGTTCAGCATTTACATTAAAGCAGTCCTGTGAAGTTGAAAGAGCTGGTCCTACCAGCAGCTTACTACCTGTGAGCTGGGAGACTGAATCACCTGTCCAGAATTCCCCAGCTATCAGTGGCTTAGTTAACAGTTAAAGCCCATGTTCTGTACTTCTTAATCAGAAGTCTTTTCAAGATAACATTTACTTTATGGTGGTGGGTGGGATAGGTGGGTGGGTTTGAAAAACATCAATGGAAGAAATTTGTTCTGGCTGATACAAAAGGGCCTAACTATATTTTTGAGCATAAATTAAGATTTTGATTATTTTTAAGTGAGTTTAAAAATGTTTCAATTGAAAATATGTTTTGTTGTTTTAGACTTAAAACAATAACAGCAACATTTTTTTAACTTGAAGTAAAACTGATATTTTAACTTGAAGTAAAACTGATATTTTAACTTGAAGTAAAACTGATATTACAAGTATCCAATATAGGGGGCTTCCCTGGTGACTCAGATGGTAAAGAATCTGTCTACAATGCAGCAAACCCAGGTTTGATCCCTGGGTTGGGAAGATCCCCTGGAGAAGGAAATGGCAACTCACCCCAGTATTCTTGCCTGGTGAGCTACAGTCCATGGGGTTGCAAAGAGTCAGACATGACTGAGCGACTTCTTTTCTTTCACTGACTTATTTCACCTAGCAGAATGCCCTCCAAGTCTATCCATGTTGTTGCAAATGGAAAATTTTCACTCTTTTTAAGATAAAACATATTTTAAGTCACCTTTTATGAGCTAAAATTTATGATTTCATTTCCTTCCAAGAACCTCAACTACTGATATAAAAAGTGGGTATTGGTTGGTTCATTTTGACAGAGCGCCTCCTGTCCATCACTACAGACCCGACTTCTATCCTGAGTAAGAAAAGGTAGTCGTCCTTCTGGCCTGGAAGGTAGGAACTCCTGTTCTTGGCAGAAACAGCTATGAGGGGGAAATTGTTCTTTCAGAGCTCTTCTGGAAGAGCTTTTTGCATCATACTTATTTCTGACTCTGCCTTTTATGGCAGCTACTGTTCAGAAAAAAGTCCATCCATTCCATGTAAATCTGGCCACTCCATGCTCCAGTGTTAGAAAACTCATTTTAAGTCAAACCTAATCACTTCTGCCAGCTGTAGTGCACTTCCCAGCACTTCTCACCCTCCCGTACATTCTAGCGTGACTTTTTCTTCTTCCATCTTTCAGCCTTCCTCCAATTCAACCACCTGCTAATTGGCTGGCTGGGGATCCCACTGTCACTCATGCTAAACCCCAGTCTCACTGAGGAAATTGGAAGCTGAGTTTGCATTTTGACTTTGGTTCCCAGGGTACATATTTCCCTGCCTTATTTAAAAAAAACCCTTATAAGTAGCCAGCTATTCATAGACAGTAAGACAGTGTGTGAAACTATACCTTAAAGTACAGCACATCACTTTTCTGACACATGTAAATGTTTACTTCAATGCCTGTGGTCAAGAATGGAACTGGAGGCTTGTCTCCACATTTTGCCACAAATAAGTGAACCATGCATTGCCAGAAAGCCTCTTTCAACAGCCTGTCGGTTACCACTTTTTAAGTGACTTCATGTGACCTAAAGATTGTTTGGTTTTTGGAGGGAATTTAGCAAAGTTTTCTGTGGGTACCAATCGAAACAACTCAAGATTAATTTTCTGCTTCTATATTTGGGCTGTGAGCATCAAATTACTGATGTATTTTAAAAATCTCAAAATATTTCTGTATTGTTACTAATGTACCTGATGCTTACTGATGTACCTGACACAAGAGAAAAATTTCCAGCTCGTGATGTACAAATAAAAGGGAGATATGATTACTTCTGAATCACCAAGTATGGATTTCACTGAGAGTAAACAAAGAAGGAGCTGGTAGGAGTTCTGTCTGTGTGAGGACTGTGGGAGGGTTACAAAATAACTGACACAAAGCCCTTGCCCTCAAGTAATTTCCATCTTATGAAGGAGACATTTAGGTAAAAAATGCATAATGTTTTTCTAAACTAAGTACCAAACTTGTAACAGACACAATAATTGATAAAGCATTTTAGAGGTGGGGAGAGATGACTGAGACAGGTATTTGTCTCAGAGTTTCACTAGCACTCTTTTTCTCTGCCTCTCTGGTCAAAGGTAGAGTAGAAAAAAGGGAAAAAACTCTGATAACTGCTTAGCTTCAACTGTCAGATAACTTTGAGTGGCTTTGTTCTCATTCATCATAAACACATAGGATGGAGAGGAGATGAAGATGGTGGAGCAGCAGGAAATGACCCTAAAATTTCCATCAGAATTTACTAGAACTAATGAATTCAGTTAAGTTGCCGAATATATGATTTACACAGAAATCTGTTGCTTTCCTAACACTGAAAATGAAAGTGAACTATCAGAAAGAAAAAGAAAAAGAACCAATCATGCTTAAAATTGCAAAAAAGAATAAAATAATTAGGAATAAACTTAACCAAGGAGGTGAAAGACCTATACTCTGAGAAGTATTAAACATCAATGAAAGAATTTGAAAAAGATACAAAGACATAGAAAGCTATCTCATGCTCTTGTATTGGAAGAATTAGTACTACAAAAATGGTCATACTACCAAAAGCACTCTACATAGTTAGTGCAATCTCTATCAAAATGCCAATGACATTTTTCACAACAAATAATCCTAAAATTTATATGAAACCACAAAATACCCCGAATTGTCAAAATAATGCTAACAAAAAAGAACAAAGCTATCTATCTTTGTATCTAGCTCCCTGACTTCAGACTACACTACAAAGCCACAGTAATCATAATAGCATAGTGCTGGCACAAAAACAGATACATAGATCAATGGAACAGAATAGAGAGCTCAGAAATAAATTACATACATTAACATTTAACAAAGGAGGCAGGAATATATATGATGGAGAAGTCTCTTCAATATGATGGAGAAAAGACATTGAAGAGACTTAGGTGGTATGGGGAAATCTGGAGAGTTCCATATAAAAGATTGAAATGAGAACATTCTCTAACACCATTTGCAACATAAACTGAAAATGGATTTAATACCTCAATAAAGACCAGACACTATAAAATTCTTAGAGGAAAACAGAGGCAGAACACTTTCTAACATAGATCACTACAAGATCATTTTTGATCCAAGTCCTAGATTAATGGGAAAACACACACACACACACACACACACACACACAAATAGGACCTAAGTAAACTTAAGACTTTGCACATCGAAGGAAACCACAGACAAAATGAAAAGACAGCCTATCAAATGGAAGGAAATATTTGCAAATGATATGAACAATAAGAGTGTGATGCAAAACTTTTATACATTGTACTCCATTTAAACTTAATACAAAACAATTGCTATATTTCCCTGTGTGTATGTAACAAAAGAGAAACAGACTCACAGATAAGGAGAACAATCTAGTGGCTACCAGTGAGGAGAGGAAAGAGGGTGTATCAAGAAAGGGGTATGTGATTAAGACGTGCAAACTGCTATCTATGAAGTGCATAAGCAGCAAAGATATATGGTACAGCACAGGGAAATACAGCAATTATTGTGTATTACATTTAAATGGAATATAAAGTATAAAACTTTTGAATTATTATGTTATACCTGAAACTAATACAATGTTGTAAATCAACTCCAATAAATTCTTTTTTCAAATAAACACACAGTATGTCTATTGCACACCTTATTTCAATAATGAGTGAAATGCAAACCTGGCTTACCCTAAAACCACAAATTTGCCAAATTGATTTAAACAATGAAAAGAAAGCCATTGTCCATGGTGTATTTGTTACTTCTTTCTAAACGTGGTTGAAGTATGAGTAACAACTTTTTACCACAAGTTTAAATTTATCTTAACCAGAACCAGACTGGAGTTTATTCCTAGGGAACCAAAGTGTCTTATTTTCCTTTCTTGTCTGTTTTTGTCTGTGCATTTGGTGATAGTATTTACTTTCCTCTCTTAACTTCCTAATAGCTCAGTTGGTAAAGAATCTGCCTGCAAGGCAGGAGACCCTGGTTCGATTCCTGGGTCAGGAAGATCCTCTGAGAAGGGATAGGCTACCCGCTCAGCTGGTAAAGAATCCTCCCACAGTTGGGGAGACCTGGGTTTGATCCCTGGGTTAGGAAGATCCCCTGGAGAAGGGAAAGGCTACCCATTCCAGTATTCTGACCTGGAGAATTCCAATTACTATATAGTCCATGGGGTCACAAAGAGTCGGACACGACTGAGTGATTTTCACTTTCACCTTTCCTCTCTTAAAGAGTAAAGATGCTATGTGTATGCATACACATGTGTCTTTTTGGTCACATCTTTAAACACTACCTGCTTTCTTCTGTAAATGCCTTGTTTTCATTCCTTTTACATAATCTCCTTATACTCACCTTTTATTTCCAGTCTTGGTCGATTAACTATTACATATTTTTCAGCTGTTGCCTAGCTTTCCCCTTTTCACAATTACTGTATTTTACCATATTCTTGACCTGTTTTGATTCTAGTAGATAAAATTCAGGCAACGTTCCCTAATAAAAGAGATATTTATTGTTGCTCAGAGAAAAATACCTTTAAATGGACATGAACTTTATCTAGTATGTTCTCACTTCTGAGGAGCGGTCACTGAGTTGGCTTTTATTCACACTAGGAATACAAGTTAGTTATCCCTTTAAAATGGGATTTCCATCCAAACAGTGGTACAAAGTACCTACCCTACTCCTACCTTCACATAAACCTAGTAAATGGAATAGGCACTCATAAAGACAGAAGAGTGGGTCTCATTTTCTCATCTCCTGTTACAGAAAAATCATATTCTATCCTTTTATATTTTTTTTCAGAAAAAAATTCCTCAGAATCTCTGTCTGAATCAAGGTATCTTATGAAATACCCTAAACAATTTTCCTATACTTTAATTCTTAGATGATGATAATGTTGGATTTGGGATTCCTCTAGTCCCTAGAAACATGTCTAAGCATGTTACAGTATAGAGGCCTATCTGAGACTTGATTAGTGTTTTCAGATTTGTCCCTGTCTCAGAAAGCTGCTCTCATCTCTTACAGTTATCTTTCTGAGTATCAGTTACTACAACACTATAGCTCAGATGGAAAAAAAAATCAGTTCTTAAGGAATGCAAATTTAATTAACAAGTTATTGTTGGCAGGCTTCTTAAATTCCCTGAACCTCAATTTACTCGTCTCTAAAATGAAAAGCTTGAACAACATATTTTTAAAGGAAATATCATAGAAAGCGCTGCCATTACTTGAGAGCAAACACTTTTTCTTTATTTATTAAGGTCATATGTAACCCAGACCATTAACTGACTTCATTCCCCAAGTCTCTTCCTCTTGTCCTCATGAATGCCCATCAGATTGAACCATCCAGTGGTCTTATTCCCTCTACTTTATTCCATCATATTCCTTGGGTCTTCTCAGATTCCTTCCATCCTCACAAACCCAGCTTCCTTTTCTTGTTAATCTCTTGGTTCAATCTGATTTCCCAACTGGGGTAAGGGGCTTCAGATGTGAATGAGGAGGCATGGATGAACTAAAGTGACATAATGAAAAAAATCACAAATATTTCTCTTAGTAAAACTGATAAGGATATAATGCCAATATGTTGTCATTCTGATAGTGTCTGTCTCTTTTTCCCATCTTACCAGTCTACTGTGGTCCCATCTTTGTTTTGATTACAACCTAAGAAGGGCTACAGCGATGTATGTTAATATCCCATTTCAGGAAAGAGGATAGGAGGTAAATAGCATGCCCTACCACGTATGATCCTGTGGCAGTCTCTGCATGATTTGTCATTCCTTTCAAATCCCTAAACCTTGGTACCAGGCTTGTCCTGAAAAAATCTGTTTCATTTCTTTCTTGCTGTTCTCAGTGACTAGCAAACACCACTGTAGTAGGATATTCAAACTTTTACTCATTGAGGGAGCAGCACTTTATGAAACTGTTTCTTAGTGATTTCCAGCCCTAATCAAAATGATGTCTATCCTCTGCCTTGACTATTTAGGTCTCTTTAAATATAATCACTAACTTTTTTTTAGATAATATGCTAAAGGTTACTTATTACTGTGCTTTCCATACTAGTATTTAATTTTTAAACAATATCCAATGACTATACTAAAAGAATCCAAGTACACAACCATGTGAAAATCATAAATTCAGCTGAAGGACTGGCAGGGAAGAAATATTTGGGATGTAGATAGAAAAGACTGAATGATTATGTATGCAGTTTTTTCAGTATGAATGTGTGTGTATGTATCAGTTGAGATAGAATGTTCATCTGTACCCTATACTTCTAAATGTTTTCTCCTATTTTGCAAAGTTTTGTTTCTCTCTTCTTCTATAAACAACAACAACAAAATGGAAGTGTAACAATATTCCATAAGGTTAGGTTTGCTCTTTGAAGAATTTTGCTATCACAAAATCCCTAGTTTATTTCCCCCTTCCTTTTCGGGTACCTGTTTCACATTTTAGAGTACTTAATGTTGAAACTAAACATAAAGTAGCTCTTGCTTCAGTTATCTGTCTTAGAATAAGTTATTTAAATAGACATCCAAACTGCTTGAGGATTTTGTGAGGAAAAGATGAGTAAACACTGAAGACAACAACCCATACGAGATTTAGAGGAAAAGTAGCCATAACTAAGAGAGATACTTGAACATCTTGACATTTAATGAATATGTAATGCTTATGCAAATGAACATATACAATTTCTTCATTGAATCAATAACTCTGGTACTCCGACTCTGATACCATTAGCACTTAGTTTAAACAGAAATATTTTGAGTTATTCAATAACAATTCAGCTACTTAAATATATTATGCAGGAGGCAGAGGAGTTGGTATAATATACCAATATCCATAAGTTAACACTACACATCTGAATTTCTTAAGCAGATTACAATGAAAGGATAGGTCCCACAGTATAAAACAACTGAAATACAAGATAATTGAACTGGATTCTTTCCTCTGTGATTGTTTGCTGATATTATAATATTTAAATGACACTCCATTATTCCAGTCCCATTAATGCTCCCCTTTCAACTTTGGTGTATAAAGAAAGGCATCACAGCCATTAAAAGAGCAAAATAAAACAGCTGATTCTTGCTGTGCCCACCCGTAATAATAAAGCCTGCTACCCCCCAAATTGTACTGAGTTTGACCAACTCTCCCAGTTTGCCTAGGACTGAGGAGCCTCCCAGGACACAGAACTTTCAGTGCTAAAACCAAGAAAGTCCTAGGCCTACCAGAACAGGCACCTTAACCCATCATCCATGTAATTGGTGAAACTACCACCTAAGAGTCAACCTTGAGTCTTCCTTACCCTTAAGTTTCCAGATCAAAATTATCAGTATATCTTGAAACCTCTACCTTGAAAACATCCCCTGGACTCACCACTTCTTAGCTCTTGCCTGTAGCAATAACAAGCCAAACCAGCATGGCCCCACACCTAGTGTTGCACTGTGATGGCTACTGAAGTGTTCCCTTTCCAGCGCTGCCCATTTACAAAACTCCCTAGCTCTGAATTAAGGCCAGGCACGATCTTGTTTCCACCTACTTGTCCACTCTCATCTCCTGCTTCTCTTGAAACTTCCACTATGATTCAGTCTCCAGGCTTTTCTCCCTTCTCCTTAAACACGCCAAGCTTAGTTCTGTCAGGTGGTCTGTGCACTGCTGTTGTCATTGCTTCCAGTGGTTTTTTCCATGCTCTTTATGCAGCTGATCATAGTACTTGCCATATATTCTAACATTACAAAGCACCTCCACAGAGAGCCTTCTTTGACCACTCCATCTAAAATTCCATTCAGATAGTGTTGCGTCAGTCATTCAGTCATGTCCAACTCTTTGCAACCCCATGGACTGTAGCCCGCCAGGCTCCTCTGTCCATGAGATTCTCCAGGCAAGAATACTGGAGTGGGTTGCCATTTCCTTCTCCAGGGGATCTTCCCAACCCAGGGATCGAACCTGGGTCTCCTGCATTGCAGGCGGATTCTTTACCTTTGAGCTGCCAGGACAGTTAAGACAGAGACATTCAGATAAGTCAGAGACAAATACTGTGCACTGTCACCTATATGTGGAATTTAAGAAATGCAACAAACTAGTGATTATAATAAAAAAGAAGCAGACTCACAGATACAGAGAACAAACTAGTGGTTTCCAGTGACAGGGGAAGGGGCTATTAAGGGAGTGGGAGGTACAATCTGGGGGGTGTAAGATAGGGTCAAAGATGTATTGTACACCATGGGGAATACAGCCAGTGATTTTGTAATAACAAAATCGAAGTGAAAGTGAAGTGAAGTCGCTCAGTCGTGTCTGATTCTTTGCAATCCCATGGACTGTAGCCTACCAGGCTTCTCCGTCCATGGGATTTTCCAGGCAAGGAAGGGTACTGGAGTGGGTTGCTATTTCCTTCTCCAGGGGATCTTCCCCTCCCAGGAATCAAACCCAAGTTTCCCATATTGCAGGCAGACGCTTTACCCTCTGAGCCACCAAGGAAGCCCCACAAAATGGAAAGTAACCTTTAAAAATTGTATTAAAATTGTATCAGGGCTTCCCTGATAGCTCAGTTGGTAAAGAATCCGCCTGCAATGCAGGAGACCCCAGTTCCATTCCTGGGTCAGGAAGATCCCCTGGAGAAGGGATAGGCTACCCACTCCAGTATTCTGGCCTGGAGAATTCCATGGACTGTATAGTCTATGGGGTCGCAAAGAGTCGGACATAAGTGAGTGACTGCCACTTCACTTACAAAAAAATAAATAAACCTCAAAATAAATTTCCATTCAGTGACTTTCCATCATATCACCATGATCTAATTCTCTCCATAAACAGTACTATCTGCTATTTTCTTATTTGTACTTGTTTATTTTGCATTTTAAAGTTAAATTTACAAAATTATTCAAAATTATATGTACCCAATAAGCACAAAACCATTTGTATGGCATGCCATACCTTGCTTAGTCGCTCAGTCATGTCCAACTGTTTGCGACACCATGGACTATAGCCCGCCAGTCTTCTTTGTCCACGGGGATTCCACAGGCAAGAATACTGGAGTGGATTGAAAATCTATGCAAAATATGCAAAGAAATATCTAAAACTAATACTAATATATGGATTTACCTGGTAAAATCATGGGTTGTTCATATTTTCTTATTCATGTTTTCTGCATCTTCCAGACTCTACTATATATTGTGCCTTGATAATTTTGGAATAAAAAAAATCAAAATCAAATTTATCCTGGAAGAGTTGTAGCCTCAGGTCTGGCCTCTGCCTTGAAGCCTTGGTTTTTTTGGAGGCCCCCTTACTCCCATTGTTTTCCTTGTATGCATCTATCATGGTACTTCTTGGGTCATTCATGATATCTTCTTTCCCTGTTGGCCTCTCTCTCTAGAGTGTGAACTCCCCTGAGGAACAGAAATCAAGATCTGTGTCTTTGAGGTTGTATTCCCGATACCTACAGTACATATAAATAAACTTGTTCTGCCTTTAAACATTTCTATTCATATCTATGCTATGCTACTCTCTAATCATAATGAAAAAAGCTTTCAACATGTCCAGTTCCTATCTACACGATTGTCTGCATCATTTTTCTCAAAAGAAGAACATGAACACAGGTCAATAAATTGTCCACACAAGTCACTCATAATTGCTCAATCTACTGATTCATGCCGCTCTTAAATTAGAACAATCATACACAGAAAACTGCCAGGGCAGGTTGGGATTTCCTGGATTCTGTTACATTATTTACATAAACAGATCCTAAGTGGATTGATTATGTGTTTCAAAATCTGCCCTTTTTACATTTTGAGCGTGTAGTATTATGACAACTGAATTGAATGACTTCAAATGAAATTCACAAATGATCTCTGACAAATGACTTAACACAGAAAAGAATACCATGCAGGTGTCAAGCTTCAGAATAGCTTTTGATGGTGCACTGGAGAGTCTTACTGGTTTAAAGAAGTAATTAGAATTGCAAGGGTCTTGTAGACCTTAAAAGTTATCCATAATTCTCCTAAGAGCTAAAAGTGCAAGAAAAAGGAGGATCCTTAGGGAACAATTTCAAATCGTAAAGCATTCAGACACAAAATAGGTAATAAAATAGACAAGTTGGTCATCAGCATTGCTCTTCGGATGGTTTCTAGTTGCTAGTGGAAAAATCAACATGAGATACGTATGTTTACAAGGAACTTGTTCTATAGAAGAGTAAAAATAGAATGTGATCATTTCAAGCAGTCTATTAACACAGACAACAAAAACCCACTTGCTTACTGACACCTCACATTCTTCTAAAAGGATCAAAGCCTTTAATTACGTATTAGTAGGTAAATTCTCTGCTCCTAAAGATTGTTACAAGTTGATATAAATTCACACTACAATCCAAATAACTGATATTATAGTATTATAGTCTTTCCTGTGAGCAATTTATTTTTAAAAAATCATTGGCTTCCTGCTTACATTTTTTAAACATTAAGGTCCACAGAAGAAAGTTTAGGGGAAAAAAAAGAAAATGATTTCTAATCCTATCACACAAGATTAAAAATTTAAAATCTTGGCAGTAATAATTCTGAAATTAATATATCTTTCTGTCTGTGGAATTGTCTTTCTCTTCACCAAGCATGCACAGGAAATAACACAAAAGCTTATAAAAATCAGTGATGTGAACAGATATAAATCTATCACGAGACAATATTGCAGATCCTATGATTGCAGTGTAAATCATTTGCCACTGACTTAACCATATAGGAAATGCTAAAAATATTAGCAATTCTAATTCTACCACTCTAATTTATACCAAGTGTTCTGAATATAAAAGAGAGGTTGATAACGAAACTTTTCTTGGAAAATTAGGCAAGGTGATCTGTGTGTTGGGGCATACAAATGAGTAGGAGGTTCCTGAGTAAAGAGTAGAATAAAGACCATTTAAAGGTAGCAACAACAATATGAAATGTAGAAACTTGGGGAGAAGCTAAAACATAGGGTTTCAGAAGAAAATGGTAGTAGAGAGGGTTACAGATACAGATAGGAGAGAATTACACTGTGAAGAAATGCATTTCTGTGTGGAAGTGGAGGAGTGTATGTTTTTTCACCAGGAAACTGATAGCCATTTGAAGATAAGATTAGAAGTTTTTAGATGACTAATCTGGGAGAAAATTAGAATGTGAACTAAATAAAGGGACTTAATGTTAAGAAGATCAGATAAGTATCTTACAATATACCTATAAAAATTAGTGCTGAAATAGTTCTGAATTCTCTCTTTAACATTATTTATATTCATCAAGCCTTTTATTATCAAACCATTTCTTTCTCATTTCATTTTGTGTTTGGTTTGTTTTTCCTGCTACAAAATCATGACATATTTTTCCAATCAAGTATACATGAACTAAAATCATCTTTTAAGACAGTATGAAATATCTTATCCATTTAGTAGTGAAAAATACTAACATTAAAAAAAAGACTGATACCAAATAAAACTTAAGCCCTCTAAATTCACCCATTCTATGCAATTCTGATTACCATACTAAAATGGCTCTAATTTAACATTTGTGTCAGCTAGATTCAAAATGGTTTTTTTCCACAATAGTAATATCCACAAACATAAGGAGTATTTTGAGAAGTCACTCAAGATCTGATATTACCCCTTAACTTGCCATATTATTCTTTAGAACTTTGAGTGAAAGTAAATATGAGACATAAATACCATTCCCTTTATTTCTAGGTGAGGTTTTTAATCTTACTTGCAAAACAGGAATTGTACTTATGCCTGAAGGTAATTAGCTGTATTATTTTAGGATGACTATAAAAAACATATGGAGGGAAATACATCTCTAGGTCACTCCTGAAGACACTGGAGAGATACCAAGGCATTTAAGACCTCAAGGGTTAAGACACCAGAGAGAAGGAAATTCTGAGTAAGAAGCCTCAAATCCCATGCTGCATTTCCTAGCTGAGAAGCCGAGTAGGAAGCAGTGAGTGAGAGGATGAGCAGATGAGCAGAGCTTCTAGTGGTCTTAGATAGCCAACTGGGCAAAAAGTGAGGTTGGGGGTCCCTAATAATCACTCTAGATATACAGTTGAGATGACCAGAGAACTCAGAGTGAAACAGAAATAGAGTAGCCTATACAAACACTAAAGCCCTGTGATGAATCAGCTCAATTCAAGGTTGCTTGTTTACTTGCCCCAAACATTACATGTGCTAGAACCTAAAGCAAGTTCTCTCAGAAGTATATCATCCAGCAATTCAAATCATTGCTACTGCATTTTCTATGTAATGTTCAGCCATCAATAAAAAAGAAACAAGCATATGAAAATTAGACCAAATGAACAAAAAAGTAAGAGGACATATGAAGCAGAACCAAAGAGATCCAGGTACTGAGGTTGTCAGAGGTTGACTTTAAAATGACTGTAATTAATATTCAAGAAACAAAAAGTGAGTGGAATCATCTGTAGCAGATACACAATGATAAAAATGTCCAGGAAGTACTTAGGCAGATAAAAATGAACTCATACAGAAGCAGAAAGAAATAGTCACCAAAACAATACATGAGTGTGGAGGAATAGTGGCCATTTAAAAAATAAAATTAAAATACTGTGGTGTGTGGTCTAAAATATATATAAATTATGAAGCTACATAAAAGGTTAACAAAAACATGATAGGATAGTGAAAGGAGTTAGAGTATTGTATGGTGTTTGTGTCATTCTGGAAGTGATTAAAGTACTAATTTCTAATAGACTCATGACTCAGTGATCAATATGGTAATCACTAAAATCACTAGGTCCATCTAGTCAAGGCTATGGTTTTTCCAGTGGTCATGTATGGATGTGAGAGTTGGACTGTGAAGAAAGCTGAGCGCCGAAAAATTGATGCTTTTGAACTGTGGTGTTGGAGAAGACTCTTGAGAGTCCCTTGGACTGCAAGGAGATCCAACCAGTCCATCCTAAAGCAGATCAGTCCTGGGTGTTCATTGGAAGGACTGATGCTGAAGCTGAAACTCCAATACTTGGGCCACCTCATGCGAAGAGTTGACTCATTGGAAAAGACCCTGATGCTGAGAGGGATTGGGGGCAGGAGGAGAAGGGGATGACAGAGGATGAGGTGGCTGGATGGCATCACTGACTCGATGGACATGAGTTTGAGTAAACTCCGGAAGTTGGTGATGGACAGGGAGGCCTGCTGCGATTCATGGGGTCGCAAAGAGTCAGACACGACTGAGCGACTGAACTGAACTGAAAATTAATACTCAAGAAAGTTTAAAATAATGTATATGCTGACACAGGGGAAACAGGCTATATTTTAAAAATCAAAAAAAGAAGAAATGAATGAAAAAAGGTGGGGGAAATTAGAAATTATGTTGTTTGATAGCTGATTCAAATGCAAATATATCAGTAATGACATTAAGTATAGTGAGTGATTGAATGTGGGTCAGGTTTGAACCAAGTTTGGAAGCAAGGACCAACTGTGATGGTATACAGAGAGAGACAGTATACCATGATGGCAGAAAATACTAAGGAAGAGACAGTTCTGAGATGTAAAGCAGAAAACAAATCAGTTAGGCAAATGAAGATTTGTATGGCTGGTTGGGGAGAGGATGGCAAGAACATAAAGTAGCTATGAGACGTACCACAGACTGGGTGGCTTAAACAACTGAAATTTATTACCGCACCATTCTGGAGGCTGGAAGTTGAAATCAGGGAATCAGCAGGGTTTCTTCCTTCTGAAACTGTGAGGGAAGATTCTGCTCCAGGCCCTTCTCATTAGTTTGTCAATGGCTGTCTTCTACCTGTCTTTTTTCACATCACTCCCCTCTATGCATGTCTGTGTCCAAATTGCCTCTTACTATAAGGACACAGTCATCTCTGACTACAACCCACCAGAATATCCTCATTTTAACTTGCTTATCTTTGTAAAGCCATTTCATGGATCACAGCCTTGTACATGGCAAAGGAGCTGGCATAACTCAATGAAGCTATGAATCATACACTCCAAGGACACCCAAGATGGAAGGGTCATAGTGGAGAGTTCTGATAAAATGTGGTCCACGGTAGGAGGAAATTGCAACTCACTCCAGCATTCTGGGTGAAAGCAGAAACAATGCCCAGTTGTGGACGTGTCTGGTGGTGAAAGAAAAGTCCAGTGGTGGAAAGAACAATATTAAATAGGAACCTGGAATGTTAGGCCCATGAATCAAGGTAAATTGGATGTGGTCAAACAGGAGATGGCAAGAGTGAACATCAACATCTTAGGAATCAGTGAACTAAAATGGACGGGAATGAGTGAATTTTTTTAATTCAGATGACCATTATATCTACTACTGTAGGCAAGAATCCCTTAGAAGAAATGGAGTAGCCATCACAGTCAACAAAAGAGTCCAAAATGCAATATGTGGGTGCACTCTCAAAAACAACAGAATGATCTCAGTTTATTTCCAAGGCAAACCATTCAACATCACAGTAATCCAAGTCTATGGCCCAACCAGTGAGGCTGAAGAAGCAAAAGTTGGCAAGTTCTATGATGACCTACAAGACCTTCTAGAACTAAAACCAAAAAACAGATGTCCTTTTCATCATAGGGGATTAGAATGAACAAGTAGGAAGTCAAGAGTAAAAGGCAAGTTTGCCCTTGGAGTACACAATGAAGCAGGGCAAAGGCTAACAGAGTTTTGACAAGAGAACACACTGGTCATAGCAAACACCCTCTTCCAACAGCACAAGAGAAGACTCTACACATGGACATCACCAGATGGTCAATACTGAAATCAGATTGATTATAATCTTTGCAGATGAAGATGGAGAAGCTCTATACAGTCAGCAAAAACAAGACTGGGTGCTGACTGTGGCTCAGATCATGAACTCCTTGTTGCAAAATTCAAACTTAAATTGCAGAAAGTAGGGAGAACCACTAGCCCGTTCAGGTATGACCTAAATCAAATCCCTTACAATTATACAGTGGAGGTGACAAATAGGTTCAAGGGATTCAATCTAATAGACAGAATGCCTGAAGAACTATGGACTGAGGTTCATAACACTGTATAGGAGGCGATGATCAAAACCATCCCCAAGAAAAAGAAATGCAAGAAGGCAAAATGGTTGTCTGAGGAGGCCTTACAAATAGCTGAGAAAAGAAGAGAAGTGAAAGGCAAGGAGAAAGGGAAACATATACAGAACTGAATGCAGAGTTCCAAAGAATAGCAAAGAGAGGTAAGAAACCCTTCTTAATTGAACAATGCAAAGAAATAGAGGGAAAAAAACAGAAGGGGAAAAAGTGGAAGCTATGGCTGATTTTCTTTTCTTGGGCTCCAAAATCACTGCAGATGGCGACTGCAGCCATAAAATTAAAAGACTCTTGCTCCTTGAAAGAAAAGCTATGAGAAACCTAGACAGCATATGAAAAAGCAGAGACATCACTTTGCCAAAAAAAAGTATGTATGGTCAAAGCTACTTTTTTCCAGTTCAGTTCATTTCAGTTGCTCAGTCATGTGCTACTAAGTACGCCAGGACTGCAAGCATGCCAGGCTTCTCTGTCCATCACCAACTCCTTGAGCTTGCTCAAACTCATGTCCATCAAGTTGGGGATGCCATCCAACCATCTCACCCTCTGTCATCCCCTTCTCCTCCTGCCTTCAGTCTTTCCCAGCATCAGGGTCTTTTCCAATGAGTCAGTTCTTCACATCAGGTGGCCAAAGTATTGGAGTTTCAGCTTCAGCATCAGTCCTTCTAATGAATATTCAGGACTGATTTCCTTTAGAATGAACTGGTTGGATCTCCTTGCAGTCCAAGGGACCCTCAAGAGTCTTCTCCAACACCACAGTTCAAAAGCAATAATTCTTCAGTGCTCAGCTTGCTTTATGATCCAATTCTCACATCTGTACATGACTACTGGAAAAACAATAGCTTTGACTAGATGGACCTTTGTCAGCAAAGTAATGTCTCTGCTTTTTAATATGCTATCTAGGTTTGTCATAGCTTTTCTTCCAAGGAGTAAGCTGTCTTTTAATTTCATGGCTGCAGTCACTGTCTACAGTGATTTTGGAGCCCAAGAAAATAAAGTCTGTCACTCTTTCCATTGTTTCCCCATCTATTTGCCATGAAGTGATGGGACCGGTTGCCAGGATCTTCGATTTTTGAATGTTGAGTTTTAAGACAGCTTTTTCACTCTCCTCTTTTACTTTCATCAAGAGGCTCTTTAGTTCTTTGCTTTCTGCCATAAGGGTGGTGTCATCCGCATATCTGAGGTTATTGAAATCTCTCCCAGCAGTCTTGATTCCAGTTTGTACTTTATCCAGCCCAGCATTTTTTTGCCAGTACTCAAGTACAAATGTGAGAGTTGGACCATAACGAAGGCTGAGTGCTGAAGAATTGATGCTTTCGAATTGTGGTGCTGGAAAAGACTCTTGAGAGTCCCTTGGACTTCAGGGAGATAAAACCCCAGTCAATCCTAAAGGAAATCAACCCTGAGTATTCATTGGAAGGACTGAAGCTGAAGGTCTAATACTTTGGCCACCTGATGTGAAGAGCCAACTCATTTGAAAAGACCCTGATGCTGGGAAAGATGGAGGGGAGCAGAAGAAGGGAGAGACAGAGGATGAGATGGTTAGATAGCATCCGTGACTCAGTGGACATGAATTTGACCAAGCTCCAGGAGATAGTGAAGGACAGGGAAGCCTGGCATGCTGCAGTCCATGGGCTCAGAGTAAGACATGACTTAGCAACATAATGAAAAGGATCTTAGTAAAGACTATATCTCTAAATTAGGTCACAGTGTGAGGCACTAGAGGTTAAGACTTCAACATTAAATTTGTGGTGGGACACAATTCAATACATAACAGTGTTTATCATTAGCATCGTGGCTTGAAAGTCAAATATGTTTGGAATGCTTTACAAGGCAACAGAAAATGTTTTTAGAAGTATAAAAATGTTAATAGAGATATATAATTCCTGTTATACTTGAGTATGAGCAGAATCTGCTATCAGCAGCAGTGAATCACCTTAAGGATGTTTTATTTGTATTCAATTCTGAGTTGCATGCATAGGAAAGATTCAAAATCTCAGGAAGGATCAGTGCAGAGCCCCTAAGTATTAGTGAACATCAGTTAGTATCATTTTCAAAGAACAAAAGACATGAATTAGTTCAGTTGTTTGATGAAAGATATTTACCGCTCCCTTCCCCATGCCCAGAATATAGCTCATACCCACCTCAAAAGTGTTGGCTAGATTTTTACAGTCCCATCCCAGACATCTTACTCTTTTTGGCATTTTAATTACACAACAATTAGGCA
The DNA here is from genome assembly GCF_019320065.1 of Cervus canadensis. Lineage (NCBI taxonomy): Eukaryota > Metazoa > Chordata > Mammalia > Artiodactyla > Cervidae > Cervus > Cervus canadensis. The sequence continues at coordinate 27,728,566 of NC_057419.1, forward strand.
CACACTGATATACACTGATTTTTTAAGTTATATTTTTGTTAAATAGCTGCTCAAATAGCTTGCTCCCCCTGGATTGTCACACACACCTTAATTCAACCATGTGAAATTATACTTTTGTTCTCCAGAGTGTACTGTGTTTAACCCAAGAGGTTTGCAAGATACTCACTTTGTGAAAATGCAACTTATATATTGCTATTTAATTGTAAAAATAAAAGAGAAATGAAGTTTTACTGATATTTTTACATTAAGATGAATAACTTTGTCTACCCCATATTGGTCACATGTCATAGTTGGGATGTGAACTACTTTGAGGGAGATGTTGAGAGTTCCATGAGAGGGCTTATAGGCCCTATGCCCCAACCCCAACCTCCATCCATCTATAGCATCATGAAATGATTTGTAGACTCTGTATGCCTAGTTAAGATTCTTTATTTGTCTAGTTTTAACCAATCAAACCCTTTGAAAATGGATTTGACCTAATAAGATTTCTGAAAAGTTACATTAGAGTGAAGATACTATGAAAAATTCAAGCACAAGAGAAGAGCAATAGAGTGCACTGGCACTTCTAGCAAGGGTTTCTCAGCTGGGACAGGAAGGAAAACAATGTCAACCTAATTATTTCTGCTCAAAGTTTAAAAAATAAAAATCCTGGAGAATACTATTAGAAAAATGAGCTTGTATTTATTACTGTTCACAGTGACCTTTGACCATCTTTCAAGCCATAAAACATTGTAAGACTCTAAAAAACTAAGCATCTAGAACATGAAAACAAATCTCAATAATTGGAAGTAAATTAATATTGTATATTAATGAGAAAATAATGTTAAATGTTAACTTGATAATTATCTTTTCCGTGTCTATTTTGGTGTTTTTCCAAAATGCATATATTATTATATTACACGTGTATATAAAACATAATGAAATAGATATACATATATTGAGATGCTCTAAACAGTTTTGCTAGCATTAGGGTCTGATAAAACAATTGGGAGATTTATACTCCACATATGCTTTTATTTGGAAGTAGATATATCAAGTGAATTTCCAACTGAAATTTCTCCATTTTAAAAAATCACACTTTGACAAAGTGAAGCTAGAGAGTTCTGACTAGTAAGTTTCTGAAGTTCCAAGATCAATTCAGAAGCAAATTCTATACAAATATAACTAGCTCATTAAAATGGACATAGGATACAATGTGCTTAGCTAAAAAAAAAATAACAGTTGAATATACTTTTCACTTAATCACAGTATTTACTGAATGTTTATTATATGTCAGGGACTCCTTGGACTCCTTTCTGGTGGAAATGACAAAACAATAAATATACAATGTGTCAAATGTGATAAATGCTAGCTAGGGAGATACCAGCATTAGGATGCACTGGCTAAAGAATGCTAGCGAAGGGAACTATTACTTCATCGAATGTGATCAGCAAACCCCTGACTGATGAGGTGAGATGAACAGTGACTGCATGAGCTGGCTGGCTGTTCCAGGCAGAGGGAAATGCGGGACAAACCCCCTGCGTGATGTGTTCCAGTAACAGCAAGGATGCCAGTGGGAGAAGTGGAGGCAGCAAGGTTGGTACTAGTATGACAGTAACAGGCAGCAGAAGACTAGATCAAGAGCAAGCCTTCAGCCACTGGAAGAGGTGTGTATTTAGCTCTGAATGAAATGGCAAAGCCAACGGAGGATAAAGAGACAATAAGTGGCATAACTGAAAAGGATGGACATGTTTTAGAAGTATGACTCTGGCCTGTTGAATCATAGTCATCTGTGGATAGGGAACTTAGCAGAGAGACCATTTCTGAAAATGTAATAATCAAAGCAAGTGACAATGATGACTAGACCAGGATGGCAGCCATGGAAGGGTGGGAAAAGGTTGAATTCTGGACATATTTTGAAAGTAGAACAAAAAGTATTTGCTGAGGAGTTGGGAGAGAAAGACCGGAAAATGAAAACTCCCTCTCAAGTTTGAGGCCAAAGCAACTAGAGATGGGGAGGAACACGTGTGGGGAGAGGGGAAGTTGGTAGAAGGGTAGCCTGGAAGTGCTGGTAGGGAACAAGGAGGGTCCCCATCTCGAGGACCATGGCACAAGCAGGCGGGGGGGGTGTGAAATAATGGAGCAGTAAAGAAGAAAGTTGCAGAGGAAGTATTTTCTCAGTGGAAACTCAGGCTTGGGATAGAGTAAGAAGGTAAATGGACAGTTTTAGAAAATTAGTATAAATGACTCACCTTGCTGTAAGGCAGAAACTAACACAACGTTGTAAATCAACTATACTCCAGTAAAAAGTCATTTAAAAAGAGAGAATTAGGCTATATGGAGATATGACATATGGAATTTTTTTCTGGTTCAAGAATAGCAGGAGTTCTGGAGATCAGTGGAAAGGATTGGGGGAGGTGGGTTTTGGGACATGGAAACAGACTGAGGGTGTAGAGTGTCATGTGGGGATGAGAGTCAGGGTAAGGAAGGATAACCTTGTTTTGTCAGTCACTGATATAATGAAAATAAAGGGCATCATTTAGTAATCCTATCTATCTAATATTTTGGTAATTGATATTAGGATGTCATTCAATTCAAATATAATATATTATGGGTCTTGAAACATAAATAAATTTCCAAAGAACCCTTGAGGATGAACCATATGAAGAAGTTGAATGCTAGGGATCAGAATAACAAAACACAGATTCTCACCTTCCATTAAATCTTAATTTAGTTGGGGATTTAAACCAAATAACTGAGAATTTCTATAACCTACTATTTTATAGAAATGAAAAATAATGTAATTCATATAAGGCTATATTTATTCAAACAAGTACCACACAGGTGGTATATTTTTAAAAACTTCAAGTTCAGAGGAGAGATACATAACTGTGGCCTGGGGTTGCCTCAAGAGGTGTCTTGACAAAGTGATGAATAAGCAGTAAAAAGGGGAGGATGCATTCCAGGCAGAGAGAAAAGATCAAAATTTAAGGAACTTTTCTGAGTTTCTCGGTAGATGTTCTTCCTGCTATCTAAAGCATAAATTCTCCATAAATATCTAAATATTTCACTAGTATGATTATTAACTATTGGATGATTATATTTCAGGGATATTAAGCAGCTTGTCTCTACTGACAAAGCTGTACATTTTTATTTTTAATTATGCTACTGACATCAAAAAAAAAAAATCCGAAAGCAAAGAGAGCAGATGTGTATTCCATGGGATTTAAAGAGTAATCCATCGTCCATTGCACCCACTTAGGTTCAGGCAGGAAGAAACACTTGCTAATGAGTCAGATGATTACCACCATTGAGTTTATTTAGAGGAATTCCATGTGTGAGGGTGGGCCTGGAGTGAGTACACCCAGAAATAGAAATGTGAATGCCACCCTGTCAACATTATTAAAATACAGATATGCTGACTCGGCTTTGTACAACTCAAGTTTATCAATTGTTACTGTTCTAGGCTGCAGCTTAAATCTAGATGCTCTCCTAACATAGACTCAGCTTATAGGTGCTATTTGGCTAGGCTGCCCACACAGCAGAGGTATATACTATAAAAAGCTGAACCGAGATAATGTCATGCACTTGGAAAGTCTATGACAAGAATTCTACTGCCATCAAGAGCATCTTTCCTTCATAGCAGGTCAAACACGACTCTAATTCAATTTGTGGAATGCTAAAATCTTTGGTAGAGAAATAACCATACCAGCTCCCCCAAAGCAGCAGGAAATACTCCCTCTTCACCAAGCTGCAATTTACTTCACAATCACTATTTGATTTTAGACATAAACTGAACTATTCACTGCAATGATTGACACTATTAATCATTAACTGGCTCTAAGTGTTAAGGAGAACACACACACAGTAATTGTCTGCCACAAAAATAAAGAAAACCATCCTTTTTGGTTTCAAATTATAATATCTGCTTAACTATTCTGTTTCAGTGAAATGTTGAGTACAAAGTCACTGTGTCTGTTTTCAAAATATGTGGGGTTTTTTTTTACTTTGAATTTTTTTAAACTACATCTTAAAATGCTGTTTTAATTTCTGTCTTTTCTCCAAATGATTGTCTTGTCCCTCTTTAGGAAACCTGCTGATTTCCAAAAATGTTTAAGATATTTGATAATCTGAAAGGGATTCCAAAGCTCCATTTCTGTCAGCATTTGATTATAGTTGATCTTCAGTAATACTCACCCTTGTGCAGTTACAGTGAAAAAATCATTAACCTTCCTAGAGTAAATCAAACATATCCTCAAACAAAAGCTTTACGTGGGGGACCATCTCCTTAAAGATTATCGCATCACAGAGCTCAAAGTACAGTTACTCTGTGGTTTATACCACTAGGTGATTCTGAGCATAATCACAGATATTGACATTTGTCTGAGGATGTAGAGTCTTTAAAAATTTTTAGATTAATGACTGTGTATATCATAATTATGCAAATAGTTGAATCCATTAACAAAAAAAGAGTTACCTATAAGATTTTTTTGTGGTCAAAATCTATAAATAAGCTCTGTGCTTGAAAGGAAAGAAGGTTGGACACTGGAATCCAAATACCTAGGTTTGAATCCTATGGATTTTGTCTTTTGTAAAAAAAATTAATTTACTTATTTTAATTGGAGGCTAATTACTTCACAATATTGTGGTGGGTTTTGCCATACATAGACGTGAATCAGCCATGGGTATACATGTACACCCACGTACACCCATGGCTGAATCCTGTTTGTCTTTAGGAAAGCTAACTGACCTCTCTGAATCTATTTTCTTTTCTTTGTTTTTTTTTATGGTTGGGGGGGGTAATCTTTGTAACCATGATCTTACCTTCTATTTCATGGTTGTTGAAAGAATTAAATAATTGCCTGTTAAATATGTGATAGATAGTGACTAAAGCTAACTGCCAGTTTTGGCTGTAACCTCAGCAAAATTATTTAAACCTATTACATAGCTACAAGAGACAAGGGAAGGAAAATACTTAGTATTAGATAATAACCAGTATCTGGGAAAATAATTATTTTTACAAGCATCAATTCAATATTATATGCTCTCCATCCTCGACTGTTCCATGTACCACCGTGGCCTCCACACTATCAGAAGGCACCCTGTTCCCATTTAAAGGCAACACCAGTATCTTCAAAAGAGAAATGAAATTAGGATTTAGCTGGAGGGGAGACAAAGATCTAGACAAAGATCTAAAACTAGACAGCATGATGGTCAAGAGGTACGGCTGGAAAAGGGGACCTTCAGGGCAGTGAGTAACCAAACTCTTCAGATTCTGTCTTTAGCAATTTGTGGAGCCTCTGGAAGAGGCAAAGCCAATAGTCGGACACAACTGAGCAACTGAACTGAACTGAACTGACTGATAGGTATCTGGAGCTCAGGGATGAATTCTAGATTAGAAGATTCATGAGGAATTCAACAGCATTTAGGAAGGAGCTGAAGCCATGTGTCAGGGGGAGGTAACCCAGGAAGAAAACACAGGATGAATACAGAGGATTTAGGCAGTATCCAAAAGATAGGATTTGGCCATAGGGATACTTCAAATTGAGCTTACTCAGAGGAAAAGAAACTCACATTAGGAAATACAATCACTGGCAGATATATACAAAGAAAACCAAGATGAGTACTCTCACAGAAATCTGAGAAGGAAACTTTTAAAGAGGAAACAGTAGAAAAGTCATTGGATTCAGTGATGTGTTGGACATATTTCTAAGAAAGCTAAGAACAAAAGCCACCCTTCTTTGAGTGAGGAACAAAGAAACTGCAGTAACTGAGAAACTGCAAAGATAGTAATATGACATATTTCATGAGGAAGCTTGGTAGCTTGGTTGAGAAGGAAGGAGAGAAGTTGGACAGTGCTTATCATGGGACATGTGCTCCAGATGTGATCGTTTTAGGCCGAGGAAACATTTAGTGCAGAGAAAAAAAGTAGACAAGGCAGAGGAGACCAGACCTGATCGGGAACGGAGATGATTCCTGAAGAGAAGGAACGGACTGAAATCTAATCCTTAATGTGATTTCCCTTGACCTCCAAGTGGGAACAAAGACAGTCTCTCATTAATGCCCATTTTGAAACTGTCAAGAGACACAACACAGCAGCAGCATCTGGTCATCTGCTAGAAGTCACACTCCGTTAAGTGGAGATTATACAATAAATTCATGACTTTCAGTTTTGGTAATTCTATTGCTCTGCCAATTGAAGAGACAGCATGCAAACATGCTCATTTCCATCCACTAGAACATTGAGGGTGAAGTAGAAGAGATAAAACTCTGGGAGAAAGCGATGGATCAGATGAAAATTTCCAACTGAAATTAAAGGAGTGTACTGAGCCTGAAATGGGCTATGTGTGCTGTGTGCTAAGTCACTTCTGTCGTGTCTGACTCTCTGGACTGTAGCCCACCAGGCTCTTCTGTCCATGGGATTCTCTAGGCAAGAATACTGGAGTGGGTTGCCATGCCCTCCTCCAGCAGATCTTCCCAACCCAGGGATTGAACCTGAGTCTCTTATGTCTCCTGCATTGGCAGTGGGGTTCTTGACCACTAGCGCCACCTGGGAAATGGGCTATAGGACATGAGAATACAGTTTCTAGAAAACTCTGGGTAAAAAGCACTGTGATGTGTTGGCTGGAGATTACAAACAAAGATTCATCCTAAAGAATAAAAGCTATCTGGGAAAGTTAAAGCTCAAAATTTGTTCAACTTATAATACCTGGGGCAAGAAGAGGACTCTATGAATCCAGAGAAAAGCATGGTGTCTGGAAGTCAGTGGTTTTATCTGAGAATGCAGAACCTCTCAACATTTATTTTTATTGAATCTTTGCTATCAAGGACCATGATCTTCAAACTAAAAAGAATAAAACAAACATGGTCCAGAGATATTTGAAGTACACAAGAGGTGACAAGATAAGAGAGAATGAGTTCAATTCACACAGGATACATAAACAATTCCCAGAGCACAGAAAGAACTAGCAAACCCCGCAAATGGAACTTTTTGAGACTTTTTCAATAGAAAAATAAGGAAGGTGCCAGAAAACATAAGAAAAAGAAAATCACCTTAATTTTCAGGAAAAAAAGAGATAAAGAGATCATAGAATCTAGGAACCATAGTGCCAAAGGCAAAAATACTAGGATGTGTCATTATACAGATATACAGATAATTTGTACATAGGAGAGATCAAAGCAGGAAAAAGTGAACATACATAGCCTGTGCAGACATCCACAAAGGCTCTTTAGAAGAAATGGCTTTTGAAGATTGGGGACATTTTAACATATGGAAAGGAGGAGGGAGTGGGACAGTGGGTGGGGCACGTCAGACAAATGGGAGCAGCACGACAAAGAAGGCAGCAAGACTGTCCTTGTTAGGTTTGGAAAAAATAAATGGTATAAATATGGTAGAACAGAAAGAAAATCTGGTGCTTAAAAACTTACTTTAAGTGGGTATATTATGCCAGAGGCCCCCAACCGTTCTGGCACCCAGGATGGGTTTTGTGGAAGACAATTTTTCCATGGATGGGGGTGGGGGAGTGGTTTCAGGATGATTCAAGCGCATTATATTTATTGTGCACTTTATGTCTATTATTATTACATCAGCTCCACCTCAGACCTTCAGGCATTAGATCCCAGAGGCTGGGGATCCCTGCATTATGCTCTTCCTGCTAACAATAGCATTAGCAAAAGATAGGAGAATGTGAATGCCAAGCTAAAGCACACTTCATACTGACCTTTGTTTTTTATGTAGAGACCGCCTTGGTAATTTTAAAGTCTGTCTCTACCTGAACTCAACCAATCCAAGAGGGAAGAAGAATGTCACTATCAAGACATTCTTGCAAATTCTAACACTTTATGGATCCTTTAATTTAAAGGAAGCTTCACACCTCTATACTATATCTGGCCCTCCAGGTCAGTGATCCAAAACTTCCCACACACTCTAAAGGTTTTCATTACTCATTTCTTAATATGCCACAGGTCTTCCGTGATGCATCGCTTCAGAGGGTAGGTGTTCCGATGTGGAACAGATGTCAGCCCAGCAGGCAGAGCTGTGAAAACAGGATGGAAACTATGGTATTTGAAGTTTGTATGACCTAATTATCAATTTTAAATGGTGTGCATTTTTTTGGTTTTAAGTAAAAAATTCAGTAAAAGTCTCCATATTTCAAAGACTGTCACCCATCAATACTAATTCCCTTATTGTCAAGATGCTGTCACCTGCAAGCCTTCTTAAGACCAAATGTGGAATGCAGTATGGCAGTTTTATTTATGTGTAAATATACTCACTCCATTGCCTTAAGGTTCCAGAGTAAAGCAAACAATATATTTTTCTGGGCAGTTGGAAACAATACTAGTACATTCCAATGGCAACATTACAGTAGATGTCCTGGTAGATATTTTACCAGCTCTAGCAGTAAATTAAGCAATGACAGTGATCACAGAGATGGAAAATTCAATCAAGGCTGCACACTGACCTCAACTTATAAACACATAAATTGGATTTAGGATACTAGCAAAGGCTGCATGGTAAAGACGGACATAAGTGTGGATGAACATATACCTGGTTTTGAAACTAAAGACAGTACCTGGGGTCAAACTAGGGATTCCTAAATTTGAATCAGATTCTGCTTTTGGGTTAATCATCTCTAAAATGGGAATAAGTTACATGATTGGGATAGTTTAGACAGAGTTTTCACAGCAGGGAAATATGCCTGGTGCATGCATAATAGGTGATCATTAATTTTATTGTTAACATTTGTATTTTCATCTGTTGATATTTCTTGATCCACATTTGTCACAGGCCTATTGTCCAAGTGATGATTTAAAAGATTTGAAGTTTTTGGAAAGCCTATTAAATATGAACTTCAAGTCTGTTAATATCATTTTGTTATGAAACACCAATTTTTCCCAAACAAATAATGTTAATTATCTCACAAGGGCTTCTGTTTTGTCTTCAGTGCAGCCCATTTCTGCACAAGTAACTCAGCTTCTACTTGCAGGGAATTTTTCACCCAATCAAGTGTTGACATAGAAAATGTATTCCTGTCCTAACCCAAGCAATAAACAGCTGACACAAAGAGGTTCAATATTTGTGCACCAAGTGTTATACAGATGATTTGTGATGACACAAAAGTGTAGTTTTCATCTTCTGAAAGCATTTCCTTGGCTTTCTGCTGAAAGAAGGGGAAAATCTGCCATCACTCCTTTCTATTTAGACACCTGAATTTCATTGAGGAGACTTGGTGACAAGAGTGACATGATTATATGCTGCCTCGTGCCTTGCTGAGCAGGTGGGGGTACCAAGGCCAGACGAGAGAAGGGAGAATGTGAGAAATGAGGAGTGAGTTCATGCATCTGGTATTTGTTGATTCTCTAATAATCAGAAACATTATATTTAGTTAGAAAAGACACTGCTGTGTTTTTCTGCATTTTTTACACAGCCATATTTTAACCCCTAATTAGCCTAAGTTGCCTTGATTTTCCCTAATGGCCAGCCAGCTGGCTTCAGAGTGTAACGTGGCCTGATGCCAAAACCTGGAGTATGAGGCACCTCCGGGTCTAATGACCGCCTGTGGCCTCAGGTCACCTCCATCCACCAAGCACGAGTGACAATCTGATTTTTATATCTCTTGTCATTACAATGAAGCAGACTCACATCACTTATGGCATCCATTTCCTGTCATTCAGAAAGGGAAATGGTGCCTTTTTTTTCCCCCCCATGTCCGTCTACTTGCCAGTGAAAACAGGTTTTCCTGAAGGAGCCAATAACCTCAAGGCACCTGTATGGGACAAATTTGTTCAAAATATGGACATACTTTCTTCTCAAGCTGTTGAATCAGTGCAGCCTTAGGCCAGAGGAAACTTGGAATGCAAGCCAATCACCAAAGAAAGACTCAGGACATAACCCTGCAGTGTAGAGATCTCATTGTACAACACAGACTCCTCCCAGTTCTTTTAAGTATGCGGAACAGCTACAGTTTTGCCCATTTCATATATATTGTCTCATCTCCTCTATATTCCCCAGTTTTCCTTAAGAAATTGATAAAAGAGGAATACCTATCCCAACAAAATGCTCCCCGCAGTCCACAGTATGGAAGAAATGGGCAGCAAAATACAGTCATCTATCACTAACGGCCACCACTGAGCTACTTTTAGCTTATTTGGAAGCCAGCAGCGAGTCCCACTCAGAACTCCCACATGCAGAGCCAGGCTCCTACCTACACAGTAAAATCAAGACACTTTTTCTCCTCAGCTGATCATTTAACATTTCTAAAGTCTTCTGAAGCCTATCAAAAAGTTGAATAAGTAACATTTTCATTAATGTCCTTGATCTACAACTCTAAACACAGACACTGAATAAATCAAACCCCAAAGTCCTTTAGCACCAAAGTAATGTTTTTCATTTGAAATACCTTACTCTTCTTTGAAAATGGAAATATCTCTTCAAATGAAACACAGATCTAAACTGCTAAGGGTTACAATTAGAGAGAGAGAGAGAGAGATGTGCTATTTCCTCAGGAGAATATATTTCAATTTTTTTCTGTAATCTAAAGAAAAATGTTAAGTTTCATTTTACTTTTGGTTTTGTCTCCCTTTTCAATGGTTCTTTATTAGTATCTATCTTTAGGAATAAGGGACTTCAACATTATGTAGTTATTTGGGTTTCCCCAGTATAACAGGACTTCAAGCAAGTTCAAGGTTAAAAGGGCATCAATCCCAACCTGAGAGAGTCATTCTATATTTCACACAGAAAAAAACTCTAGTATGAAGAGAGGCAAATGTCTGTTCTCGCCATTTTGCCTGGTGAGGTGTGTGCACTTCCTGTTTCTGTTTCTCTCCTTGTTCACTCTCTTGTATATTGTGGACCTTATCTCCCTGGAGATAACTTTAACAGACACAATTCAGACCCTGCAAAGAGTGACCCAATACCTTGGGAACTGGCATCAGGCCAGGCTGACAGATGGCTATCAGTTCAACAAGAAATATGCTAGGTTAGAGCATTACCAGCCAAATTCTTCTTTGAAACCACTCAAAGGGAAGCCTGTGAACACATGCGTGCTTTTATACACAGAGATTTTCCAATTAGGCTATTCTAGTGTTATCTTAAATAGAGGACTTAGTAAATTTATTTGTCTGTTTTTGTGGATTTACTTGTTTCCTGGATTTTGAATTTATGTGGTAATTCATACACAGCAGGGAATGGTTTTTATATTTCTGAAATTCATGGAAGGCACTCAGAAACTGCATCCAAAAGGCTTCTTCCTCCTGTGCAAGCCTCCAGCCAAAGCAGGAAAACAACTGCTCAGGATTGTTTTTTTCTAGATGCTGAAGCTTGCTAAGGAAGGGTATTTTTACCCCATCTTAGACTCAACTGAATCTGCTACACAAACTAAATGAAGATGAAATATCACCTTCTTTGATTATCAGTAAATAGTTCACAAATTAACACTAAACTGCAAATGAGGGAATAATGTGTCTTTTTGAGAAAACCAGATGCTTTCTCTTCTGTAGTACGTGCAACAACAGGGTGGAATGGTTAATGTACAATGCATGCCATCTGCTGACTAATACAGAGTATTTACAAGTGTAAATTCTCCCAATAACTGTGTTTGGTAAATGATTATCTGAATTAATACAACTACATTTGAACCACAACTTGGATCTTGCCAATTTTGTTTCACTTTTCTAGTCATGACTCGGCATTTTCTCTAATTAGAAAAAATGGTAATAAAAGGCAGGGGCTCTGAGGTTAAATTCGATGGTAAGTTTTCAAACTTCCAGATATGCAATAAATAATGAATAAATCTGAATGTTTCTCCCTTTATCCATGTCAATTAAAGGAATAAAATATGTTTCTTAAAATCCCATAGTAGAGCCCTGAATCTCTGAGCTTTTCCTGTTCCTGATACATGTGTTGTGCTACTTTACACATCAATTTGAATTAGATGTAAACCATATCGCTGGAGAAATGTAATTTGTATTTTTGTTTAGACACAGCAAGTAATATAGATAATTATTAGATATTGTGTACAATTTATATTCAGCAGAAATAGTTCAAAAAATGATAAAGATTACAGATCTCTGTTGTTAATTTTATAGTTCAATCAGTACAACTGAAATGTGTTCAAATGTACATCCATTCGCAGGTACTAATCTCATGTACATAATAATTTCTATCTTTAAAAATAAACAGAATAACAGAATATTAATTTTGTATTTTTCTAACCTAAAATTTCATCTGTAATGACAAGCCTCTGATTTACTGCCGCAGATAACTCATAGTTTGATTTTCTAAGTTCAAATATTATTTTCAGTGTCTTGGAAACTTTATCACAAACTTCATTTGATTAGCATATAAGTTAACAGATACTAATCTCACCACCTCTATTTTTTCCCATTAGCACTGTGAATACTCCCTTTTAAAGGATCACAGGGAGAGCAAGTATGCACCAGGCAGAAACTGATGATAGTTTGGATCTTCAAACAAGGGATTCTCACATCTCACTTTGTGAACAATTAAGCACCTTTCTACCTAAGGGCACTTTTCAGGCTATACAATGCAAAATAGTCTTAACCGGCTTGAGGAGTCACAAGACAAAGTTTAAGGCTGCCTGGATGGCTGGAAATTAAAGAGAAAATTTCCAGAAAAGAAAGCCAAATAGAAGGGAGCTCCAAAATCTGCATGGAAACGCCATTAAAATACTTGGCTGACCTTCAGATTATCATGTGCATGGGAGACTCCAGGAGCAACATATGGAAGGCTAAACTAATTGAACAAAGACTTCAGCTGCTGTCCATTTCAGGCAAGACAGGGTTTGAGTCCAGCAAAGGTAACTGCCTGCTACAAGAAAATTGATGCTGTTCCGGGAAAGAAAACACCTTCCAGAGTCTCTAACATATAACCCATGCTGTCTACTAATTCAGGCTTTCCAGCTGGCACTAACTTCCAGGAAATACAAAAGACGCAGGTTCAATCCCTGCGTTGGGAAGATCCCCTGGAGGAAGAAATGACAACCCACTCCAGTATTCTTGCGTGGGAAATCCCAGAGGCACCTGACAGGCTACAGTCCATGAGGTTGCAAAGAGTCAGACATGACTGAACAGGTCTACTAAAGAATAAAAATTTATTAGACGTGAAACACTGAAATGTGACTCGTGTTCAAGAAGAGAGGCAGTCAACAGAAATCAACCCAGAAATGACCCAGGTAATGGAATTAGCAAGCAAAGATCAGCTATTAGAAATACATTCAAATACTTAAAGAAAAACTGTGGTCATAATGAGCACACTGACGAGAAATGTCAGGAGAGAAACAGAAGTTTGTTTTATTTTTAAAGGTCCAAATAGAAAGTCTGTAAGGGAAAAGAACAATATCTTAAATGAAAAATTCAGTGGATGGGCTTAAAAAGAGATTGGAAAAGCGAAGAAAGATTTCCGTAAACTTGAAGTTAGATCAATAGCAATCACCTAGTCAAGTAAACAGGAAGAAAATATACCGAAAAACCAAAAGAGACTCAGTGATTTGTGGGACAATAGTAAATGGTCTAAGATATATGTAATTGATATCTTAGAAAAGAATATTATGAGAGAATGAGGCAGAAAAAAGTTTAAAATGGTCAATTTTTATGAATTTTATGAGAAATATTCATTTATAAACTCAAGAGGCCCAGAAAACCCAAAGCAGGATAATACAAAGAAAAACATGCCTAGTCAAACTTCTGAAAGCCAAACATCAACAGAAAATTTTAATGCATACAGAAAAGGAGCCAAAACACTACACATACAGGGGCACAATTAATATGAATGATGACTAGGTTCTCATTAGTGGAGGCTAGATGTCATATTTAAATTGCCCTAGGAGGAAAAAAATAACTTTTATCCCAGAATTTTGTATCCACTGAAAATACCCTTTAAAATGAAGGTGAAATAAAAATGTTCTTTTAAAAATTTTAAAGAGACCTGAATTATTTAAAAAAATGCTTAAAAGTATTTCTTCAACCTAAAGGGAAAGTATATCATAAAATCCCAAATGTAAAGGAAATAAAGATCATCAGAGGTTAATATCTGGACAAATGCAAATGATAACTTCTTCGTGCCATTTTTCTTAAATTTATTTAATAGACCTATGAGTGTTTAAATCAAAATAGAAAAATTAATTGTGAGTTTCATATAAGTATCAGAAAAATATAAGACAACAGAACGTTAGTAGGTGTAAATGGAGTTCCAAAGGTGTAGTAAGGTCCTTACACTTCTTGTGAAGTACTAAAATACTATTTGAATTTTGCTTGTGATAACTTAAAGATGTATATTGTAATCTCTAGATCAGTCACTAAAATAGCTGAAGACATACTGTATTTTTGAACAAGAATGTCTATACACCTTATCTATGATAGGTAAAATTCAGATAAAACCAAAATGTCCATCAACAAGAAAAATAAATTATGACATATCCATGAAATGGAGGTATGTACTTACAAAACAGTGAACTAGGGATATACAATAACAATAATGAATCTCAAGTAGGCTATGTTAAGTGAAAGAAGTCAGACACAACAGAGTATATTCTAAATGATTCCATTTCTAGGATGTTCAAGGAATAAGTAAAAGTAATGTACGGTGACAGAATTAAAAAAATAAGTTGCCAGTGAAGTATTGTGTGACTTTGGTCACCTGATGTGAAGAACTGACTCATTGGAAAAGACCCTGATGCTGGGAAAGATTGAAGGCAGGAGGAGAAGGGGACGACAGAGGATGAGATGGTTGGATGGCATCACTGACTCGATAAATATGAGTTTGAGCAAGCTCTGGGAGTTGCTGATGGACATGGAAGCCTGGTGTGCTGCTGTATATGGGGTTGCAAAGAGTCAGACCCTACTGAGCAACTGAACTGAACTGAACTCAGCTGAAGTATTGTGGGTTGACTGTTAAGTGGGTATGAGGAAACTCTCTGGGATCAATGAACTCTCCTATTTATTGAATAGGTAAATCATTACAGAACTGTATACATTCATCCAAACTTATCAAACTATACCCTTCATAACTGAGCATTTCACTGTATGTAAATACTGCCTCAATGAAGAACTATAAACAAAGGCTGAACTCTAGTTAGTAGGTTTTCTTTTTGTACTGGCACGGGTTAGCAATTCTGAAACAACTTTTGTATCTCAGGTGTGAACAAATAAGTATATTAAAGATATTAGGTGAAAGCTTTTTCATTGTTGAGAAGAGAGATACAAAGATAGAAGACTGTTATAGGGAATTGAAGTTGTCAGGTAAATGTGTGTATGTATGTGTCTTTCCTAGTTCAGGCCACTGAAAAAGAAAATAGCTCTCCAGCAACAGGACACATCTAGCACCTAGATCTTGGCTTCTGAATACTGTTTTCCACTAAAAGGAAATATAACTCCTTAGAAAACTGGCTGACACCAGCACTGTGAAGTCGCTCAGTCGTGTCCGACTCTTTGTCACCCCATGGCCTGTGGTCTACCAGGCTTCTCCATCCATGGGATTTTCCAGGCAAGAATACTGGAGTGGGTTACCATTTCCTTCTCCAGGAGATCTTCCAGACCCAGGGATTGAACCCGGGTGTCCAGCATTGTAGGCAAGACGCTTTACCGTCTGAGCCACCAGTGGACACCAGCACTGAGACTATGCCAAAAAATAATTTTTGTTGTTTAGTCACTAAGTCGTGTCAGACTCTTTGCAACCCTATAGACTGTAGCCCATCAGGCTCCTCTGTCCATGGGAATTCCCAGGCAAGAATACTGGAGTGGTTAGCCATTTCCTCCTCCAGGGGATCTTCCTGACCCAGGGATCAAACCCATGTTTCCTGCATTGGCAGGCAGATTTTTTTTTTTTTTTTTTATCGCTGAGCCACCAAAGAGCCCCCCAGAATAATGCTTAAAAAATCATGAGAACACATTAAAGCACAGAATAGCCAACTAGAAGGTACTCACACAAGCCAAATCTGGGGAAATTTGAGCATTAAAATAAACAATAACAGGAAAAGATTATAACCCATTGAAGAAAATAAGAATCCATGTTTGCAAATTAATATAATGAATGAGCAAATAAACAAATGGAGAAAGAAAAGTTCTTCCTCATAGTACAATAGAATGCCAACTAATAGATGTAAAGGAATAATGCAGTTAGAATGTCATCAATGAGAAATGAAATTAATGGATATAAATAATGTGATGAAAGAGAGGATATTTCTATAGCTTCAATGCATCACTCCACAAATTACTTATGAATTACAAAGAAAAATATAGTTACTTTATATTTATGAATTCTGGGAGATAACACTTTAACCAAGTTCAGAAAATAAGGCATACCTATACATATATGCATACACTTACAGAGAGGGGGAATGATAAAGTAAGGGGGGGCAAAATAATACATAAACAATTGGTGACCTTGATGAGGGATAATGGAATATCTGCCAAAGTATAATTTTTAAACAAAAAAACATAGGAGAAACAGAAGTAAATTTAAAAATCAAATATCAAGTGTGTCAATTTCATTATTGGGGCTTCCCAGGTGGTGCTAGTGGCAAAGAACCCACCTGCCAATGCAGGAGACATAGAGATGCAGGTTTGATCCCCGGGTCAGGAAGATCCCATAGAGAAGGAAGTGGCAACCCACTCCAGTATTCTTGCCTAGAGAGTCCCATGGACAGAGGAGCCTGGTGGGCTACAGTCCATGGGGTCACAAAGAATTGGACACAACTGAAGAAAGAAACAGAAGCAAATTTAAAAATCAAGTATCAAGTATGTAAATTTCATTATAGGTGTTATTATTATTGTTTGGTTTTTACTAAGCATCGTGATCATAATTTTCATTTAACTACAGCACTAAGGATCGCTCTGAGAGGAGATCTTGAAAATATGCTATTTTCTTTGGAAACATATCAAAGTGTTGAACCTGGAGAAAGCAGTTTCCTTCATTTCCTGTACATTAATAGAGAGCAAGCATTAAGATGCATGTCATTGTAAGAACTGATCATAAATTGTAACCAAAAGTCCCACATGGTTGTGGGAAGAAGAGACGAAGAACTGAGTGAGTCTTCCCATGACAAGATGGAAGACAGGTTAGAGCAGGTTAATTTCTAAAGTGATGTTTCAAAATACTTACGTATTTTAACTAATCATCATTATAAAATGCAACATGAGGAGCTAGTCTATATTTAATTTAGATATTCTCTAATACTTGAAAACTGCATGTTGCTTGGACCCTATATAAGATGACCATGATGAAGACCATGAACAGCTATCCAATCTATTTTTTTTAATTTTTTCTGATCCATGATGCACTGAAAAACACGCCAGCTTCTCTGCTGAACTTGATTGACTTGATTTCTATTACTAAAAAGAGTAGTACTTTTTATAAATATTATTTTTAATTTATTTTTTAATTGAAGGATAATTGCTTTACAGAATTTTGTTGTTTTCTGTCAAACCTCAACATGAATCAGTCATAGGTATACATACATCCCCTCCCTTTAGAACCTCCCTCCCATCTCCCTCCCCATCCCACCCCTCTAGGTTGATACAGAGCCCCTGTTTGAGTTTCCTGAGCCAGACAGCAAATTCCTGTTGGCTATCTATTTTACCTATGGTCATGTAAGTTTCCATGTTACTAAAAGAGCAGTACTTTTTAAAATCTAATTTTTACATAATTCAACACCACCTTTCCTTTATATATTCTTTAAAATGTGCTTTCAAAAAATAGTCAGCAGTCATGAGTTGTTTCAAATTCATTTTTCTTCATTCCTTTCTGCCAAAATCCTCTGAGTTCCAATGCCTCTAGGTCTGCATTTGAAAACCTCAGTAGCCCAAGTCTCAACCTCTGTAACTTTTACTTCGTTGCAACCCTCATTTATTCTGCTTTCCCTGGTGTATTTTTTCAGATGCTAGTGCTTCATGTCTTTAAAGTGCAACTAGATTTTTAAACCTAGCCCATCTCTCCAGAGCCTCCCTCAGCAAAGACTTCTAGAGCCACCTGGGATTGGTACAGAAGACGTTCTCATAAAACAGAACAAGCTCAAGACTTTTCACTGGGGCTGCATCTAAAGAGGGCCTATGAGCCTTTATCAGGGAGATGCTTGTGGGGAAAATGGAGTTAGAGTTCTGTGAAAAAAAGGGGGAAAAACTGAGCCCCCTCCAAGTCAGGGAAATAGAAGATATTCAAAAGGGTAACATATGCAAGTTAGATTTGAAGAAAATAGATAAATTAGATTTGAACATAAAAGATGGCAGAAAATAATTTTTTTCAATTTCCAGGAATAGAGATGCAGATGTAGTGACAGACTTTAGAAGTGGGGTGGGGGGAAAGGAAGGGTGGGACTTGAGGGAGGGAATTAAGAGAGTAGCACTGATGTATATTTACTACCATGCATAAGATGGATAGCTAGTGGGAAGTTTCTGTATAGCACAGGGAGCTCAACTCGGTGCTCTGTGATGACCTAGAGGGGTGGGTGGGGAGGGGGCAGGAGGGATGTCTGAGAAGGAGGGGATATATGTATACATATAGCTGATAGTCAAAGCTATGGTTTTCCCAATAGTCATGTACGGATGTGAGAGCTGGACCATAAAGTAGGCTGAGTGCCAACAAACTGATGCTTTCGAACTGTGGTGTTAGAGAAGACTCTTTAGAGTCCCTTGGACTGCAAGGAGATCCAACCAGTCAATCGTGAAGGAAATCAACTCTGTATATTCATTGGAAGGACTGGTGCTGAAGGTTCAATACTTTGGCCACCTGATGTGAGGAGCCAACTCATTGGAAAAGACCCTGATACTGGGAAAGACTGAGAGCAGGAGAAGGGGACGACAGAGGATGAGATGGTTGGATGGCATCATCAACTCAATAAACATGAGTTTGAGCAAACTCTGGGAGATAGTGAACAACAGGGAAGGCTGGCGAGCTGCAGTTCATGGGGTCGCAAAGAGCTGGACACGACTGAGCAACTGAACAACAAAAACAATAGCTGATTCATATTGGTGTACAGCAGAAACCAACAGAACATTGTGAAGCAATTATACTCCAAAGAAAAAAAGTTTTTCTATGCAATGCTGAAATAAGGGTTGAAAACAAAACATTCAGTAAAAACATTTACTTGGTCCATATGAGAAAAACTGTATTTTTGGATACATATGTGTGTACTTATATATGTATCATACACACACACACACACACACAAATCCCTTTATCTATGGTTAGTATTTAAATGAGGCATATTTCCATATAAAATATTGTAAATATAAAATAGATTAGTGCTGTTAGCCACAAAAAGTATCAAAACACAAACATTTCACAATTATGAGACTTTGATGGAATCCATCCAAGGATACGCCTACAGAGTCTGCTAAACTTCAAAAAACCCTTAACTAATCCTTAAATTGAAAGCTGACAATCAAATTGTATTCCAGTGATTGAGTGCTTTATTTGTATATAAACTTTAAATTTTTAAAAAACTTTCTGTATGTATATTATTTTTACACTCAGGCCTTGCTCCAAAACTTAGCCATTCGTTTAGAACAAAATCTTCAGCATTTAAAATTAATCTCTCTCATTCTAAAATAATAATGACCATCCATTTGCTAAAATAAATATTTTCCTAAATGAAATAAATTATTAATTCACTATAAAAGACATATACCTCGTGGTTAAAAAAAACACAACAATATCAAGCTACCAATCTGTTAGGGCAATGCATCATCATAATGATAAACAAATTACTGTCTAGGTGAATTCTATGAATACCATTTAAAAGGAGGACTGAAGCCAAATAGAAAGTACTAATAGAGATAAAGCAGGGAGTTTGCAATGTCCTTTGAAATTGAACATATGCATTTTAACAGGCATTATCAGCCTTCCATGTTTTAAAGAATGATACATTGGGCACCACTCAATGGTCCAAGGGAAAACCTTTAAGTTTTATAAAGTATGATTTGGCATGCCTAGTTTTAATGTGAATATTTCTCATGAAGTGTTAACATTATGCTTTAAAGCAATCACAACAATAGAATAAAGCATATTGGTTCAACAACACACATTTATTCAGCAACTATGTATAATGTGTAAGGTTCCATCAAAGTCTGTTCTAGATCTCAAGTCTAAAATTTGTTTTGTTTTCCTCTGAACAGGAAGTTCTTCATTATGTTTTAGGACATCAAAAAAAAAAAAAAAAACTTGTGAACTGGTGATCAAGAGATTTTCTCCAAAAAAAAAAAAAAAAGAGATTTTCTCCTTATTAAAATTTATTACTGAAGTATATTCTATATTGAAGTATATTATAATATGTAAAAGGACACATTTCATAAGTTTTTCTGTGTTGCGTTTAATCATGGCTGACTCTTTGTGACCCCATGGACTGTAGCCCGCTGGGCTCCTCTGTCCATAGAATTCTCCAGGCAAGTATACTGAAGTGGGTTGCCATGCCCTCCTCCAGGGGATCTTTCTGACTGAGGGAATGAACCCAGGTCTCCCACATTGCAGGCGGATTCTTTACTATCTGAGTCACTGGGAAAGCCCAAGAATACTGGAGTGAGTAGCCTATCCCTTCTCCAGGGAAACTTACTGACCCAGGGATCCAACCCAGGTCTCCCACATTGCAGGCGGATTCTTTACCATCTGAGCCACCAGGGAAGCCTATGAAACTCAAGTTCATTCTCTAACTCTGTGCTGTCCCTTTTAATAATAATTACATATCTATAATTAATAAAGGCAGAACAATTATTAAAAGGGACAGCACAGACTTAGAGAACAAACTTACAGTTCCTAGGGGGAAGGGATAGATAAGGAGTTTGGGATAGACATAGTAAATTGGATAACCAACAAGGACCTGCTTACTGAGTGGCCCATAGAACTCTGCTCAATGTTATGTGGCATCCTGGAGGGGAGGGGAGTTCGGGGGAGAAGGGATACATGTATATGTGTGGCTGAGTCCCTTCCCTGTTCACCTGAAACTATCACAACATTGTTAATCAGTTATACTCCAATACAAAATAAAAAGCTCAAGATATTGTTTAAATAAATTGCATTCCCAACAGTCAGGAGTGAAATTCTACCATGCATTGAGTGAGAATATTAATTCATGTTTCAAAAAACCTCATCACCAAAATACAGGCAATATTTCTGACCACATCATAGTAACTGAGCTAAGAAGCATACACCATAAGATTGGGAGGCTATTGATGTCTTCACCAGTAGATAGCCAACAGCTCAAGAAATGAGTTTAGTGACATTTGAAAGTGCTTTCAGTGATCTCATAATTTGAATTGCACTCAACTATGATCTCTGATGGCTACAGCAAAGTTTTACAGTTTATGGGTATTTATCATACAAGCATATGAATGAAAGTGCTTTTGACTCAAATTCTAAGATACGCATTACCAGAAAAAATAAACTTAAATTCATTTTAATATTTAAATCCAAGTATTTGGCACTATCTCTTCATATAAAGAAAATATATCTATATCAACAATGAGATCCTTAAATACTCTTCCCTCAAAAAAAAATCCACTTCCTTTTCTGATACACGGGTATTTTGAAATATTCCTGCCACTTTAAATTTGCAATGACCTCATCATTCTCATCCTGGTTTCTTGCAGTTCTATTTTTTCCCACTATTTAAATCTTGAATAAACAATAGGTCTTTGTTGAACCTCACTTGATTCTCTTATTCTTCTTTATTCCTCTTTTTCTCTACTTTGAAGTTTTCTAAACATTTTGAAATATCACAAGAAAACAGAAGATAGTATCTTACTTTTCGATTTTAGACTAAAACTGCAGATATTTTCAAGTAGATTTGTGCTTTCAGATAAACAACTGTATTGATACAGTTCACCTTAGAACAATATGGGTTTGAACTGCCCAGGGTCCACTTATACGTGGATATTTTTCAGTAGTAAATACTACAGTACTACATGGTCCATAGTTGGTTGAACTGTAGATGCTGAGGAACCCTGACGTGGTAAGCCAGCTGTAAGTTATACATGGATTATACATTGTTCAAGGGTCAGCTGTGCTGTGAAATGGTTAATTCCTCCAAAGTACCCTTAAAAGTGTCTCAATGTCTAAGATCCCTTTCTCTTTTTCCTGAAGTTACCAATACATGCAACTCTAAAGTAAAATTAACATCTCAAGAGCTTTAAAAACAATTCCCACTGAAACCAAATTGAACAGTATTTTTAAGAAAAGTATATTTTCCTTTATATCCAAAATTTATTGAGTGCTTACATATACCATATTTAACCCACGCAGTCTGTATGTATCATCTCATTTATTCCTCACCTCAAAAAGGGAAGAAAAACTGTAAGATAAATTGTATCAGTATTATGGTCAATATTATTATTTAATAAACAATATATAGTGAGGTTAAGTAACTTTCCAAAGACCATGCACTATCAAATGTTGGGGCCAAGATCTGATCCCATGCAGAGTGACAAAGAAGTTCACCTACTTAACCAACATGCCCTGTTGTTTTCCAGATTGTACACCTGCCTGAATATTCCAAATACTTCTAATTTATTCACTGCTCCATCACAGGACTCTCAAGAATAATAAGAACTTTATTCAACACCCATAATCTAGAATAATTACTTTTAGGAAACTCCAATTTCCCTAAAGGCTGGTCTGTCAAAAAACTAAGTTGACATCACTGACATCAACTGAATATCTTAAGACTAATGGTTCATGGGCATATTCCAAAGGAAGATGGAACAGTTTAGGCATGCAAAGTCCAAGGAAAAAAATCAGTAACTTGGAGATGTGTGGTAGTTACAAGGGAAGAACAAAATGTGTCTAAGATTCAGGGAAAGCAGGTACAAGAAAACTAGAAGTTTGGAGCATGGGAAGCAAATAAGGTACAGAACATATCATCAGTACTTAAAGCTTAGAAAGGATGTTTTCAAACCTACAAGACCATCCCCTTATTCCTACCTTTCCTACTCAACCCCCTAGAGTCAATGCCAAATAAGCCTGTGTGAAGGCTGGTGGGAGGTAATCACATACTCACAGTCTGCATGGGCAGGAGGCCAACATCATTTAAGAATAAGTTTTCCTCATGGCAAGCTAGCATGGGAGCCCTGGAAAACAGGCAGTGACAAATCAAACACTGTAATACACTTTCAGTGGGAAAAGGGTACAAAATCAGGTATCATAGTCACCACAGGTAAACTTCCCCTACTTACTAGTTTCATATTGGGCCAGCCCTGGGGAATACTCAGAATTAATGGGATCACAATATAACAGGATTTCACACAGTCTAGGGATGCATATCTCTAATTAACTTGCTTACCCCCATATCCCCACTGCTTTTTCCTTCTCCTTTTCCAATCAGAAATCAACAGAGAAAGGTAAGAAAAGAGGAATAAAATTGGAGAGACTGAATTCCTTGGGAAGTCTAGAATAGATTCTAGACCAAATGGCACAGTGGAAGAGGATGAGGGTATGGAGATTAGACACGTGCACTGAATAAAAGGGGTGTATTCAAACCAATTGAGCACTGTGTCCAAGCTGTGCAATGTTCTAGGGCAAATGACTTCATAATTGTGTGCCTCAATTTCCTTAGTTGGAAAAATAGGTATGACAACGTTTTCTTCATGGAGTTATGAGGAATTGAAGTAAGACATGTGACAGTATTTGGTATACCTTAGGCACTCAAAGAACTCCACTTTTCTTTCTCTGAACAACCACACAGATATCTATGCCTCTCTTAAGGCACTAATTTACTTCCTACTTGCACTACAGTTATTTCTACATGCATCTTCTCTCTTGAACTAGTGTGTGAGCTCACTGACAGCAGGATTTGTCTCTGATTTACAAGTATCTATCTCAGTTGGAATTTAGTAAGCGTTTATTTGGATGGATATGTTTAAATCAGAAAAGATCACTGAATGACAATGGAGTGCATAATAATCAGTCAAGTAAAGATGGGAATAGAACCTGCCAAATTGCCCATGACCTTATTCACAGAACTAGAACAAATAATCCTGAAATTCATATGGAACCATAAAAGACCCAGAGTTGCCAGAGCAGCCCTGAAGAAAAACAACAAAGAAGGAAACATAACCATCCCAGACTTCAGACAATAATACAAAGCTACAGTAATCAAAACAGTGTCGTACTGGCACAAAAACAGACATAGAGATCAATGCAACAGAAAAGAAAGCCCAGAAATAAAGCCACGTACCTACAGTCAATTAATCCTTGACAAAGGAGGCAGGAATAAATAGTACAATGGGAAAAAGACAATCTCTTCAGTCAGTGGCATTGGGTAAGCTGAACAGCTGCATGTTAATCAATGAAGTCAGAACATACCTTTGAACCATACACAAAAATAAACTCAAAATGGCTTAAAGACTTAAACATAACACATGACACTATAAAACTCCTAGAAGAGAAAATAGGCAAAGAATTCTCTGACATAAATCGTACCAATGTTTTCTTAGGGCTGTCTTCCAAGGCAATAGAAATAAAAGTGACAACAAATGGGACCTAATTAAACTTACAAGTGTTTGCACAACAAAGGAACCATAAATAAAATGAAAAGACAACCAACAGAATGGGAGAAAATACTTGCCAACAATGTGACCTAGAAGGGCTCAATTTCCAAAATATATAAACAGCTCATAAAATACAACAAGAACAACAACAGCAACCCAATAGTAAAGTGGGCAGAAGACCTCATGACACATTTTACCAAAGAAGACATACAGATGGCCAATAGACAAGGGAAAAGATGCTAACCATCACTAATCAGTATAGACAAATGCAAATCAAAACTACAATGAGGTCCCATCTCACACCAGTTAGAATGGTCATCATTAAAAAAATCTACAAATAACAAATGCTGGGGAGGGCGTGGAGAAAAGTGAACCCTCCTACACTGTTGATAGGAATGTAAGTTGGTGCAGCCACTGTGGAAAACAGCATGGAGGTTTCTCAGAAAACTAAAAATACAATTATAAAATGATCAAGCAATCCCACCCCACACATATATCCAGACAAAACTATAATTAAAAGAGATACCTGCACCCCTATGTTCATAGCAGCACTATTCACAATAACACGACATGGAAACAAACTAAATACCCATCAATAGATAAACAAACAAAGATGATGCGGTGCATGTATAAAATGGAATACTACTCCACCATAAAAAAGAATGAAACAATACCATTTTCAGCAACATGGGTGGATCTAGAGATTATAATACCAAGTGGATTAAGTCAGAAAGGTAAATACCATATGATATCACTTCTAAGTGGAATCTAAAATATGACAAAATGAACCTATCTATGAAACAGAAGTGGTGGTGGTGGTTTAGTCACTAAGTCATGTCCAACTCTTGTGACCCCATGAACTGTAGCCCAGCACGCTCCTCTGTCCATGGAATTTTCCAGGCAAGAATGCTGGAGTGGTTTGCCATTTCCTTCTCCAACAGAAGTAGGGACATAGAAAACAAATAAGTGATTGCCAGGGGGAAGCAAAGTGGAGCAGGTTGGATTTGGAGTTTGGGTTGAGAAAATGCAAACTAGTATATATAGAATAGATAAGGTCCTACTGTATACCATAGGGAACTATATTTAATATCCTGTGATAAGCCATACTGGAAAAGAATATGAAAAAGAATGTACATACGTGTATAACTGAGTCACTTTGCTGTACCATGGTGAGTTATACAACATTGTAGTTCAACTATTCTTCAATAAAAACAAAAAAGGTTGGAAAGGGAGATGTTTAAGGCAGGAGATATCTAGACATTCAATCCAGTGGATAAAGAACTAGAAAATCCTTCTAAGTGATGGAGGTACCCAGAAAATGGACTGTGTTCCTGGGAAGCAAGCAAGATGCTACAGTGGGACACCACACTGGGTCTTAAGCTTGCGACTTGAGTACAGTTGAACTAGTAAAAATTTAAACAAACAAAAAAAAAATTCTGAACAAAATCAAGTTACTGGGGGTGATGGGAAGAAATAAGTAAATATATATATAATTTTAATGTTAATAAACATAAATACTTTTTAGAAGCAATGACTGTGGTTCTGGAGTTAGTGAATTCTAGGTTTGACTGTTATGTCAGTTATTGCTATTTAATTGTGGGCATATTATGTGATTTCTTATGTACAATATATGCAGGTTAACAGTACCTATTTCAGGGAAATGAGGGGATTAAATAAGATAATTCATCCTAAAGCACTTAGCACAGTGGAAGCAATATAGTAAGTACCCAACAAATGACAGCTTTAACAGCGATAATAATTATCATTATTGGTTTCATTTTACAAGTAAAAAATACAGAATCTGGAAAGGTAAAGTAATTTTTCCAAAGTCATATAGCTAGTAAGTTTTAGAACCTGGAATTAAGCCCAGGTTGGACAGCCAGCACAGGCCATATTGTTTAGACTTACAGTGGAAGCAAGATGTTTGGACACATGAACAAAACAAAACAGTACTTCTTAGAAGAGCAGAGTTTGCACAGGGCTGACCTTGTTAGTGGTGTGTATTCTCTTGCTCCACTCTGTCCTAACATAAAGATTAGTCTCCAAGTCAGGAGAAGGGTGGCTTGAACCTGAGGGCTCTGGTCCCTTACTCAACCATGGAGGCTGGAAAGAGGTACAAATAGGGAGTTAGTTTGGTCATTTCAATCTCCCTAAAATGTCTCTGATAATTGGGAAATCCATCAGTTGTGAAAATACCAACATAAATAACTATTTATTGTTGGGAGGTAGAATAAAAACATGGTCCTTAAATTAATACAGACATGGTCTTGATAATTCAAACTATATGTGAGTCATTTAACATTTTACTGTTCAGTTTTCTCATCTGTAAAGTGGCGATATTAAAAGTAGGACAGAGTACCTGATGAACTATGGATGGAGGTTCATGACATTGTACAGGAGACAGGGAGCAAGAACATCCCCATGGAAAAGAAATGCAAAAAGGCAAAATGGTTGTCTGAGGAAGGCTTACAAATAGCTGTGAAAAGAAGAGAAGCAAAAAGCAAAGGAGAAAGGGAAAGATATTTCCATTTGAATGCAGAGTTCCAAAGAATAGCAAGGAGAGATAAGAAAGCCTTCCTCAGCGATCAATACAAAGAAATAGAGGAAAACAACAGAATGGGAAAGACTAGAGATCTCTTCAAGAAAATTAGAGATACCAAGGGAACATTTCATGCAAAGATGGGTTCGATAAAGGACAGAAATGGTATGGACCTAACAGAAGCAGAAGATATTAAGAAGAGGTGGCAAGAATACACAGAAGAACTGTACAAAAAAGATCTTCATGACCCAGATAATCAGGATGGTGTGATCACTCACCTAAAGCCAGACATCCTGGAATGTGAAGTCAGGTGGGCCTTAGAAAGCATCACTACGAACAAAGCTAGTGGAGGTGATGGAGTTCCAGTTGAGCTCTTTCAAATCCTGAAAGATGATGCTGTGAAAGTGCTGCACTCAATAT